>NC_139561.1:6010383-6507883 GCF_965112155.1 Podarcis liolepis | reverse complement strand
TCAATATTATGTCAAGCTTAAATATTTAAATATTTGATAACAAAGGGTAAAATTGGAGACATAATATTTGAAAGGTACAAATTAAAACAAGATCTGAGAGAAGGTGAAGTATTGCTGAACATGACTTTGTAAACGGGAACGCAGGAAAGGGAGATGGGAGGGAGTCTGTAAGGAAGGTTATGGAAATTTGGCTTTTGAAATTTAACTATGTTGTATTTCTTCTGTTTTGTGTGTATTTTTTTATTTTGGTGATGGTGTTTTATGTGCTTGGTGTTGTATTGTTTAAAACCTTTAATAAATATTTTATTTTTTAAAAAAAGCAATGAGTGGCATAGGAAAAGCAGTAGCATTATTTATGACGTTTTATTGCCTTTATATCCCACCGTTTCCATCCAACGTGCTCAAGGTGGAATATGCACTTCTCCCCCTCATCATTTAATCACCACAACAACCCTGTGAGGTAGGTTGGGCTGAGAGGCAGTGACTGGCCCAAGGTCACCCAGGGAGCTTCATGGCTCAGTGGGGATTCGAACCCAGGTCTCCCAGATCCTAGCCTGGTACTCTAACCACTGCACCATACTGCCATTCAGCATCTAATTAACAGTGCCATGATTGGGAGACACACACATGCACCATTTAACCCACAAAAGGGGGTGTGCTGGGTTATTGTAAGAAATACAAGATGGTGGGTACTAAATGCTTTGAACTCCCTAATGCACTGCCTAAGTGCTTATTATTCTGCATTGGGGGAAAACTTGAAATGGCAGTTCATGGGGTGCAGGACCTCAAAAGCTCCACACAGCTTGCAGGAAGGCCTTGGGTAGCTCATTCACCACCTTCTGGCTTTTTTCTCACCTAGTGCTGTTCAGGTGAACAAGAACCCTGCTTGCCTTGCGCCTCTGGGAATGGAAGGGAGACCGTGTGAAATGTTGGTCAACAGCAAAGTTCTGCAAACATTTTCAGGTCTGAGGTGTGCCTCATCTTTCCCAAACTCTGTTGTGAATCTTAGCGAGCAGAAGCCGAACATCAACTTGCTTATCTTTAAGAAAAGTGTTTCTGGTGCAGTTCAAGGTTTGGTTTGGTGCTGCTGCTCTAGTACAGTGTGATGTCCAGAACACAGATGTATGTGAGGCCACAGCTAGACCAACCACAGGATTCAACCAGGGCTGGTTTGAGGGCAAGCTGTCTGTTTGCACTGGGCTCTCCTCTGTTCAGGGGAGCGAGCTCAGTGCCTGGTGATCTGAGAGGTGCTGCTTCCGGAAAGCAACTCTGCGTCTCCTCCCTGCTGGCCTGATCCAAGGCTGAACAACAGTTGGGAGTTATATTCCAGCCTTCATGCAGCGCAGAGTTAAGATATAGAAGTCTCTCCAATGGGAGGCAGTGATGGCCACCAACCCAAGATGGTTTTTGGACAAATTCAGGAGGAGAGGGCTATTGATGACTACTAACCATGATCAAATCCCCGCGACGGGGTGAGCTTCTGTTGCTCGGTCCCTGCTCCTGCCAACCTAGCAGTTCGAAAGCACGTCAAAGTGCAAGTAGATAAATAGGTACTACTCTGGCGGGAAGTTAAATGGCGTTTCTGTGCACTGCTCTGCATGCTGGCCACATGACCCGGAAGCTGAACGCCCCCTTGGCTAGTAAAGCGAGATGAGCGCCGCAACCCCAGAGTTGGCCACGACTGGACCTAATGGTCAGGGGTCCCTTTACCTTTAACCATGATCGCTATGGTCTGTTTCCACAGTCAGAGGCAGCAGTGCTTCTGAACAGCAGTTGCTGGAAACCACAGGAGGGAAGAGTTGCTCTTGTGCTCAGAACCTGTTTTTGGGTTTCCCATTGAGGCATCTGATTGGCCACTGTGAAAATAGGATGCTGGCCTGGATCGGTCGTTGTCCTGATCTAACTTCCTTCGCATATCAGTGGATACAGAAAGGATCCATTGAAGGTGGAAAATCTGAAATCTGTGGTAGCTCAGGACGGAATAGCAAAAACAAGCTAAGCAAACGCATGGCTTATGCATTGTTAGTTTTAAGTTATTTTGGGGGAAGCTATGCCCTATAAAGGCCAGCTTTTTCTAACAGGAGGTCAGATGCTACATTACTCAAAGTTCGCAGCAGTCCATCTTGAATAAAATCAACTGCCTGTAGGTGGCAAGCTAAATATTTTCCTCTTCTCTCTCTCTCTTTAAAAAAGCATAGCAGTTTGTCCACAAACATACTGCAGGTTACTAAAGCCCAAGTAGGTGGAGGATCTTCACCAGACATCCTTCCAGTTAAGTCAATCTCAGCAGCAGTAAATTTTTGCCAAAGCATTATAACTTAAATCATAGGGCATCAGTAAAGCGGTTGTTTTAATTCCATCAGTTGGGAAACTGCTTTTTAATAAGAATAAAAAACAGACCTCTGGGTTGTATCCAAATGAATTATACTCGGAGCAGACCCACTGAATTTAGCTGTGTCTGTTAACTTAAATGAGCTTACTCTGAGTAGGACTTGCATTGACCACCCCCCTTTATTCTCTCTCTCTCTCTCTCTCTCTCTCTCTCTCCCTCTCTCCTTTAAAGAATAGCAATGATGAGCTCAAGTCAGCAAACGTTGAGTCATCATTTAACTTTGCACAAGCTGCCAAGTGCCAAAGCTGGTCTTAGCAATGCCATCACGAGAAGATGTCACAGTAACATTGTTAATTGCCAGACTGTGTGATTTTATAAGCTGCATATGCGCACCTAAACTGGGAAACAAAACCCCTCTGCGCTTGCTAGAACTTATGCCCAAGTAAACATGTGTAGGGCAGAGGCATAAAGGGATTTGAATATCATTTTCTGCAATTCCTGGCATGTCTTGGAGCCAGAGATTGTGAAGTAGCCACATGACCCACAGGCTCAGGCCCCCAACTTCACAGGCAATTCACTGGTTCCAACTGGGGCAGGGGGAGGACTAACATAACACTGGTCTTGAAAGACCTACATTGGCTCCCAGTATGTTTCCGAGCACAATTCAGAGTGTTGGTGCTGACCTTTAAAGCCCTAAATGGCCTCAGTCCTGTATACCTGAAGGAGCGTCTCCTCCCCCATCGTTCTGCCCGGACACTGAGGTCCAGCGCCGAGGGCCTTCTGGCGGTTCGCTCACTGTGAGAAGCCAAGTTACAGGGAACCAGGCAGAGGGCCTTCTCGGTAGTGGCACCCGCCCTGTGGAACGCCCTCCCTTCAGATGTCAAAGAGAACAACAACTACCAGACTTTTAGAAGACATCTGAAGGCAGCACTGTTTAGGGAAGCTTTTAATGTTTGATGCATTACTGTATTTTAATATTTTTTTGGAAGCCACCCAGAGTGGCTGGGGAAGCCCAGCCAGATGGGCAGGGTATAAAAAAATTATTGTTATTGTTATTATTATTACTAATCATCCTCTCTTGGAATCCACCTGCCTTGAGGGACAGCAGAGTCTTGGGCACGCTGCTTGCTCAGGGCTTAACAAATCTTGTTTTGCTCTAAGATTGGCTTACTCGGGTTCTGCCATTCTAATCTGCTTTGCGGCCAACTAAAATTAGCCAGGTTTAAACTGAAATAAGGATGACAACTTGCGAAAAGAAGTGTCCATGCGGTGAGCTTTTGTGCCTCTGTTTATGGGCTGGTGTGCACAAGATGTTGGGGGTCGGATGGGGCACTTCAGAGGCGATATATGGAGTGCTCTGCGGCCGTTCACATTCGCTCCAAAAGGGTTCAAACCAGCACGGTGCCTTAAGGATTGTGCAAATTGCCCTCTCAAAACCACAGGCTTTATGAAGCATTTTGAGCAGGGCTTGGGGCGAAAGTGTGGGTTCACCAAGCCCTGCTGAGGCTTTGAGATGCCCCACTAACTACCTCCTTCCAAGGAGCCTGTACTCCGGCTGGTGTGAGTGCCAAGAAGGGCAGCTCCAGTAATTGCAGGAGCTTATCTTCTTGGGTACAGATTAGAATAGCTTGTCCTGTTCTTCCTGAAAGACGCACTCTGCGAAGGCAGCCGAGAGCAGAATCAGCCCAGGTGGCTACTGGCTACTAGGCTGCAAATCCTAAGATTTTGGAATACTCAAGGTGGTTGGTTTCAAGGCCCGGAAGGCTGTTTCCCGCACCAAATATCTCTTGAGCTTGCACTTCTTCCCTGTGGGGCATCAGAAAAACGTTTCCATCCATTGGTGGAGTGCTTGCACTCCATTAACATCTCCCCCTCTGGAGATCTGTTGGCTCTGCTTCACGCTGGTTTCTCCTTGTCCTTGAGCTGGGTAAAGGCAAACAGGACATTGCATACACACCCCAGACAGGCTTTGGAGTCTCCCCGTGGAAATGGCACAGAGTAGATTTCTCCAGGGGAACAGCAGCTCAACAGACCCTGAGGCAGGAGACCCTTTGGGGGTGGGAGCTATTCCTCTTGCTCCCTTTACAACTCTGTGCACGGAATCACTGGTGGGGTGGATCGCTGTAGTAACAGCACCATCCACATTCAAGGCACATCTTCTGGCCACAAGCCCCGCTCCCTCCGTGCCAAACCCTGACAGGGAGCTTAGAAGAGGAGGGGAGGAAGAGACAAGGTTAATGAGGGCTGCAAACAGAGTTACTTGTCCGGAGACTTATTTTAATCTGAGCATGCAGGGACAGGCTCTCAGCGGGCATTTAAATCTTCATACTTCTTTTTAAGGTTGCTGTAAACCGCTTTGCTCTTTAGACATGTTCTATGTATGTAATTACAAGGGACGCGGGTGGCGCTGTGGGTTAAACCACAGAGCCTAGGGCAGAGGTCGGCAACCCGCGGCTCCGGAGCCGCATGCGGCTCTTTTACACCTTTGCCGCGGCTCCGCAGATCCTCGGGGACCCTGAGCAGAAAAGCAGAAGCGCCAGAAAGAGGAGGGGGATGGAGCTGGGCAGCCGAGCCGGGCAAAGCAAGGCGGCGGCGGCAGCAGAGCTCGAGAGGCAGCGGCTGCTGAGATGGAGGAGGAAGCGGCGGCGGCCGGAGAAGGGCTGCTGCTGCTGCTGCTTCTGCCGCCGGAGGGAAGTTCTGCCAGGCGGCTTCATGGCTCATAGCTTCCCCCGGGGTAGGACGGGCAGCGGCGGCGAGGGGGACGCCTCATCTGGAGGATGGTGAGGAAGCGGCCGAGCAGCTCACGGCGGCACCGGCGGCGCCTCTTCCCTCATGGTGCAGGGAGCGAGGAAGAAGAAGAGGAGGAGGGCGGTGACAGGAAGGCGCGCCAGGGCGCGCTCCCTTTCGCCGTCGCGGCAGCCCACCCGCCCTCAGGCCCCGCGCGCCGCGTGACGTTGAGAGCCGCCCACCCAGGCCACGCTCTCCTCAGCCCCGCGCGAGGCACCTGAGGCGAGGGAGAGAGAGCGTGCGCGCGCTCGAGGGAAATGGCGGGGCGGGGTATTTGTGTGTGTGTGTGTGTGGTGCTTCGGGATCCCTTTCCGTGCCTTGCATCTCGGCCTCAGAGAGAAGCGGGGGAGCACGAGAGCAATTGCAGAGGGAGGGGGGGCTGTTAGGCACCGAAATCCTGCATGCGGGATTTCCCCCGTTCTCTCGTGCCTATGCAATTCCTGCCCTTCCCCCTTGAGATTTGCTGCAGAGACAAGCAAATGAAGAAGAAAGGGAAGAGTATTAGCTGACATGTCCCCGGATCCCATGGAAAGCACCACAGATTCCTTTGCTTACCAGCTCTTTTTATTTTAAGTTGGCTTCAAACCTGTAATTGTGTAGGTATACGTATGTATACATATACACACATAAATATTCATATCTCTTCCCTCTCACCTTCCTTTCACCCAGTTTCTCTGGCACTGGTTTATAAATGCTGCTATGTAGAAATGATGAGAAAGTTGCACCAGCAGAAGGAATGGATATGTGCTGTTAGTAAAAAGAGAGGGAGTTGAACTGCAGGGAGGGACAGACACTTTTCTATGTATTAATTTGTATAATGCCCTCTATGCACATGGTGCTTTGCAAAAAATGGATATGAGAAGTACCATACCCCTCTTTGCTATCTGAAATAGACTCAGGGAAAAGAGAATGGGGGAAGGGGAAGAATGTGTGGTTATTTACATTTGGCTTGTTTTGCGGCTCCCAGTTTGTTTGTTTTTCCTTCGGAAACGGGTCCAAGTGGCTCTTTTTGTCTTAAAGGTTGCAGACCCCTGGCCTAGGGCTTCCTGTTCGGAAGGTCGGCAGTTCGAATCCCCGCAATGGGGTGAGCTCCTGTTGCTCGGTCCCTGCTCCTGCCCACCTAGCAGTTCGAAAGCACGTCAGAGTGCAAGTAGATAAATAGGTACCGCTCTCACGGGAAGGTAAACGGCGTTTCCATACACTGCCCTGGTTCGTCATGCTGGCCACATGACCCGGAAACTGTACGCCGGCTCCCTCGGCCAGTAAAGTGAAATGAGCACTGCAACCCCGGAGTCGGCCACAACTGGACCTAATGGTCAGGGGTCCCTTTACCTTTAACTTTACCTTTATGTATGTAATCGACATGTTAGCTGCTGATAAAAGGCCTTGTAAGCTGGTCGTTTCCCCTGATCTCTTCTCTCTTTGCAGCAGTCTGCATCTGCCCCTCTAGTTCAGACTTTCTGTTTAGCTTCTGCAGTCAGAATTGGTAAGGAAGACGTTTCCTTTTAAGGGCTTGTGCTTTTGCTCTTGTGTTTGTAAAAATAAAGCCAGGAGCTCAAGTCTTCCTTCCACTGTCCTTAGAGGCTACAGATGTTGTGAGTTTCTGCACACAATGAAAGGATGCGTGTCAGGCGTGGTGCAGCAAAAATGGAAATGATTATTTGTCTCTGTATGTCGTCGTCGTCGTCCTCTGCCACCTCCACTTGTTAGACAAGGGGGCAGGCAGTAGTCAGAAAGCAGATGTGGCCAGCCTGGGCATCCATGCAGCGCTTGGCTTCTCCATGGTCCTGACTTATTTGAAGCAAGCTTTCCAGAAAGTCTCTCTCTGTATTGGGGAAGGCTGCTTTAGATGGTGGTGATTTATTTATTTTTTGCTTTATTTATCACCTGCTCGTCGTCAAATACTTTCAATGGCAAACAAAGGAATAAAAATAAACAGAAAAGCAACAATATATTTTTTAAAAATGGGATAATATAAGGCAGTCCAATAAACAAGGAATTAACCATTCTGTTGTAAGGCAAACATACGTGGTGGCGATGTACCTGTGTGGCAGTTCATAATCAAAGCTTCCAACGTGTCCAGAATTGAGTAACAGCTTTCAAAGGTCTACAGGATTGGCTTTTGAGTCGCTATACCCGTGCCTCTGATGAGATAAGCAAGTCACCGGGTTATCTTTTTTTTTGTTTTCTTTGAGCTGATGGGAACTGCCATCCAAAAGGTTTGGTTGACCCGGGCACCCAGGGTGGCAAAGCCTGGCCTGTGGACGTCTCTGAGCTGTTAAAAGGAGTGTGAGAGCTTGCAGTGCAATAAAAACAAGCTGCTGGGAGAATAATAATAATAATAATTAATAATAATTTTTTATTTATACTCCACCCTCCCCAGCCAAGGTCTCAGGGCTGCTAACAACCAATAATAAAAACAAGTTGATTAAAATACAATTTAAAAGATTAAGATACAACATTAAAACATTAGGATGCAGCCTCTTCACAGGAGGAGAAAGGAAAAAGAAAGAGGGGGAGGGAATCAAACTGATTCTAAGCCCAAAGGCTAGGTGGAACAACTCTGTCTTACAGGCCCTGCGGAAAGAAATCAGATCCTGCAGGGCCCTGGTCTCATGAGGCAGAGTGTTCCACCGGGCCAGAGCCAGAGTTGAAAAGGCTCTGGCTCTGGTTGAGGCTAATTTGACTTCCTTAGGGCCCGGGACCTCTAGGGTGTTGCTATATATGGACCTTAAGGTCCTCCAGGGCGCATACCAGGAGAGGCAAATCTTCAGTATATTCTTCCTTAGTATAGCAATGAAAGCAGCCTCAGCATATCCATCTTGAAGCTGCACGTCTAGATTCAAGGTGGCCAAGATGATATTCTCCATACTCCTGCTCCATCCTCCCTGACCATTGGCCATGCTGGATGGGAACTGCAGTGTCTGGAGAGCACCACACTGACTCTCCCTGTTGTAAATGGTCCCACAAATATCCCCACCAGTGGTAAGTGTCGATCCTGGCCCTGCCAAGCCCCCAGTTCCTGGTGGAGTACAGGGTCAGGTTTAAGGTGCTGGTTTTGACCTTTAAAGCCCTATGCGGCCTAAGACCCACGTATCTACGGGACCGCCTCTCCTGGTATGCCCCGTGGAGGACCTTAAGGTCCACAAATGACAACATTTTGGAGGTCCCAAGTAGCAAGGTGGTTAGGTTGGTCTCAACTAGGGCCAGGGCCTTTTCAGTACTGGCCCCGACTTGGTGGAACGCTGTGTCACAAGAGACTAGGGCCCTGCGGGACTTGACATCTTTCCGCAGGGCCTGCAAGACAGAGCTATTCCGCCTGGCCTTTGGTTTGGACTCAGTCTGACCCTTACGTTTCCCTCCCCTTATGGTTTTGACTTTTAAAATGAGGCTGCATTTTAAATTGCATTTTAACCTGTCTTTTAAATTGTTGTGTTTTTCTCTTTTTCTTTTTCTCTGAAATTGTTTTTACTGAAATTTTAATGGTGTTAGCCGCCCTGAGCCCGGCTCTGGCCAGGGAGGGCGGGGTATAAATAAAATTTATTATTATTATTATTATTATTATTATTATTATTATTATTATTATTTATTATCCTGCTGGGCTTTTTGCTGATGAGGCAAGGTGCACCTCAACAAACTAGCCTTACAGAGGTGTTGAATCACAAGTTCCTAATGCTTTGCACAGGCCTTGTTTTTCAAACGCATGGCAGGCGGGAGAAAAGAGGAGTCCATTCTTTCCGAGGTGCTGAGTTCATGCAGCTCCCCTGGAATTTTGCTGAAGACTGCGGAAGCAATTGAGCTTTCAAGCTCTCTTTTTTTAGCGATTGTGAAATGGCTAGAGGCAATGGTTTTAGGGTAGTTACGGTTTCCTAGTTCAGTGCAACCACTTGAGACCGCACTGGAGTGTGAGGCTGCCTTGCATGACTTAAATGTTGCTCCATAGCTAAGTAAATAAAGCAATCCCTTGCACACGAAGAGCTAGCTTGTCAGGGTCCTTGGCTAGCCTGTTCCCTGATGTGTTCATTTTCTGCAAGCAGGGAGTGCTTCTTGTGTTGCGCAACAATCCTTGCTGTGAGTCCTGATGAGGCACAGCCCAGGTGGGCTGCCTTGGGGAGAGTGTGGCTTGTGTCACCTGCTGTTCTTGAGTAGGTCCACAGGTGGATTCTCAGCCCTGTTCACCTACCTGTTCACCATGGCAACTGCTTTTTACTAGCTTTTCCTGGTTTGGCAACTATGGCCGTTCCTGGACAAGGATAGCCTGATCATTGCAGGCCATGTGCTGATAACTTCGAGGATGGATTGCTGCAGTGTGCTCCAAGTGGGGATGCCCTTGGTTCTTGTTTGAAAGCTCCAGGTGGTGCAGAATGTGGTGGCCAGGTTGCCGATCCGAGCTTCTGGCTGAGAACATGTGGCACTCTTATTGAAGCATCTGCGCTGGCTGCTCATCTTCTGTTGAGCCAGGTTCATGGTCCTTGCATTAATTTACAAAGCCCTGAACAACTTGAGTCCCGGGCACCTCAGGGATCTCCTCATATCACAGCTCAATCACAGATCATCCGCAGGAGCGTTGTTCATTGTTCCCAGAGTCTGTGAGGCTCCTTTCACAGCAAGAGAGGGAGCCTTAAGCCAGTGTTACCGTCCCTGTCCTGTGGAACACTCTGCAACTAGAGATTCAGCAGGCGCCTTTTCTGCCAACTTCTAAATGCCTGCTGAAAATCTTCCTATTTAATCAGGCCTATGCTGGCAATCCGAGAGCGAATCTTTCCACAGGGTTAATTGATGCCTGTTTTAAACTTTTTTATGGGTTTTATTGTACGGTTTTGTTTTATTGTTGTACACCACATTGATGTAGGCTTTATGACATGGTCGTAAAAAAATATTTTTTAAAAAAATAAATGATCTAGCCGGGGTGATGAGTACCGTCCTGCCTTCGTCTCTTTGGCTTTGCTGCCATTTAGAGGCTCCTCCTGCAGCAAACATCTGTATCCACCTCTCCAGCTCCGAATTTGGGCTTTCTGTTTGGGCTGTAGGTTTTAGCTTTGCCTTAAGGGTAAAGGGACCCCTGACCATTAGGTCCAGTTGTGGCCGACTCTGGGGTTGCGGCGCTCATCTCGCTTTACTGGCTGAGGGAGCCGGCGTACAGCTTCCAGGTCAGGTGACCAGCATGACTAAGCCGCTTCTGGTGAACCAGAGCAGCGCATGAAAACGCCATTTACCTTCCTGCCAGAGTGGTACCTATTTATCTACTTGCATCTTGACATGTTTTTGAACTGCTAGGTTGGCAGGAGCAGGGACTGAGCAACGGGAGCTCACCCTGTCGCGGGGATTCGAACAGCCAACCTTCTGATCAGCAAGCTGAAGAGGCTCAGTGGTTTAGACCACAGTGCCACCCGCATCCCTTTAGCTTTGCCTTACTGGGGTTTAACTTGAAGGAAGCATGATGTGTTTCTCCCCAGTCTCTCTCTCTCTCTCTCTCTCTCTCTCTCTCTCTCTCTCTCTCTCCTTCTCTCTCTCTTATTGCCTGCAATAGGATTTCACTTATTTTGACCTGCATGTGGCTTTTAGTTCTTCAGTGCTGCATTCACCTCCATCTGCAAGAAAGGAGCTCTTCCAGGCGCTGATGGTCTGCAGCAGGAGTGGCAAATGAGTGAGGCCCTTCAGAGGTTTCTGGGTTCCATCAGTCCCAGACAGAAAAGTCAGGGGGTGAAGGGAGTTGTAGCCTCCCTCTCTCTCAACACTGGAACTTATGGACAACTAATGAAACTGAACGCTGGAAGATTCAGGAGAGATAAAAGGAAGCTGTTTCTGCAGTGCATAGTTAAGCTATGGAACTTTCCCCTACAGGAGGCAGCAATGGCCACCAACTTGGTGTTAGGATATAGTTTCGTTCCACCTTAAAAGGGTACAGGCATGACTATTGTGTGTCACATGCCTGTTTACTTCCAGCACAGATCTGCTGGGATCTTCCGTTTGTATATAGCTTTTGTGTTGCTGCTGTTTTGCTGGAGACGAAGGGAAGCAGACATGTTTTCCTCTGTTCCTGAACTATGCTGAATAAAATGCTGTAATATACTGCTTACACATGGCTCTGTCCGCCTCTTCTGCTGTGAGAAGATTTACACACTCTGCTGACAGAGCGTGCACGGGTCTCTAAAAGTATCAGAGGCTCATGTCACTGAGTGATGTTTTCCAAGGGAGACTGGTGATTGTCTGGCTGCTGGCCAGTGGCTGGAGCCAGCTGTGGCCCTGCCTGATGCCCCCGTCTCCCTGGCAGTATCCCAACACTTGGATGGCTTTACTAGAGGATTGGCCCAATTCAAGGAGGAGGAGCAGGCTATCGATGGCTACTAGCCACAATAGCGATGCTCTGCCTTCATGGTCAGAGGCATCAATGCTTCTGAATACCAGTTGCTGGAAACAGCAGGAGGGAAGAGTTCCTCTTGTGTTTGGTACCTGCTTGTTGGCTTCCTATAAGAGGCATCTATTGGCCACAGTGAGAACAGGATGCTGGACTAGATGGGCCATTGGGATGATCCAGCCGCCTCTTCTTAAGTTCTTAGGCAGTCCTGCATCAGCTGGAGGGCCAAAGCTTAGCCACCCCTGGTCTACTAGCATAGTAATGATTCTCAGGTCAGCTCTGAACTCACTTCGAAATTTTGGATTTCATTAGGGTTACTGTGGTGAATCAGGCTGGAGTCACCCATTTGTAGTTTCTCGTGTAACGTCGGAATCTAGAAATAGCGCTATGCCAGACCATTGCTCCATCCACCTCTGCAGATTCGCTCCATCTTCCCCTCCCTCCAGGTGATGAGGATGGAATTGGACACCTTTTGCAAAGCAGCTGCTCTTCCAGCAAGCTGCTGCTGCTCTTTCTTTCCCCGTAGGCTGCTGGTGAAAGCACAACTGTGTGCACACATTATTTTAATAACAAATCACCATAATTCAAATTCTCTGGATTGATAATATTGACATTCCTCATGGGCCCAATCAGAGGGGCTTTTTTGTGCGTGTGTGGGATTATAATGCTTCGTGTTTGTGCATTGACCCAGTTGTGTAAGAATTGCCAGGAGCAACAGAGCCATTTTCATCCCAGCGCGTGAGAGCAGGAGGTGGTTGCCATAGAAACTTCTGGGATGGACCAGAGCACAGCACATCAGAAAGCAGCCAGCTTGGTTCCCTGATCAGCTGCTCCAGCCAGTGATTTACAGAGGGACAGCTGTGATTTGCATGGTGATGGAAAGGTTGGCAATTAGCAAGCCCCCTCCACTTCCGAATTTTTACTCCTCCCACCCACCTCTCCCAGTCCTATATTAAGCACAGCTCTGTGTAATTAGCAACAGCTTTCTAAGTCAAGAAATCCATCCTGACATCTCTTGTTTGGGTTTGTGATTCTTTATTCAGTTCCATTTTCCCCACCCGCTGTTGATTTTATGTATTTATATCTTATATCTCCCACCTTCCCCCCCCCCAGGTGATGTACACAAATTAAATCAATACAGATGCCATGCATACTGCAATTCTGAATAATCCTTTTTAGAGGGGAGGGGAGGGGGCAGTGGGGATGAGCCCATGAAACCAAGCAGGTCCCCCCCCCACCCCCCGAAAAAACCTTGGGAACCGCTGGCTTAAACTGTGGTTTACGTGATACGCAAACTGGACCAGTCTTTGTCCTTTGCTTTTAGCTGCGAAGTTTTTATTGATTGATTCTTTTTATGTCAGCATAAATTTATATTTTGGGGTGGAATGTTCCTCTGGATACTTGTAAGCAGAAAGCAATAGCTTTCTGACATGTGGGTTGGGTGGAATAAAATTCCTGGTTTGGGGCGTCTGTGTGCTGAAGGCACCACGGTGGAGATGGCGGGCGTAGGGTCCTTTTCTGCCTGCGTGGGGTACAGCTTTATCTTTGCACGGTCAGTTTGGAAACGACTTCTTTTTGCAGCCAAGACATTGGATAGTGGGAACTTGGCTGTCCTTGTCCATTCTAGATAGAATACCTCAGAAGACAGTGACTTCTCCTTCCTTGGAGGTTTTTAAGCAGAGGTTTGGGTGGCCACAAGGGATTCTTTAGCTGGGCTGCCTGCATTGTCAGGGATTGGATGAGATGGCACTTGGGGGTCTCTTCCAATTTTACTTATCTAATAATACTAATACTCATAATAATAAATTTTATTTATACCCCGCCTTCCCCAGCCAGAGCCGTGCTCAGGGTGGCTAACACCAATAAAATTACAGTAAAATCATAATGGGGGGGGACACCAATTTAAAATACAGGTTAAAATGCAATTTAAAATGCAGCCTCAGTTTAAAAGTCAAAACCATAAGGGGAGGGAAACATAAGGGTCAGACTGAGTCTAAACCAAAGGCCAGGCAGAACAGCTCTGTCTTGCAGGCCCTGTGGAAAGATGTCAAGTCCCGCAGGGCCCTGGTCTCTTGTGACAGAGCGTTCCACCAGATCGGGGCCAGTACTGAAAAGGCCCTGGCCCTAGTTGAGACCAACCTAACCACCTTGCGACCTACAAAATGTTGTCATTTGTGGACCTTAAGGTCCTCCGCGGGGCATACCAGGAGATATGATTATGGTTGCTGTTGCAATTCCCTGATGGCTTGAGGCCATCTTTGCACTTTGGGAAGCTGGTACAATGACTCTTTCCGTTGCTGATACGAAGGAGTACTGTGGCTTTTAAATGAGTACATAATATACAGTGCCAATGCCAGCATATATATTATATCTCATTTTCTGTTGATGTTATCAATTTCCTAGCTGGCGAGGGCCTCCCGAGGTAAATGCATCGATGTAATAATGCAGTTTAAACCTTGCTGGAAGGAAGAGGGACTGATTCCTTCCTCCCTCTGGTCCTGATCTCCCTCAGCATTTGAGTTGGTGCTGAGGTCTTGTACATTTGCATGCACCCTTCTCGCTCTGGGACGGGCCCCTTTTCTTCCTCCTTCCCATGACTTTTTAACCTAAACAGGGTTTGAAGAGGGTCATTGTGGCGACCACACAGGGTCCCCGGACGTTTAACGGTCTATTGATCCCTGTGCCACCACTGGGCTCGCTTCCCTGCTGCCACCAACCAGTTACTCTCTGGTAAAATACTGAGTCTAGTCAGTTGTTAAAAGTGAACCAAAAAAACCACCAAGTTTACAGTGGTACCTCGGGTTACATACGCTTCAGGTTACAGACTCAACAATAGAAAATGTCCTTTCATACTGCATCACGGTGTGGTACGCTGGTTTGACATCAACTGATAGGAAGTGCCCACAGAGGGTGGCGAATACAGCACAAGATATTATGGGCTGTCCCGTGAATCTGCTGGATGACATCGCGGAAGAACGTTGTCTCAGGAGAGTGAGGAAAATTCTCAGGGATGATTCACAGCCTGGCCGGCACTTTCTTGATCTCCTGCCCTCAGGCAGAAGATATAGAAGCATGACTAGTTGCACCAACAGGGTAAAGAACAGCTTCTATCCGTGGGCTGTTAGGCTGCTGAATGAAAAGATAACAACAGGGCAACTGACTTTTGGGTTTGGTGGGTGTGTAAACGAGGGGAATTAAGACTAAGAGAGCTGAGTGGGGGGTGCTCGTGTAATCTCACTGTATACAAGTTGTACAATAAAGTATTTCGATTTCAATAACAGCCATCGCATGTGTGCAGATGGAAGCCCTTCACCCTGACCGCCCCTTGCTTCTTTGCATTAAACCTTTGTCTGTCTCGTCCTGCAGGAATCAGAGTTTGAAAGCAAGCTGGATGGAGAAACGGCGTCAGACAGCGAGTCCAAATCGGAGACTGCCCAAGCAGCGCCAGTGGATGACACCCCAGAGGTCCTCAACAGGGCTCTCTCCAACCTGTCCTCCAGGTAAATGCTGAAGTCAAAACACACTTAGGCGTTTTGCAGCAAAGCCCACTTTTTATTTATTTATACAGTGCTTGATATTGGAAAAAAAATCACAAATCTCAGCATGGTTTACAAAGAAAGGCAAAATAATAAAAGGATCAGTAAGAAGAATCAGTAATGATTTAAGACATTCAAAAAATTAAAAGCGCAATGGGCTGAAAACAGGTTAAAACTCACACCATCTTCCTTTGCATCTGGGTAGGGTTGTCGGAACAAAAAAAAAAGCATTTAGCAGCCACCAGAAAGAGTACAGCGAAGGCACCTGCCTGATATCAATAGACAGGGAGTCCCAAAGTATGGGTGCTGCCACATTAAAAGGTTAAAGTTCTTACAAATGTGGAACAGGCGTCATGGGACACCTGTGGGACTGCCAGTTCTGTAGACTGGTCAAATGGAGTAGAGTGACCTCACAGGCATTTCTCCCTCCCAAAGGGGGACCTGAAAGGGTGCTTTATCTAATAGTTGTGGTGTCACAGCTCTGCCGAGGAGCGAGTGCCAAAATGGCCGTGGCCAGGACTCCCCACCCCATCAATGTCCGCATATTTTATTTCAGAAATAAACAGCACAGGCATATAGAAAGCTGCCTTATACAGAGTCGGACCATTGCTGCCAGTCAGCCTACACTGACTGGCAGCTGCTCTCCAGGTTTTCCAGCAGCCATCTCTCCCAACCCTGCCTGGAGTGCAACTGGGGTTTGGCCAGGGGCCTTCTGTTTGCAAGGCAGATGCTGTACCACTGAGCTCTGGCCCTCCTTCAACAAATACTGCTTGGTGCCCAGTCCCATCAAGGCTGGCCCAAGATGTTTTGGGGGTGCCGGAGGCAAGATATTGACGTGGCACCTCTCTGCCCACCCCCTGCCCCATCTATTAATGAGCAGGGGGCATAATTTGCCTGGGCTCTCCATTGCTCATGGCTTGTGTCTACAGAAGAGGTGTATCCACACGACGGTCACCTCCAGACTGGATTATTGTAACTCGCTCTACGTGAGGCTGCCCTTGAGGCTGACCCAGAAACTCCAGCGGGTGCAGAATGCTGCGGCGAGACTCCTTACAGGGTCCCTGCCGTGGGATCACATTCACCCAGTGCTATACCAGCTGCGCTGGCTCCCGGTGGAGTAGAGGGTCAGGTTTAAGGTGCTGGATTTAACCTTTAAAGCCCTATACGGCCTAGGACCCTCGTACCTACAGGACCGCCTCTCCTGGTATGTCCCACGGAGGACCTTACGGTCTGCAAATAATAACACCTTGGAGGTCCCGGGTCACAGGGAGGTTAGGCTGGCCTCAACCAGAGCCAGGGCTTTTTCGGCTGTGGCTCCGATCTGGTGGAATGCTCTGTCAGAAAAGACTAGGGCCATGCGGGACTTGACATCTTTCTGCAGGGCCTGCAATACAGAGCTGTTCCACTGTAGCACCCTGCTTGTGGTTAACACTTAGCTGGAATGAAATATTCAACGCAGCAATAGAGAAATTAAAATAATAATTTATTTGTCAGACAAATAAATGAGAGACACAGTGGTATATGGTTACCAAAGCTCTGCCCACTCCAGCCCTGATGGCCAGCACTTATATTCCCTCAGCCCAGCCCCCTTGCTCCTCCTTTGGCTGCCTCTGTCCAATCAGCCTGGTTGAAATTCCTATTGGCTGTTTGCTAGAACCAGTCATAAAAGATACACCCATTTCTTATTACCTTTTATGGGAGACAAAGAGCTATATTTCCTTCTATCCATAAATGGCAGACAAGTAGCCATATATCTTACATTTGCCTCGACAAGGCACCTTAATTACCAGATCACCTTTGCCCTATTGCCCTATTGCCCTATTCACTCCAAAACAGATGGCTAAAACAGATGGCTCATGGTAACAGGGATCTTGGGTTCACCTTCTCACACACCATCAATGAAATAAGAATCTAACATTTCTTACTTTCTAAATCCTTTGCATAATTACATTAAGCCAATTTGTTTCATACATAACATAGATAGATTTTTAGAAGAAAAGGAACTTAGTAAAAACCGTTTTTAAAAAAAGCCTCTTCAGTTTACACCTCCTTTCCCATTCAGCTGCTGTTCCTATTAGCTCTTGCCCTTTAACCTTATGAAAATATGGCTCGAGTCTTCTGTTAAACAAGAAATCTTACTATTTACCAACTCTTAATCAGTGCTTTTGCAGCTTGATTGTACTCTGTAATTTGCATGGTCAGTATGACTTTTGCTCCCAGCCTGTAATTCCCTTTTACAACTTTGAGGTACTGCTATAAATCAGGGGGGCCTTGTTCAAGAGGATAAACAAACTGCCAAAGTACTTAGCCAGCTGCTTTTCTGCCTGGCATGAAAGATACAAACATTTGCAAATATATATTTTAAGCTCATTTTAAAATACAGGCCTTGATCAGATGCCTCACCACCAGGCCCTTGGCCAAGGCACAGCCTCACCCCCTCCTTTGGTAATTCTTCACAGAACTCTAGCCCAATGGTTGCCATTAATTTGATTTTGAATTGATTTTATAATGAATGGATTTTAGAATGCTGTGTTACTTTTATTGTTGTTAGCTGCTCTTGAGCCCGGCTTTGGCTGGGGAGGGCGGGATATAAATAAAAATTATTATTATTATTATTATTATTATTATTATTATTATTATTAATATTATCCAGTGGGACAGGCCTCTTCCTGCATGAGCCAGCCTGTGCCCCCGGGGTGTCAACAGATGCTGTTCTCCATCGGCCCCTTCACTCTGGAGTGCAGAGGGTGGCTGCGATGAAGAGGGCCTGGAGTGGTTTGCCTGGCGCCTTCTCTGATGGCCCCCTCTCTGCCAAGAAAACCTTTTTTTGTTGTTCTCTTAGTCCTCATAGCCTTCTCTCATTAGCCTCATGCAAGACTGATCTTGATATTTGGCATGGCTTCTGCAGTGGCTCATATGCTTTTAATGAAAACCATTTAAGAGAGCTTTATTACGCTGAGCGGGATTATGTGATGAATTTAGTTCTCCATATAATTAGGCGCATTTCCTCCCCCCGTGATATTTTTATTGCATTGTATACGTTTACAAAGCTAAAAATCAAAGCAATGTAAGGCATAATAGCATCCGTATACAGGATGTTTCTTGTCAATTATTATTATTCCTTATTGTTTTCATTTTCAGCTTTGCAAACTTACAGAATCAATACAGGAATACTTAACTGGGTGAATTTGAGAGAAGCCATATTTTGTTTTTGCTGATTTGGAGTTTATTTTGTAGTGTTTCCATTGCATAATTTCTTTGTCGTTATCATCATAAACTTTATTGCACTAGCCAAAGGCCATGGCATTATTCACAAAGGGAACAAAAAGAAAAGCAACAATAGCCATAAAAAACCATAAAAATACCCAGCACTGCAGATATAATAAACAACGGTCACTTCTCCTAAAAATTATTTATTGCATATGATAGAGTGGCAAGGGGTTCTCAGGTAGAATGGGCCAGCTTAAATGTCCGAATCACCTTTGCAATTGACCGCTATTTTATCTAGTTCTTTTCTCCTGATCTTCTGAGCTGCCAACGCATATAGTGCTACTTTATAAGTTACGAAGTCATCAGTATCACTCAGCAGCCATTTCCCCCTTTCCGCCCTGTTCAAGTGTGTTCCATTCGAGAGCAGGGGTTTTATAAATTGGTCTCTTGGTTCTATATATAGTGGGCATTGCAATAAATAGCGGTGCAGGTTCTCTACGCAAGGTTGCTGACAAAGTCTCCCCTTGTACTGTACTTTGCCATACCGACCACCCACCACCGCTGAGGACATCGATTGGAGTCGTAATTATGTGAAAGCGATTCTTAGTACGGCAAGTTGGGGCTTTGTCAAATAACTAGCTCGGATGTGCTCCATTTTGATAAGTTTATTTCTTTGTCATTCCTAATTTGTGCTAAACGTTTTTTCGTGTACCCTGCCCAGAGGGCCGAATTATGGAACAATGGCCAAACAGTAATAATTAGTAATGACTTTAAATGATTTGGAGCATTTTGGTCCTCGTTTGCACGAATGATGCTCCTGGACTGCAGGGGTTTTCCCCCGGCCAATACTTGCTGGATGGAGGCTGTCACTGAGCTGGGGTCCTCCTCCCCAGGGCTCACTTGTTATTTACAGTGATACCTCGGGTTAAGTACTTAATTCGTTCCGGAGGTCCGTTCTTAACCTGAAACTGTTCTTAACCTGAAAACCACTTTAGCTAATGGGGCCTCCTGCTGCCGCTCCGCTGCTGGAGCATGATTTCTGTTCTCATCCTGAAGCAAAGTTCTTTTTTTTTTTCCAGGTAAGTGTTTATTGATTTTCCAAAAAGTGAAAACAGAAAGAAAAATAAAGAATAAAGAGTAGAATTTCAAAGCAAAGTTTAAAAAAAGAAACAACGCAAGATAAATACAGCATATATACAATAGGCTTTTTACATCTATCACATTAACATAGTCATTTCTTTCGGGACTTCCTTCAGCCCGCCCGTGAATCTTCCACAGTAATAATCGAGAGTACACATTACCTATTATGTATTGTCGTTAGATACTCTTATACCTCTATTTTCCTTAGACAATACCTCTTCCTCTTTTACAGTGCTTCTCTGAATCCCCTTAACGTTATTTGACCTTCACTGAGGTGTTCCAAGTAGTCTACATATTTCCCCCAGTCCTTGACAAACATTTGGTCTCTTAGGTGTCTAATCTTTCCCGTTAACCTATCCAAATCTGAGTATTCTAATAACTTCGCTCTCCACTCCTCTATTGTTGGCATTTCCTTTTTTTCCCACTTTTGTGCAAGAACTATCCTTGCAGCTGTTGTTGCATAATACATAAATTTATGATCTTTCTTTTTAATTTCATTTCCTAATATTCCTAGCAAAAAAATTTCAGATTTTTTAGTGAATGTATACTTTAAAACCTTTTTTAGTTCGGTATAGATCTCTTCCCAGAATTCTTTCACTCTCCTGCACTCCCACCACATGTGGTAGAAGGCACCCTCCTTCTCCTCGCACTTCCAACATTTGCTATCTACTTTGTACATTCTTGACAATTTCACAGGTGTTATATACCACCTGTGAAACATCTTCATAACGTTCTCTTTCACAGTCATACACGCCGTAAAGTTCAGACCCTCGTTCCATAAGTTCTCCCAATCTTCAAATTGTATAGCATGGCCCACATCATTAGCCCATCGAATCATTACTGTCTTAACTTCTTCATCTGCCAAATTCCACTCCAACAACATTTTATACATTCTAGATATTATTTTCTCCTCGCAATTTATAATTTCCCTCTGAAATCTTGATTCTTTATCTGCATATCCTCTATCTTTGGCCTCTTTTCTAAACATTTCATTGACTTGGTGGTGGTGCAACCAGTCGTATACATACCCCTTAATCTGCTCATACGGCTTTAATTTCCATTTCCCATTCTCTTTCATTAGCAGTTGCTCATATGTTGCCCAATCCCCACTCATATTAATTTTCTTGAGGCTCATCACTTCGAGGGGTGAGAGCCAGTGTGGAATCTTAGGTTCGAGTATATTCTTATACCTTTCCCATACTTCGATAAGTGGGCCTCTGAAAATATGGTCTTCAAACCCCTTATGTATTTTCCTCTTACCGCACCACAGATAGGCATGCCAACCGACCCTGTTGTTAAAACCTTCTAAATCAAGTAACTCCTTGTTCTTTAGCTTAACCCAGTCTTTTACCCAACAGAGGCATACTGCCTCGTAGTAAAGTCCCAGGTCCGGTAAGGCAAAGCCTCCCCTTTCTTTCTTATCTGTCAGCAGTTTATATTTTATACGAGGTTTTTTGCCCTGCCATATAAATCTTGATAATACTCTCTGCCATTCTTTGAACATTCTGCTCCCCTTAATTATGGGAATACTCTGAAATAAAAACAATACCCTCGGTAATACATTCATCTTAATAGTATTGATCCTTCCCCAGAAGGACAATTTCAGTCTTCCCCATATTTCCAGATCTTTTCTTATTTCTCTCCACACCGGCTCATAATTATTTTTATATAGGTCTATATTTTTAGGCGTGAGCCAAATCCCCAAATATTTTATTTTCTTAACCACCTGTATTTGTGATTGTTCTTGGATTGTTTCTATTGTTCTTTGATCTATATTTTTAACCATCATCTTTGTTTTCCTTTTGTTTAGTTTGAAGCCAGCCATTTCTCCAAATTGTTCTATCTCCTTTAGAATTTCTTCTATCGTAGTTATAGGGTCTTCCGTCATTATAACAAGGTCGTCTGCGAAAGCTTTTGTCTTGTAGGCGTGTTGTCCAATTGTCACTCCTTTGATTTTCTCATTTTGTCTAATTGAGTTTAGAAGAACTTCCAAAACTGTTATGAACAGCAACGGGGAGAGTGGACATCCCTGTCTTGTGCCCTTCTGTATCTTTATTTCTTCTGTTACGATGTTATTTATAATCAGTTTAGCCCTTTGCTCTCTATATATTGCGTTCACCCCATTATAGAAGTTCCTACCTACTTCCAGGTGTTCTAAGTTCTTCATCATAAAGTCCCATGCCACATTATCAAACGCTTTTTCGGCGTCTACAAACATCATTATCGCCTGCTTATCAATTCTCACCGATAGGAATTCAAGCATGTTAATTATATTTCTTATGTTGTCCCTCATGTTCCTGCCTGGAAGAAACCCGGCCTGGTCTTTATGAATAATTTCCACCAAGATAGACTTCAGTCTTCTCGCTAGGATACCTGCGAATATTTTATAATCCGTATTCAACAACGAAATTGGCCTATAATTTTTAACCTGGGTTGGGTCTGTATCCTGTTTCGGAATAAGGGTAATGAACGCTTCCTTCCAGGTCTCCGGGATTTCTCCTTTACTTAAAACATTATTCATAGTTTCCTTCAGAGGATTCAGGAGTACTGATTTCATCTCTTTGTAATAACTTGCTGTAAAACCATCAGGTCCCGGAGCCTTCCCTCTTTTTAGATCTTTAATTACCTCCTCTATCTCTTCTATATCAATTTGCTTATTTAAACGTTGCTTTCCATTGATTGGGATTTTCTGTATCATTTTCTCTTTCAGAAATCTTTCTATCTTCCTTAGGTTGTTTCTCTCTTTCTTTTTGTAGAGGCTTCTGTAATAGTTTAAAAACTCTTTCCTAATTCCTTTTGGATCAGTAACCTCTTCCCCCTCTATTACAATTCTATTTATTGTGCTTTGTTCTTTTCTCTTCTTAATTTGCCACGCCAACCACTTTCCAGATTTATTTGAAAATTCAAAACTCTTTTGTCTTAGCTTTTTGATGTTCCACTCTATCTCTCTGTTTAGTATCGCTGCAAATTGGGCTTGGAGAATTTTTATATTTTCTTTTATTTTCTGAGAGTTGGGTTTCCTAATCAATTTTTGCTCATTCTCCATAATCTGCCTTAGAATTTCCTCTTTTCCTTTCTCTCTGTTTCTGTTTTTAATCGCATTCTGTTGGATAAAATATCCTCTAATCACAGCCTTGCTGGCATCCCAGACTATATTAATGTTTGTGCCTTTGTCTCGGTTGTCCATAAAGTAATCAGTTAGCTTTTTGTGTGCGTTTTCTACTATTCTTTGGTCATTTAAAAGGTAATCTTTTAGTCTCCATCTAAAAGTTCTTCTATCGTAGCTCTCCAATTCCCATTCTATCGGACTGTGATCGGAGATCACTCTCGGTTTTATATCAATTTTTTTTACCCTGGGACATAGTTCATTTGATATCCAAACCTGATCAATCCGTGACATCGAGTTGTGTGGCTCGGAGTGGAATGTGTATTGCTTATCCAAGGGGTGTCTGAGACGCCAAATATCCATCAGATTACAATTTTTAACCATTGAAAAAAATGATTTTGGCAGCTTCCCTTCCTTACTTACTCCTTCCCTCAATCTATCCATTTCAACGGATATTACACCATTCATATCTCCCATAAGAATGATTCTCTGATCCATAAATTCTGTAATTTTCATTTCGAGGTGTTTATAGAATTCAGTCTTATTGTTATTTGGTGCATAAATCCCAATCACAATTAAACTCTCTCCTTGCCAACTGATCCGAACAGCAACCATCCTCCCCTCGTCATCTCTAAATATTTGTTTGGCTTCAATCTTATTTTTAATATACAACACAACCCCTCTTTTCTTTTCTTTATCGGAGGATTCAAACTCTATTCCCAGTCTTTTATTAATTAGCAATTTTTTATGCTTTTTAGCCACATGCGTCTCTTGGAGACAGATAATATCCAGATTTTTCTTTTTCAAGAATTGTTCAATTTTATTCCTCTTTTTTTTCTCGTTAATTCCGTTCACATTCCAGCTCAAAAATTTTAACCCCATATTGCCTGACATTCACTAAACTTTTCTCTCTTTCCCTTCTTTCCCCTCCTTCTTCCCTGTCTCCTTCCTTTATTGGTTTTCTGTACTTTCTTCCTCCCCTTCCTCTTCTTCCTCTTCTTCTGACCCGCTTCCGTTCGTTTCTTGTTCGTCCTCTGTCCTCTTGTTTCTAGGTGATCCTTCCTCTACTTCTCTTACTCCACCTTCCTCTGTTCTTAATTCCTTATACTTCCTCAGAAATTTCCCGGTCTCTTCGGAGTTCAGTAGTCTATGTCTTTTACCTTTATATTCAAATGATATTCCCTCAGGGAACTCCCATCTAAATTCAATTCTATTCCTTTTCAAAGTCTGTGCTAGTGGTTTATAAAAGTCTCTTCGTTTGAGTAGTCTAATTGGGACATCTTTAAAAATAATTATGTAATTTCCCCCTATATTTAGTCTTTTTTCTCTGTTCTTTTGCAACACCTTATTTCGAAATTCTTTGTCTCTAAATGTTACCAGGCAATCGCCTGTGAACTTTTTGGATTTTGATGTTTTAACACGCATTCTAAATGCATTCTGTACATTTCCAGTCATTTCTTCTAGTGTCACATCCATCCAGGCCGCCAACTCTCTTATCAATATTTCTTTTATATTCTCGCCTTGTGTCTCCGGGATGGCTCTCAGCCTAAGATTCGCCTCTCTCTGTCGGAGTTCATTCATTGCAATAACATCTTTTATCTCTTCTTGTGCTCTATTCAAATCCGACATTTCAGGTCTAATTCTTTCCTTATCCCGTTTAATATCCTTTAACTCCAATTTTGTCTTCTTCACCCCTTCCTCTACATTTTGGGTTCTTTTAAATATTTCTTTAATCTGGCCTTTAATTTCATTTACTGTTTCATCAATTTTTTTGTCCATATTACCAATTTTGCTATCCACTTGTTCTAACTTCTGCTCTAAATTATTTTGACTCTGTTTAATTTCCACTAGCATTTTCATAATGTCTGTCTTAGGATCAGGTTCTTGTTTAGATCCCCTCCTTTCTCCGGGGGTCCCCCCATTCGTACCTTTCTTCACCGTGTGTGACATCATATACTTCTATATCTTTTCGCCTCCCCTTGCCGTACTCACTCTCCCCCCTCCACAATTTCCCTTTCACTGGCTGCTTCGTATGGATATATTATACCCTGTTCAAACATTTACCAATCCCACAACATTCCCCAACATTTCTCTTTTCTATCCAGAGCGTTTCCACCATCCAATAAACAAACAGTCTAATATCTGCTAAAGAAGGGTGGGGTAAGAAGGAACTAAGAGAGAAATCAAAAAAGAAGGGGAGACGTGGGAGGGAGTCAGCAAGAAGGTCCGTTATTTTTAGTCTGTCCACTAGAGGTCGCCAAGTCCTTTCAAAGTATCGCAGTTTCCAAAATATCACTATTTCCTGTTTTCGAGAACGTTCCAGACAATCCGTCTTTTCTATCTTTCCAGCAGTCCTGAAGAGTAGAAAAGGAGAGGAAAAAAGGGGGAAAAAGGGGGGGGATATGTTTGTAGAAAGACCAAAGTAAATATATATAACTCCCCGCAACGGGAGTGAGTATAAGCACCCTTTTCCTCAGTTCGCCACAGTCTGCGGTCTGTTAACAGCAATGGAGCTTTCTTTTCCGGTTCACCTTCCCTTTATCTTTCAAGTTCACAACATGGATGAAAAGCTCCTTTCATCTTTTCCTCCTCCGTTTCCTCAAGGACTCTCAACAGCAACTGTATGTCCCTGGTCTCCTCCTTCCTCCCACCGGTCTTTTGATATTTAGTCTCTATATAAGTTCGTTTAGTAAGGAGAAATGAATAGGGAGAGAAACAAAGTGTCCGCCAAGGCAACTCACTTTCACTTTTCCCAGCACTGAGGTCGCGCTGTGCTGAGCAGATTTCGTTTCAGGCTGAACTCCGCTTACTTCTTAATTCTCCTCCCGACTTCCTTGTTGATATTTTCACAAAATTGAAGGTTCTTGGGTCGGAGTTTCTTTGTGTGAGAATGCAGCGCTTTCGCACCAAGCTCGGGGCTTCGCTAAATGGAGGTCGGCAATGGCTTCCCTCGACCGCTGAGCAGCAACGCCGTACTCTTCGCTCCGAAATTCGGGGCTACCTGACGGCCGAGCCGCTCGCTTTCCGTCGCTACGGGAACCAGGTTCTCTGAACTCCCTCCAGAGACGTTTTCGGGGGGCCTCCGCGCCCTGGGGCACCCCCAAACCTCCAAAATAGCTCGGGGTTTTGCCTCTCGGTAAAACCCCCGCTTGTAACGCGATCGCGCAGCACCGGAAGTCCCTGAAGCAAAGTTCTTAACCTGAAGCACTATTTCTGGGTTAGCGGAGTCTGTAACCTGAAGCGTATGTAACCCAAGGTACCACTGTCTTTTCTACTCGGCCTTCACCCTAAGGTCCCAGGGTGGGTTACAGCATTAAAAAACAATACGAAAAGCAATCTAAAGCAACATACAGTCAGAAAAATAATAATATGCACCTCAGCTGCCAAAAGCCAGGGGGGAGAGGTGTATCTTCAACATCCTCCAAAAGCTGTACAGTGAAGGTGCCAGGGACACCTCTCTGACAAAGGAGTGGCATAGCTTAGGGCATGGGTAGGCAAACTAAGGCCCGGGGGCCGGATCCGGCCCAATCGCCTTTTCAATCCAGCCCGCAGACAGCCCGGGAATCAATGTGTTTTTACATGAGTAGAATGTGTCCCTTTATTTAAAATACATCTCTGGGTTATTTGTGGGGCATAGGAATTCGTTCATCTTTCTTTTTCCCCCAAAATATAGTCCGGCCCCCCACAAGGTCTGAGGGACCCCTGCTGAAAAGGTTTGCTGACCCCTGGCTTTAGGGCATGGGTAGGCAAACTAAGGCCCAGGGGCTGAATCCGGCCCACGGACGGTCTGGGAATCAGCATGTTTTTACATGAGTAGAATGTGTCCTTTATTGAAAATGCATCTCTGAGTTATTTGTGGGGCATAGGAATTCGTTCATTTATTTATTTTTCAAAATATAGTCCGGCCCCCCACAAGGTCTGAGGGACAGTGGACCGGCCCCCTGCTGAAAAAGTTTGCTGACCCCTGGCTTAGGGGCTGCCACAGTGAAGGCCCTTTTCCTGGGCTGCCACCATCCCCAAACCTCAGGGTGGAGGATTTATCAGGAGGGTCTCCTCTGCTGATCTCAGCCCCCAAGAGGGGTCTGCAAGGAGGGAGGTGGTCTTTTTGCTTCACTCCCATTATTCCGACCTTATTGGGGGCCCATGTCTGCTGCCTTCCCCTTCCCACTCCACTCCACCCTCCTGGTTGAGCTGCTTGGGGCTTTGTATTGGTGTCCCAGAAGCCCCAAATCATACTTGACTTTCCTGGAGACCAGGAACCTGATACAGCTTTGTTACAAGCCTACAGTACTTTTTATAAAGTTTTATTTATGAAGTACTTAAGAGGATTTTTCTTCCACCTTTCCAAAACGTTGCAAGGCAGCTCACAGCAAAAACCACAACAGCAGCAAAACCACACACACACCCAGCTGTAACATGAAGAAACACTAAAAGCAGCCAGTACAGTTTGAAACGAGGCAACAGATAAAAGCCACTTAAAAGGTGCACTTTGAAGCTAGCATTGCAAGGAAATTAAAATGCGAAAGTGTTATTATTGTGTTCCTGTACTTCAGCTAGATAGTTTAAAATAGGGAGGATCAGAAGCAGCTAGAGGCAACAGAAGAAAATGGTTGCACAAGTGAGAATTTTGTTGTTGGTTCTCTTGTATCCAGGAAATATTTTCCGGTTTCTGAATTGCTTGTTCACCTCCTTGTTCACCAGCCAAGCAGACCAACAGGGTATCCTGTGTCTGGGATGAGAACTTTGCACATGGAGATGAGCATTTAAGAACCTAAGAATCTAAGTAGAGGCTGCTGGATCAGGCCGGTGGCCCATCTAGTCCAGAACCCTGTTCTCGCAGAGGAGGCCAACCGGGCGCCTCTTCTGGGAAACCTGCAAACAGGATCTGAGCACGTGAGCCCTCACTCCCCTCCTGCAGTCTTACAATCCGAAATTTTGTATACGTCAACTGATACACACACAAACCCTCAGCTTCATTATATTCAGGGTTGTTAGACCAGGGGTCAGCAACTTTTTCCAGCAGGGGGCCTGTCGACTGTCCCTCAGACCTTGTGGGGGGCCGGACTATATTTTGAAAAATAAATAAATGAACGAATTCCTATGCCCCACAAATAACTCAGAGATGTATTTTAAATAAAAGGACACATTCTACTCATGTAAAAACACGCTGGTTCCCGGACCATCTGCGGGCCGGATTTAGAAGGCGATTGGGCTGGATCCAGCCCCCGGGCCTTAGTTTGCCTACCCATGCCCTAAGCCAGGGGTCAGCAAACTTTTTCAGCAGGGGGCCGGTCCACTGTCCCTCAGACCTTGTGGGGGGCCGGACTATATTTTGAAAAAGAAATAAATGAACGAATTCCTATGCCCCACAAATAACTCAGATGCATTTTAAATAAAAGGACACATTCTACTCATGTAAAAACACGCTGGTTCCCGGACAGTCTGCGGGCTGGATTGAGAAGGCGATTGGGCCGGATCCGGTCTACCCATGTAGACGAATACCCTCCCATGAAGAAGCATTTTCCAATTCTCCCCAGGACTGTCCAGCTTTGACTGCCTTGACCAGCCTGGAAAGAGCATTGGCAAATGTGCACAGGTGGTCCACCTCAGCTTTCCAAGGATGCTGTCCACATTTTTTGGCTTTCTTCATCCGAACAGCCTGCCTTGAGGGAGGCTGTTGGGGAGGACGGACTCCAGGTGTTAGAAATATGATTTCTTGCAGGCATGGCACATTTGGAGGGGGACGCTTCCTCAGGGACACCACAGGGTGATGTAGTGGTTAGAGTGTCTGCCTAGGGCCTCAGAAACCAGGGTTCAAATCCCCACTGAGCCTTGAAGGTGATCTTGGGCCTCTCACTGCCTCTCAGTCTAACCTACCTCTCAAGGTTCCAGTTACAGATAGGTAGCCGTGTTGGTCTGCCATAGTCAAAACAAAAAAATTCCTTCCAGTAGCACCTTAAAGACCAACTAAGTTAGTTCTTGGTATGAGCTTTCGTGTGCAAGCACACTTCTTCAGATACGATATCTGAAGAATACAATATCTGAAGAAGTGTGCTTGCACACGAAAGCTCATACCAAGAACTAACTTAGTTGGTCTTTAAGGTGCTACTGGAAGGAATTTTTTTGTTCTACCTCTCAAGGGTTGCTGTGGGGATTAAATGGAGAGGAGGAAAACCACGTACGCCACCTCGAGCTCCTTGGAGGGGAGGTAGGGTAAAAATACAATAAAGAAATAATACATAGGAAGCGGTATAAAAAGGTAAAGGTACCCCTGACTGTTAGGTCCAGTTGCGGACAGCTCTGGGGTTGCGGCGCTCATCTCGCTTTATTGGCCGAGGGAGCCGCCGTACAGCTTCCGGGTCATGTGGCCAGCAAGACTAAGCCGCTTCTGGCGAACCAGAGTAGCGCACGGAAACGCCGTTTACCTTCCCGCCGGAGCGGTACCTATTTATCTACTTGCACTTTGACGTGCTTTCAAACTGCTAGGTTGGCAGGAGCAGGGACCGCGCAACGGGAGCGCACCCCATCATGGGGATTCGAACCGCCGACCTTCTGATTGGCAAGTCCAAGGCTCTGTGGTTTAACCCACAGCGCCACCCATGTCCTAGGAAGGGGTATAGTGAGCCCCAAACTGGATGAAGTAAAATGCTACATTTTCACCATGTCATTCCAAAGGAATGCCACACAAAAATTACGAAGTTGCTTCTCACATACAGTGGTACCTCGGGTTACAGACGCTTCAGGTTACAGACTCTGCTAAGCCAGAAATAGTACCTCGGGTTAAGAACTTTGCTTCAGGATGAGAACAGAAACCGCGCGGCGGCGGCAGTGGGAGGCCCCGCTAGCTAAAGTGGTACCTCAGTGTAAGAACAGTTTCAGGTTAAGAACGGACCTCTGGAACGAATTAAGTTCTTAACCCGAGGTACCACTGCACTGTATATGGAAAGTCACCAAAGGAATGAAAAATGTATAGACCTATATCAAGAAAAATACAGTCACACACACAAAAAGGACAGCTTAAAAAAAGAAGATTTTTTGGGGTGGGAGGTGTCTGTCAGTGGTGCTGTTTATTCTCTATCTGCTATTGTTGGCCACTAGCCACATTGGCTGTGCTCTATCTCCACAATCAGAGGGAGCAAGGCTTCTGAATACCAGTTACTGGAAACCGCAGGACGGGAGAGGGCTGCTTTTGTGCCTGGATTCCTGCTTGTAGGTCTGGGGCATCTGTGAGGACATGATGCTGAGCAAGGCGGGCCACTGGCCTGATCCAGGAGACTCTACTTACCGTATTTTTCTATTTTTCTTTTTTTCCTTTTTAAAAAAATGATATTTATTAATGTTTCACAAACAATAAAAACAAATTCCAACATTTAAACTACAAAAGCAAAACAAATAAAAAAAATACACAGTAGAAATACAGTTGATAGAAGAAAGAAGAAAAAATAAAAAATAAAGAATAAGGACAAAGAGAAAAACCAAAGATCAAAACTAAAAATAGATTAATACTTTCAAATCTTATATTTTCTTCACTAATTTCTTGACCTCCTCACACCTCCCATTTTGTATTCCAGTTCAAATATTAAATTCAGCAAATCCTTACCCTCTAACGTTCATCCTTACTCCATATATTAACCTATTATTACAAATATCCATTTCCAATTATCAATCCCTATTTACATTTTCTTAAGCATCTCTTTACCAGTACCACTTATTTTCAATCAAATGTCATTTCAACATTCCTTAATTTTACAGTGCTTCTGCAGGTAATCTTTAAACTTCTTCCAGTCTTCCTCCACCGACTCTTCTCCCTGGTCACGGATTCTGCCAGTCATCTCTGCCAGTTCCATGTAGTCCATGACCTTCCAGTGTGGGTAGCTCCTGTGTCTTCCAATATTTCGCGATGAGTAATCTTGCTGCTGCTGTTGCATACATAAAGAAAATTCTATCCTTCTGGACCCTAAACCCCCTGGAGGCACACAGTTCATGTATTTTCTTTTCCTCACTCGCCAAAGTCCATAAGTCATTGCCGTATTTTTCGCTCTATAAGACGTGCCAGACAATAAGAGCCACCTAGTTTTTGGAGGAGGAAAACAAGAAAAAAATATATTATGAATCCCAGAAGCCAGAACAGCAAGAGAGATCTGGCTTCTGGGATAGCCTCTTGCTGTTCTGGCTTCTGGGATAGCCCGCAAAGCCTCTGCAGGGCAGCAGGATGAAGGCTCACCGCTGCCCTGCAAGCTTTTCTACAAGGAGGGAGAAGGGACTGATGCAGCCAGTCAGTCCCTTCTCCCTTCGGGGACAAGCCCCCAAGAGCTGTGCGCTCTTTTTAAGGGTGCACGGCTCCTGCGGGCTTTTCTACGAGGAGGGAGAAGGGACTGCCTGCCTCGTCAGTCCCTTCTCCCTTCTTGGGCACACACATTTCCCCTTACTTTTTAGGAGGGAAAAGGTGCGTCTTATGGAGCGAAAAATACGGTACATTCTTACGTTGCGCTGCCCTCGCGTTGTGTTTCAGTCTTGCATCTGTTGCTGTGAGTGTGTGTGTGTGTGTGTTTTTCACAACGGCGTCTTCTGCACATAGCTGTCAACATTTCCCTTTTCTTAAGGGAAATTCCCCTATTCCGAATAGGATTCCGTGCAAGAAAAGGGAAAAGTTGACAGCTATGCTTCTGCAAGCCTCCGTTTCTCTGGCAGTGTCTGGAGTGTGACCTTCTGCCAAGAGACCCCCGAGGGAGAATGGACGGGGGCCGTGTTCTCTCAGGAAGCAGCCTAGCGCCAGAAATAGCAGCTGCCTTTCGCCCTTGCTAAGAATGTGCTAAAACTTTGAAAGCCATCAGGGAGCGGATCTTCCGATTCTGCAAAGAGTAAATTTCCACAGCGGGGCTTCTGTTTCTTCCCCTGCAAGCTCTCTCATAGACTCAAACAGGATGGATTTGATTCAAATCAAATCAATTTCAATCAATACTCAGTCAGACTTGATTTAAATCACTAGTCAGTAAGACTTGATTTAAATCATTTTTTTACAGAAAGATTCAACCTTGCTGGCATTCTCTTAATATTTACAACCAGATGAAAGTTTCATTTTTGGAATAATAAATTTTCGGAGTAGTTTTTACAGTTATATCAAAAATTACTGCTTTGGGTAAAGGTAAAGGTAAAGGTACCCCTGCCCGTACGGGCCAGTCGTGTCCGACTCTGGGGTTGCGTGCCCATCTCGCTTAAGAGGCCGGGGGCCAGCGCTGTCTGAAGACACTTCCGGGTCACGTGGCCAGCGTGACAAGCTGCATCTGGCGAGCCAGCGCAGCACACGGAAACGCTGTTTACCTTCCCGCTAGTAAGCGGTCCCTATTTATCTACTTGCACCCGGGGGTGCTTTCGAACTGCTAGGTTGGCAGGCGCTGGGACCGAGCAACGGGAGCGCACCCCGCCACGGGGATTCGAACCGCCGACCTGACGATCATAGACAGATAATTATGAAATTATTGTTTATATTTGGACAACTTTTCTGCTGTACTTTATTGGAAGGAGAAAAATAATCATTTCCTTAATAACAATTTAAACAATTTATTTAACCAAAGCAATAACGTTATAGCATATGTATCCATGTTTGTTAACCAGTGTAGTTAAATGATTTTTTTTCTTTAAAAAAAACTTAGACTGAGTTTTAGCACAGATGAAAAACTTTAAACAAATCCTTATTTCCTGATGAATAGCCTTTTGACTACAGTGGTACCTCAGGTTAAGTACTTAATTCGTTTCGGAGGTCTGTAGTTAACCTGAAACTGTTCTTAACCTGAAGCACCACTTTAGCTAAAGGCTCCTCCCACTGCTGCCGCACCGCCAGAGCATGATTTCTGTTCTTATCCTGAAGCAAAGTTCTTAACCTGAAGCATTATTTTTGGGTTAGCGGAGTGTGTAACCTGAAGCGTATGTAACTTGAAGCGTATGTAACCCAAGGTACCACTGTATAATGTAACTTAAATAGAAAATTATCTTTAGAAAGATTTTTCCTCCAAAAGCATTTTATTTTAAAAATCCAATTTTATTTTATTTTTAAATCATTGGTTTTTATCCACCCTGGACTCAAACGGTTGTTGAGTTGGAGACGTACCAATCTAGTCCAACCCCCTACAATGCAAGAGTCACAGCCAAGGAATCCCTGATCTCTTTTGATGCTTTCCTTCCTCCGCAGATGGAAGAACTGGTGGGTGAGAGGCATCCTGACTCTGGCGATGATCGTCTTTTTCTTCATCATCATCTACCTGGGACCCATGGTCTTGATGATGATCGTAAGTCTTTGTGGTCTTTCTGGAATCTGATCTTTTCCCAGTGGAGGCCTGGGGTTTCGGGAATGGCTTCCTCTTGCTGGAAGGCAGGGCTAGATTCCACCTCCTCACGAGTTTAAAAGGCCATGGGGAAAGAGGAATGTGTTTGCTTGGTGCCTAAAACTACCGTATTTTTCGCTCTATAAGACGCACCAGACCACAAGACGCACCTAGTTTTTGGAGGAGGAAAACAAGAAAAAATATATTCTGAATCTCAGAAGCCAGAACAGCAAGAGGGATCGCTGTGCAGCGAAAGCAGCAATCCCTCTTGCTGTTCTGGCTTCTGTGATAGCTGTGCAGCCTGCATTCACTCCATAAGACACACACACATTTCCCCTTACTTTTCAGGAGGGAAAAAGTGAGTCTTATAGAGCAAAAAATACGATATGTACTGAAGGCTCCCGGCAAGACTCCTTGGGGAGATAATTCCACAAGCAGAGAGCCATCCACTGAGCTCCTTGGAGAACAGCATGGGATATAAATGTAATATATAAATACAAAACAATAAATGCAAGAATGCTTATTGTTCTCTTGAAGTGGCCTGGAAATTTATCAAAACTCGTGCCCCCCTGCTGTCTGTCTGTCTGCAAAAGCAGATTTAGGGGACCATGACTGGTTTGGTCGCACTGGGCGCAGAGTCTCAGGGGCACCACAACGATGTAGAATAGGCGTTGTATGCGAGTGCCAAATTTTGGTGTCGTACAGGGCACTTAGGAAATTTGAGACCCACTGCTGCTGTCTGTCTGTCTCTCGCTCTCTCAGGTGATGTGTGTGCAAATCAAGTGCTTCCAAGAGATCATCACCATCGGTTACAACGTTTATCACTCCTATGAGCTGCCCTGGTTCAGAACCCTAAGTTGGTAAGTGGAATCCGAGTTTGTGCTACCTGAGTTAAGCTCTAGAAGAAGTCTGGTTTCCTTGTTTTCCATGAGGATATCTCTTCGCAGCTCTATTCTTCTAAACAGCTCAAGGTGGCTACTGTTGTTAACGTTTTCCTTTATAACTGTTAATTTATGACTGTTACCCAACAGTGCATCATACCATATAGAAAGCAAACAATAAACAATAAGAAAAAGGAACCAATATAAATCAAGGCTCCTGTGTTTCCCAAACTGGCATGGGTGGTAAATGTTGAGCATCTCAAGTCTGAAACACAGGAAATAAAACCCCACCAGATGGCATAAAAGCCTTCTGGACCCTAAACCCCCTGGAGACACACAGTTCATGTATTTTCTTTTCCTCACTGGCCAAAGTCCATAAGTCATTGCCGTATTTTTCGCTCCATAAGACGCACTAGACCATAAGACGCACCTAGTTTTTGGAGGAGGAAAACAAGAAAAAAAATATTCTGAATCCCACCTGCATTTGCTCCATAAGATGCACACACATTTCCCCTTACCTTTTAGGAGGGACAAAGTGTGTCTTACAGAGCGAAGAACACGGTACGCCACAAAGCTAAATGCAGATTTTTCAGGGTTTTCCACTGCTGGGCTACTGAAATCCTGGCTGCAGTCCACATCCGTGCCACCAGCTGGCGCTGCAAACATGGGTGGGCCACCCCCCCAAGCAACTCCCTTTTCATTGGCTCCCCCCGCTGTCACTCCCTTCCCCAGCCACTGCTTTCTCTCTCAACCATTCTCTGCGCAGAGTGTCTCATTCCAATGGCTGGTGAGAGTTCCATGTCTAGCTGGGCTCTCAGCTGCCTTCACCTCAAGTCTGGAGGCTGGCTGAGCCAGGTTATAGAATCATAGAATCCTAGAGTTGGAAGAGACCACAAGGGCCATCGAGTCCAACCCCCTGCCAAGCAGGAAACACCATCAGAGCACTCCTGACATATGGTTGTCAAGCCTCTGCTTAAAGACCTCCAAAGAAGGAGACTCCACCACACTCCTTGGCAGCAAATTCCACTGTCAAACAGCTCTTACTGTGGTTCATACCCTTAATTCCTAAAGGTGTGGAGGTGGGTAGAGTCTTGACTTGGATGTGAGGAGCTTCTGAAGGGTCCTTGGGTGGGTGGGTGGAGCTGTTTGGGGAGCACCAGCTACTGCATCCCATAGATTGCAGGGGGTTGGACTAAATGGCCCTTTCTGTCCCTTCCAACTCTACAATACTATGCTTCTGTGGCCCTATTTGCATATCAAAAAGAGTGGTTACAATTGATGTGATGTGTACATATCCTAGAGCCGTTGGCTATTAGAGGCAGGTAGACCTAGACGAGGGGTCTGCAACCTTTGAGACAAAAAGAGCCACTTGGACCCATTTCCAAAGAAAAAAAAACCGGGAGCCGCAAAACTCATCATTATAAAAATAACTTTTTTGTCACTTTTTTATTATTTCTTTGTTTGACCCCTCAGAATTACTCCTCCTCATAGAAATAAACGTTAAATTAACAAGTTACCTTTTTGTGTCTGTGTGTTCTTCACTCCCCTTCAAAACAGTGACCAGCGTACATGCCCCCTTTCAATGCATCCCCCTTACAATGTAGTGGGTGGGCGGGAAGGTGACGTCGGGACGGTGCGTGACTAACGCACGCACTGCCCTCATGCGACGTCACAGCCAGTACAGCTGCCGCCACAGTGGGGGAGTGTCAGGGCACACAATGCGCCTCCTCCCCTCGCTAGTATCCGCCCCGGAGCCGTGGCAAAGGTGTAAAAGAGCCACATGCGGCTCCGGAGCCGCGGGTTGCAGACCCCTGACCTAGACTAAGGTTACCAGATTTTTTTCAATGAATCCAGGGGACACCCCCTCTTTTTTTCTTTTCTTTTTTTTTTTTGAAAAGAGAAAAAAAAATATTTAAAAAATTAAGAAGTAATACCTTCTCTTCTGTGTTCTCTTCTGTCGCGCGGCCTTCCTCTGGGCCCCAGCCTGCTGTCTTGGAGTGCTGGTCGCCGTGGAGTAGGCTCAGGTCGGGCCTGGGCTCGGCCACGTGTCCTTGCCCTCCCGGTGCTCTCCTACCTCTCTTCTTTAGTGACAGCATGGCTCCCCTCTTTTTTCTCCTTCCTCTTCCTCTCTCTTCCTTCTCCTCTCCTCCTTCTCCCTGCGTCAGCTCTGGGGTTTTCTTGGCCACTGGGCAGTCGGCCGGGTGACTGGGCACTCTCACTCCCAGCTCGATTTGGGTCGCGGTGGGGGGGAGTCAGTGGTTCCCCAAGTTGACGCGCCGGGCGTCCCCAGTTCCCCCTCAGCGGTGGCGGTGGCAGCAGCAGTTTCAGCAGCCCAGAACCAACCTGGTAGTTGGCTCTGGCTGGCTTCAGGAGCTACTCGCTGCTGTGGCGCCCGCCATTTTGCCTCGCCGGAAGTCCCATATGACGTGTCTTGTGCTGTTGAACTGATCACGCAACATTCATTCCCTACTAATAAATCTACAACACTTAAAATATAAATCCAGGGACATTCAATGAAATCCGGGGACATTCTGGGGACGGATTTTGTCCGGGGATGGATTTGTAAATCCGGGGACTGTCCCCGGGAAATGGGGACGTCTGGTAACCATAACCTAGACCAGCAATGTCCAACTAGTCAACCGCAATCGACAGGTAGATCACTGAGGTGCTGCCGGTCGATCACAGGATTAAAAAAAGTGATTGCCTGGTTGCTCCTTAGCGATCGCTAACAACTTAGGTTTGGAGTACCTCAGGAACCCTCTGAACGCTCATATCCCAGCTTTGAAATGTCGTATTCCCTGCAGCGGACTGTTGGTCAAGGAATTTTATGTAATCCTTTCCCAAAATAGCTGAACAGCTATGGTCAACCCCCCCACCCCAAAGAAAGGCTTAACTACCCTTGCCAACAATTCCTAAAAAAAGCTCCACAACTCCACAACTCTGGTATCTGCCCCTAAAAAAAACTCAACAACTATGGGCAATGACAATGGATAGATCACTGCCAGTTTTATTATACTTGATCACAGTCGCTAGAGAGTTGGATGTGCCTGACCTAGACAACCTTCTGGTGTTTTCCAACACCAGGATTCGATTTGTAGCTTGATCAGCTCATTCAACCCATTGAAGAAGACTTTCCAAATTTGGTTGAAGTATTTCTCATGAAAGAAGCCTTCGGAGCCTCTCTGAAAAAGATGACGTATATTCTTTCAGGTACTTCCTGCTCTGTGTGAACTACTTCTTTTATGGGGAGACCGTGACGGATTATTTCTTCACTTTGGTCCAGAGGGAGGAGCCCTTGAGGATCCTCAGCAAATATCACCGCTTCATTTCCTTTGCCCTCTACTTAACAGGTAAGAGGGACTCTGGTCTCCCATTCGGGACTTAATGGCACTTGAAGTGGGTTCTTCAAGGATTCCTGGAGCCAGGCGGCAATATGGAGACCCGGTGTGCTTTTCTCATTGTTTTGATAGAAGCACAGTCTAGCCCAATTGCCCACTTGGTCTGAGGCCAGCCCTGTGATTGGCCAGGATGTACTGAAGGGGAGGAACATCAGGTTCTCATTTAATTAATTTCTCTATTTCTGCAGGCTTCTGCATGTTTGTTCTGAGCCTCGTCAAAAAGCACTATCGACTCCAATTCTACATGGTAAGAGAGATTTTCTCTCTTCAGAGATAATAGCTTGTGAAGGGAGAGAGAGAGACAGAGAGAGAGAGAGATGAAAAGGAGCAGGCTGTTCTTATCTTGCCTTTGACTGGCCTTCTCCAACCAGATGCCCTCCAGATTTTTTGACTACAACTCCCACCAGCCCTTACCAGCATGGCCATTGGAGGGTACCAGCTTGAAGAAAGCTTTTTTCTTTTTTTGTATTCCTTAAAACACTTTACATATTTCCTTTGTGTGTGAACAATGGGTGGAAGAACGGGGAGGCCCACAACTCCTGCCAGTCTTTAAAGTTTATTTTGCAATAGCCTAAATCATCTTAAGAGGGATGCGGGTGGCGCTGTGGGTTAAACCACAGAGCCTAGGACTTGCTGATCAGAAGGTTGGCGGTTCCAATCCCCGCGACGGGTTGAGCTCCCGTTGCTTGGTCCCAGCTCCTGCTAACCTAGCAGTTCGAAAGCACGTCAAAGTGCAAGTAGATAAATAGGTACCGCTCTGGCGGGAAGGTAAACGGCGTTTCCGTGCGCTGCTCTGGTTTGCCAGAAGTGGCTTAGTCATGCTGGACACATGACCCGGAAGCTGTACGCCGGCTCCCTCGGCCAGTAAAGCGAGATGAGCACCGCAACCCCAGAGTTTTCAGGGGTCCCTTTACCTTTAAATCTTCTTAAACACCTGAAAATGTATGATAATACACAAATGAATTAAACATGAATTAATTAAACATGAGTTTCCAGGTAAACTCAGGCTTGAAGATGACCATCCCAGTGCCCAAATTATGAATGTAGTCCATGCCTCGGTAATTTCAGGGCTGGATTACTGCAACGTGCTCTTCGAGGGACTTCCCTTGGGTCTTGTTTGAAAGCTCCAGGTGATGCAGAATGCAGTGGCTAGGCTGCTGATCGCAGCTTCTGGACAATAACATGCGAGACCCTGGTTGAAGCATCTGCGCTGGCTGCCCATCTACTACTGAACCAGGTTCACAGTCCTTGTATTAATCTACAAAGCCCGTAACAACTTGGGCTCAGAGTCCCTCAGGAACCCTCTAAACCCTAATATCCCAGCTTGATCACCAAGATCATCGCAGGTCATTCCCCGAGTTAGTGAGGCTCATTTGACAACAGCAAGGAACTGAGCCTTTAGTGTCCCCGGCCTAGTCCTGTGGAACTCTCTGCCACTAGTGATACAGCAGGCGCCTCCTGTGCCAACTTTTGAACGCCCGCAGAAAACTTTTCTATTCTGCCAGGCCTTTGTAGGCAATGAAGACTAAATCATTCTGCAATGGGTTTATTGGTGTCTGTTTTAAATTTTTTAATGATTTTTATTAAACAGTTTTGTGTTTAAGAGCGATTTGGTTTACAAGCTCCACAAAACCGGAAATAGTGTCTTGGTTTGAGAACTTTACCTCAGTCTAAGAACGGAATCCGAACGGTGGAAGGGCACCGGCAGCGGGAGGCCTCATTAGGGAAAATGCGGGAGGCCTCATTAGGGAAAATGGTGGGTGGGCCTTTGGTTTTTTGTTTTGTTTGCAAGAAAGGCATGGACAGGTGGCCTTCTGGGAGGCGATGAGCAGTTTTGGAAGGGGCTCCCTCGATTCCAGACTAGAGACAAGCAGCCGTGTGTGTGTGTGTGTGTGGTCTTTTTGCTAACGCTGTGCCTATCATTGTGGAACGTGGGGTGGCAAATTCCCTGATGTTCTCTCTCTCTCTCTCTAATCAGCATTTTGGTGTGTGTTTTTGAGAAACGTTGTTTTTTTGCCCCCTGCAAACTGGATTGCATGCTGTTCTTTCTTTCCAGTTTGGCTGGACCCATGTGACTTTGCTAATAGTTGTTACCCAGTCCCACCTCATCATTCACAACCTGTTTGAAGGAATGATCTGGTGAGTTGGTGCTGCTTATTGACTTTCTGCTGTGTAGCGCAGGCCGCCGGGCTGCCTTGAAGGACAAAGAACAAAGCATGGGGACAGCCCTCTTGCATGGGGCGTCACTAGCAGGAGCAGGAACCAATGGGCCGCTGGCTCATGCCTTGGGGCAACTGTTTGGGTTGGCATGATGAGATTTGGGGGGAGTTTTCCTGACATTAACCAGGCAAAAAGGAGGAATCCCAGTCAGCTTTGCTGTGCATGCATGTACTCTTTCTAAATATGAGGCAGTCACTCAGTGGGCCTTGCACAGGAACTGCTCTCTGCTCAGCAAAAAAGCAGGTCCGCTTTGGGCATTTTCCTGCATGAGGCTTAAAGTTTAGCTCTTGCTTCAATCTGATTTCTAAGGCCAGCATAAGACCGGTTCTGAATTAGTAGCGAACGAGAGGCCCAGAGGCGACTTAAGCTTCTTGTCTGAAAATGCCCTTGCAACCTGAATTGTGTGGTCTCCATCATTTCTGTCCTCAGGCTGCACACCTGGTCTTTTAGGGGAGTGCAACCCCATCCGGGACAGGGGCACGGGGTTTAACCCACAGAGCCTAGGGCTTCCCAATCAGAAGGTCGGCTGTTCGAATCCCTGCGACGGGGTGAGCTCCCATTGCTTGGTCCCTGCTCCTGCCAACCTAGCAGTTCGAAAGCACGTCAAAGTGCAAGTAGATAAATAGGTACCACTCCAGCGGTAAGGTAAACGGCGTTTCCGTGCACTGCTCTGGTTCACCAGAAGCGGCTTAGTCATGCTGGCCACAGGACCCAATAAAGCGAGATGAGCGCTGCAACCCCAGAGTCGGCCACGACTGGACCTAATGGTCAGGGGTCCCTTTACCTTTAACCCCATCCAGAACAGGCTGCCTACTCCATCCCCTAACAAATTGCAAGTTTGGTGGCCTAAATGAAGCCACCAGCAGTTTAAAAAACTGCAAGATCCTCTTGGGGCCCACGGTCTACTACTCCAACTCAGTCCAGCTAGGAGAAGCCCAAATGGCAATGAGTGCCATCACCTAATTTCAGACCTGGTCCATGTGTCCCACCTTCTCCAGATCATCTTCTGGGACAATTCAGCCTAGCAGGAATCCCCACCCCCACCGCAAATAGATCCATTGGCTAACCTGTCCTAACGGCTATCTCAGAGTGAAACCCTCACAGCTGGAGGGAGATCACTCTCATTTTGCCAGGTGCCAGAACAATTAATGACCATTCAAACCATGCCAGCGTGAAATGATAACACATCAAGGTTCCCACAACCAGTGTCTTTTCAGCTGGCTCTCACTTCTGCATAAATTGTAATTTCATTTGTCCAGAGGATAAGGATGGCTTTGGCACTTAGCAAGGGAGCTATCTGTAACATGGCTATCAAAATACATTTAGCGTAGCTTGTCAGTCAGCATAGCAAATGCAGCCACTGGCAGGATTATCTGTTTTTTTATTTTTATTTTTTGCAGATCAAACCAATATTCACACCCTGTAAGTGGAAACATAGCAGCTAAAGGCCAAACTAGGCATGACATTCAGAAATGCCAACCTTAAAAAATGCATAAACAAGGGGGTTGGGAAGGCAAGCTAATAAGTGTTGGGAGAGAGAATTTAACAGTATCCTCCCTGGAGAAAACTCTTCCCCAAAAACTAGTATTTGCAGGGGTTGGGGAAAATCCCTCTGGACAGTAGCGGGAAATTTCCTTTCAGGGCAAATAGAAGCTTCCAGCTGTAGCTTTTAGCATCATGTATAGTTAGTCCCTGAATGATAATGATAACTATCCAAATATTTCTCGGAACCATGATGTAAATTTTATCAGAGAATGCAGAGACGTGTTTAGCACAGAAAAGCAAAATCTAGCTTTGGCAGCTAATATCTTTGAAAATAACCGAGGGGAGGGGTGTGAAAATCCATACACTTGAATGGTACTTGTGGTTTCTGAAAGCTGAAAGATCTGCTTACCAGCATGTAAATTCTCATTTAAACTGAGGTTGGAGAGAAGCTCTGGGCCCTTAATTTGCGTCAGGAGTTCTTTCTATAAAATGAAATTATGAAAGCACTATTAGGAGTGGGAGTTTTGCTGATTGAAATGGCGTCTGCTGGTTCAAATGAACGCATTCATCCACCCATCAGGGGACAGGCTTCCAGAGTGCTATTTCTATTTTTTTTAAAAAATTATGTTTATTCAGAATTTAAAGTTACAGAGATAAAAAAAGGAAAAGGGAAAAAAAGAAAAAAGAAAAGGAATTAAACAATACAAGTCAGTAAAAAACAAAAAAAACAAAAAACAAAACACACAATACATCAAAACCAGAGTGCGATTTCTAAATTAGCAGTTAGAACTCCCTGCTGGCAAGGAGATCTCTAGATCTGAGCCACAGCTGTGGGCTGCTGCCCCTTGCTGTCGTCAAGTGTGTTTCTCTCCATTCCAGACAGGTCCTTTGAGTGGTTTATCTAGGTCTTCTTTCCTTCCCCGCTATCTAGGTTTATCGTCCCAATTTCCTGCGTCATCTGCAACGACATCATGGCCTACATGTTCGGCTTCTTCTTTGGACGCACTCCGCTGATTAAGGTTGGTTCTGCTCCCCAGATGGATGAACAACTCTTAGGAAAAGCTGTTTTCGGCATTGGGTTTGAATGCCTGCCAGGGCATCCGGCCTGATTGTGCTGTGTGAGTGTGTGGAGTGTGTTTGGCAGGTGCACTGGAGCACAGGAACGTAGAGAGCTGCGTTATACTGTATCAGACCATTGGTCCATCTAGTTCAGTATTGTCTGCACTGGCTGGCAGCAGCTGTCCAGTCTTTCAGGCAGGATACATTCCCAGCCCTACCTGCAGATACTGGGGATGGAGCCTGGGTCCTTTTGTCTGCAAGGCAGATGTGCCCCTGACCTATGGCCCTTTCCCAACAACAACAACAATAATAATAATAATTTATTATTTATACCCCGCCCATCTGGCTGGGCTTCCCCAGCCACTCTGGGCGGCTTCCAACAAAATATTAAAATACCGTAGTGCATCAAACATTAAAAGCTTCCCTAAACAGGGCTGCCTTCAGATGTCTTCTAAAAGTCTGGTAGTTGCTGTTCTCTTTGACATCTGGTGGGAGGGCGTTCCACAGGGCGGGTGCCACTACCGAGAAGGCCCTCTGCCTGGTTCCCTGTAACTTGGCTTCTCGCAGTGAGGGGACCGCCAGAAGGCCCTCGGAACTGGACCTCAGTGTCCGGGTAGAACGATGGGGGTGGAGACGCTCCTTCAGGTATACTGGACCAAGGCCGTTTAGGGCTTTAAAGGTCAGCACCAACACTTTGAATCGTGCTCGGAAACAAAACTTAGTTTTGGGACTTCTGTCCTGTCCGATGTGTTCATGGAGACTCTGGTGGCTTCTGCGGCTCCTACCTTTTAACGTTCCTTACCTGTTCCTGTATCTGCAGCTCTCCCCAAAGAAGACCTGGGAAGGCTTTATTGGAGGGTTCTTTGCCACCGTGGTGTTCGGCCTGCTAGTAAGTTGCTTCTTTCCTTTTTGGTTAATGTAATGGGTATGAGTTACTCGTGCGTAAACTGGTGCCTTTCTCGGTTAATTTGCCTTGTTAAACCTTTCTGACTGCACAGCCCCTTCTCATCGTGGCTGCCTCAGTCACTGGCAGAATCCGTCAGTGGGCGTTTCTTGAACCTCTTCCAACATAAAAGTTGTTTGACACCCAATCTCCTCCTCCTCTCACTGTGCGGGAGTCTTCTGTGCAGGGAAGGCGTGGGTAGCGGAGGACCTGGGCTCTCCTCACTGATGTCCAGTGAAGAGTCCTGGAGCCCTCTCTCCACTTCCACCGCCTGCCTCCCTTTATCCCTGGTGTTGCGCTGATTAGCTTCCCCCTCTACTGAGCTGTTTCTCCCCCTGCTGCTGGGTCCTTCGCCAGCATCATCTGGGAGCCTCCCCTTCGCCTCTCGCTCCGATGTCAGTTCCCTGACAGTTAAGAACGAAAGTTGTGTTGGGCCTCGGAGCAAGAGGCAGTGTTACCCATAAAAGCAGCCTGATGGAGATGGATGGTGGAAGTCTGTGGGCCACAGAGCACCGTCAACCCACCAGGAAGTTCTCTGAATGGTAGCCTGCTTTTGTGAATTTACAGTCATCACCTGAGACCCTTCTCCGTGTGCTCCCGGAGGGTGGCAAAACGAGAACGGGCCTTTATAGTGGTGGCTCCCCATTTCTGGAACGCTCTCCCCATGGGGGGGGCCTACTGGCACCAGGCAAAAACTTTCCTCTTCGACCTGGCCTTTGCCTTTTAACTATCTATTGCCTTTTTCCCTAGGTGGGATGTTTTTATGTGGGTGGTGCTTGTTTTGCTTCAGATATTGTAAGTCCCTTGGAGTTGCTGTGGCAAAAAAAAAAAAGAGCAACAATTTTGATAATAATAGTAATTCAGTTCCGGAATCCAGAACTGAAACATCAAGTAGCTATCCAATAGAACAATAATATTTGGGTTCAGAGCTGAAAGAAATGTAGGCAAAGCATGAGAATAATTCACACATTTCTGTCCTGTCTTGTTCCCAAGGCTCCTAGCCAGGGGTCAGCAAACTTTTTCAGCAGGGGGCCGGTCCACAGTCCCTCAGACCTTGTCGGGGGCCGGACTATATTTTGAAAAATAAATAAATGAACGGATTCCTATGCCCCACAAATAACCCAGAGATGCATTTTAAATAAAAGGACACATTCTACTCATGTAAAAACATACTGATTCCTGGACCGTCCGCGGGCCAGATTTAGAAGGCGATGGGCCGGATCCAGCCCCTGGGCCTTAGTTTGCCTACCCATGCTCCTAGCCATCCAGCTGGTCCACTTAAAATAAATATCTGAAGGGCTGTCCCATGGAAGAGGGAGCAAGCTTGTTTTCTGCTGCTCCAGAGCGTAGGTCCTGAACCAGTGGATTCAAATGACAAAAAAGGAGATTTCAAATAACCTTTAAGAATACAGTGGTACCTCAGGTTACAGACACTTCAGGTTACAGATGCTTCAGGTTACAGACTCCGCCAACCCAGAAACAGTTCTTCAGGTTAAGAACTTTGCTTCAGGATGAGAACAGAAATCGTGTAGTGGCAGCGGGAGGCCCCATTAGCTAAAATGGTACCTCAGGTTAAGAACAGTTTCAGGTTAAGAACGGACCACCAGAACGAATTAAGTTCTTAACCCGAGGTACCACTGTATTCTGCTTGGAAGAGTGATTTGACAGCGGAACAAACTTCATTGGTTGCTGATGGACTCTTCTTCACTGGGAGTTTTCAAACAGAGGTTGGATAGCCATGTTCACTGAAACCGGGAACCGACTTGTCTGTTCTGACTGTCGGACCCATCTTCTTCAGGAAATGCAATGGCGCCCAGCATCCTTTCGCTGCGCAGTGCTGAGTCATTTCGCTTCTCCCAGCTACAGCAGAGTTTCTTCGGTAGCAGTGTGCCTGTGTGACGCATTTTTTAAGGTTGGCATTTCTGAATGTCATGCCTAGTTTGGCCTTTAGTTGCTATGTTTTCACTTAAAGGGTGTGAATATTGGTTTGATCTGCAAAAAATAAAAATAAAAAACAGATAATCCTGCCAGTGGCTGCATTTGCTATGCTGACTGACAAGCTACGCTAAATGTATTTTGATAGCCATGTTACAGATAGCTCCCTTGCTAAGTGCAGTAAAATACTCTTACACAGCTTCTTCTATTCTACGAAGCTTTAATGTACAGCAGCAACACAGTAAGTCAGCCAGGAGAGAGCGATGACACGTTGCCTCTCCTTTGCGGCCAAAACAGAAAGTAAAAGTAAGTTCACCCCGGAACAGGATGTCATTTCCCTTGACCCTGTAAGCTCTGGGACACCTCACAGGCCACCGGTCAGAGATTCTCTAGCTCTCATTCCTGCTTGCAGAGGTCTGGACTAGATGGCCCTTCCAACTCTGCTGTGATTCATATCAGAGTTCCTTGGCAGTGGTTCACCTTTTGCCTCTTCCGTTTCCCTCTCCGCCCCCCACCCCACCCCAACCCAGCTGTCGTATGTGATGTCTGGGTACAGATGTTTCGTGTGCCCCGTGGAGTTTAACAATGACACCAACAGCTTCACTGTGGACTGTGAGCCCCCTGAGCTCTTCCAGCTGCAAGAATACAACATCCCCTTGGTGCTTCAGTCTGTCGTCGGCTGGGTAGGTATCCAGGTCGGAGCGTTCAGGTTTGGAAAACTTCTGAGAACATGAGAAGAGCTTGCTGGATCAGGCCAAAGGCCCAGTGTCTTGTTCCCATGGTGGCCAACCAGATACCTATAAGCCAGGACCCCCGAGAACAAAGACCCTCTCCCCTCCTGCATTTTCCAGCAACTGGTATTCAGAAACTTTGCTGGTTCCAGCAGCCTAGCCTAGTAGTCATTGATAGCCATATCGTCCATTAATCTTTTATGAATCTCTCTTAAAGCCATCTAGGTTAGTAGCCATCACTTCCACTTGTGGGAGAGAGTTCCATAGTTGATAACTATGTGCTGGTCCATGATTTCTTTTATTTTTATCTTTAGTTCATTTATATCCCACCTTTTTCTCCAGGGAGCTCAAGGTGGTTCTCCTTCTTCGCACAACAACCCTCTTGTGGGGATGTTCAGGGATGCAGGAGAGGATATATTGTTTGATTATAGTCTTTTCCAACTTGTGTTAACAAGTTCCACAGTTTAGCAGAGTAACATTCCCCCCTTTTTAAACTTGCAGCGGATACGTTTGATCAGACTCGCTAAAGCCTCTATAATAACTGTTCTGATATTTTCCCCTTATTCCTTCATAAAAGATATGACACGACACAGTCTTCTATAAAAGTATAACAAGAGTTTACTCACGTTCTGTTCACAATCGGATCCCAGGAGGTAGACTTAGCTTAGAAAAGTAACATACAGCTGGAAACTATCTTATAAGGAGACAGTCCCTTTGTCCTCTCTTGGCTAGAAGCCAAGAGAGCATCTTTGGCTAAGGAGATGTTGCTTCTTCAATGTATGTAGTCAAAAAAAGAGAGATGGCTGCCCTGCCCTGTGCTTTTGTCGTTACCTGCACAGGTGAGGCCACGCCCACCTCTAGTCACATGCAGAAGAAGTCTGTCCCAGCCCAGAAGGAAACAGGAAGTTTACCTGCTGGCTGGACAAACTTTCCTCCCCATGTGTAAACATGTTCACTCTAGGAATGTTGTACTTGACTGCTCTTGAGTTTCACATCCCACACCTCTGAGGTAGGATAGGCTGAGAGGCAATGACTGGGGCCCCTGAGCTTTATGGCCAAGTGAGGATTTGAACCCTGGTCTACAAGGTCCTAGTTCAACAACCTAACCATTGTGCCACACTGTTTTACTAAAGCGGGTGTGTGCGATGATTGACGGCTACCAGCTTATACGTTCAGCAGAATCAAGCACAACTTTCCCTGGACTGTGCCAGGGCAAGTGAGGGAGGGTCTGAATCTACCCTACAAAAGCGAGCTCCTTCGTTGAGAAAATGAGGACGTATGAGAGAAATGTTCTGCCTCTGCGTTTTGCTACATGTGGACATTTTGGGAAGGGGATGTGTGCGGGGGGGGGGGAGGATTTGTGGGGAGCACACATATATATAGTGCTTCCTTCCCCTACATAATTGCGGTCCAAAAATGGTGCAGTCCAGAAAAAAAGAACAATTCTGCTGAACTTGTGGACACCCACAGATGAAGGACAGATGAAGGAAAATGTTTCTGCACGCATCGTTAAACTAGGGAACTCCCTTCCGCAGGAGGCACTGATGCCAACGAACTTGGGTAGCTTTCAAAGAGGACTGGGCAAATTCATTTAGGAGAGAGCTGTGCTCATGCTTCTGAATGCCTGTTGCTGGATATTGCAGGAGGGGGAGTGTGTTGTTGTGCTTGAATCCTGCATGCAGGGTAACTGGCTGATGAGAATAGGATGCTGGACTAGATAGGCTATCCTTACGTTCTTACACTGGTTTGACATCATCTGATAGGAAGTGCCTACAGAGGGTGGTGAATACAGCACAAGATATTAGGGCTGTCCCGTGAATCCCCTGGATGACATTGCAGAAGAACGTTGCCTCAGGAGAGTGAGGAAAATTCTCAGGGATGATTCACACCCTGGCCGGCACTTTCTTGCCCTCAGGCAGAAGATATAGAAGCATGACTAGTCGCACCAACAGGGTAAAGAACAGCTTCTATCCGTGGGCTGCTGAATGAAAAGATAACAACAGGGCAACTGACTTTTGGGTTTGGTAAACAAGGGGAATTAAGACTAAGAGAGCTGAGTGGGGGGAGCTCGTGTAAGCTCACAGTATACAAGTTGTACAAGTGACAATCAAGTATTTCCATTTCAATTTAAAGTCAGTCGTAAGACTGCGAGTATAATAGGCAGGATTTGCAGAGCCGATTTCCAGCTCACCTACCCGTCGGTGTGAGGTTCTGGCATGGCAGAGCTTCTTCAACTGACAATGCCCCCCCTTCTCCTTTATCCAGAAAACTGTTCGGATGTACCCCTTCCAGATCCACAGCATTGCACTCTCGACTTTCGCCTCCCTCATCGGTCCCTTCGGAGGGTTTTTTGCCAGCGGATTTAAAAGAGCTTTCAAGATCAAGGTATGGCACAGCTGGAAAGGGAGGCAGCCTTGAAAGAGCCCGGTCAGGATGGCAGGTCTATTAAACCCACTTCCATTCGAATAAAACGTTTCCTGGAATATATTTGTTATCATTATGTTTTTCTGTATCCTGCCTTTCCCCCAGACTCAAGGCAGCTTGCACAGATTAAAACAACACAGATAAAGAACCAAAAAAGCTAAAAACATGTAAAATATTATTTTTAAAGTAATTAAAACTCTAATTGAATAGTTATCTAGATATTACATTATGCCCCACTTTTATTATCTACACATCAAAATGTCTTGCAGTGATAAAATGTACAGTTTACAAAACTTAAAACTGTTTTTACTGTATATGTAAATTTACAGGTTTTTTTTCCTATAAAACAATTAAATGTTTATATAAAATATAGGAGCTCGATTTCAAAAACAGAAATCCTTCTCCTGAAAGTCTGGGTTAGTAAACAAGAAGTGAAACAATTTAGATTCCATAACTTCCAGTGGGGTGTGAACAGACTGAGGACTCTTTCTTTGGTAGGGGCTGATGGGGGCGGAAATTAGTCATGATCTTTTCCTCCTCCCTGTTTCCTGGTGTCAAGAGGGCAGGTGGGTTTGGATCCGGAATCCCCTCCACCTGCCAGGGCATACACACTCTCTACTTTTCTCCCTCGATTGCGCAGGACTTTGCCAACACCATCCCAGGGCACGGAGGCATCATGGATCGGTTCGACTGTCAGTACTTGATGGCCACCTTTGTGAATGTATACATTGCAAGCTTTATCAGGTGAGATGATGGTTTGGTTTGGTTGCAGGTCGCACCATCAATCCTTGGGTTCTCTTTTTCTAAAAGTATATCTTTATTGGCTTTTGAAAATGCAGCTGTAAAAAGGCAAAGAGATGTACAGCTCCTTAAGAGGAGAACAAAGAACCACAACTGTGACTGAACGGAGTAGAGAGGTTTTTTACAACATCATCGATATTAAGAAATAAACATGGAGTGATGGGTCAGAGTGAAATCAGAACAGAAGCCATTAGTAAGAGAATTAATTGGTTGGGGAAGGGAGCAGTCAGAAACAGGTCTAGGCTAGGCAAAAGAAATATCCATCAGGAGGAAGGCAAATACCCCTCCAGAGCTATGCGTCATTGGAGGTTTGTATAACACACTATTATTGCTTATAAAAGTTACAAATGACTTATCTCGAATGGGTCTGGTTTAGCCAAACCTCAGTTGACTCTGGGACGGTGAATCAAATATTCTGAGGGTACAATTTCCCCACACCATCTCTAATCATCTTTGTGTTCTCAGTTCAGAGGATAGGAGGGTGGAGAGAAGGTGAGGCTGGGTTCAAAGTGATTCCTCACTCAGTGTCAAAGGAGAGCCTGACGGTGGAATTGAAAGGCAGACTCGCCTTAGCCATTAACCCCAGTAGCAAAATAAAACAAGGCATGGGTCTACAGCAGGGTGTTCCAATCCTGGGTATCCAGCTGTTTTTGGACTACAACTCCCATCATCCCTAGCCAGCAGTGCCAGTGGTCAGGGATGATGGGAACTGTAGTCCAGCTGGCCACCCAATTTTGGGAAACCTTGGTCTGTGGGAAGCCTCCCCTTCCAAACATTCCCAGCCTGGTGAGGTGACAAGATTGCCTTATTTTTCTTCACTAGAGAGCCAGTGTGGTGTAGTGGTTAAGAATGGTAGACTCGTAATCTGGGGAACCGGGTTCGCGTCTCGGCTCCTCCACATGTAGCTGCTGGGTGACCTTGGGCTAGTCACACTTCTCTGAAGTCTCTCAACCCCACTCACCTCACAGAGTGTTTGTTGTGGGGGAGGAAGGGAAAGGAGAATGTTAGCCGCTTTGAGACTCCTTCGGGTAGTGATAAAGCGGGATATCAAATCCAAACTCTTATCTTCTTCTCACTCCAGGGGTCCTAATCCGAGCAAGCTGATCCAGCAGCTGCTAACTCTGCGACCGGATCAGCAGCTGAACATCTTCAACACGCTAAAGGCCCACCTGGTGGACAAGGGCATGCTGGCTGGCTCTGAGGACGCGTAGGTGCCTGTGACGTCAGGATGGGACTGAGCATGGGCAAGCCCCTCACCCCCCAGAGGAAACCCTCTCCCAGCTTGCCTGATTTAGGACAATAACCAAGCCTCATGTCTCTCACTTCCTTTTCCATATAAAAGGTTTGCATTTGTGCATTTTTAAAAAGAAATGTATCTATATCTCTGTGGCGGTGGTTTGGAGCAAACAGAGGGGAGCTTTGAGCTGGGAAGGAACAGGCGCTCGGCTGATGGTTTCGGAAGGTGGTTTTACCCCTCGGATCTGCCCGGTGGTTTTTCTTATTCCCAGATGTGTATAGAAAGTCATGCAAGGCTCGTTCTACTCTCAGAGCAGAGGTGCTTTTGTAGCGGGGAGAGGGAAGAGACAGGGAAGAGTGCCAAATAGTTTGGATTAAAAAAAGAAAGGAGGCAGTCGTGTTGAATCAAAATTACCTGGATTATGCACTCCTGTTCCACCATCCTGGCTTCCTTATCCGTGAGATGGATCCGGCGCTGCGTATTGCATTTGGCAAACACCCAGGTTCCTAAGTCCAGTCAAGTGAGCAGTTTTCCCCAATCTGCAATATCTCCCAATTTCACCACACAAACATCCAACAATTTGGTGGTGCAGAGAGCCATCCTTAGTGCCATGTGTATAATGCTGAGTGGGTTTTCACAGAGATGGGTTGGAGATCTTGCCCACCCCCAGCCCAGCCAAGAGAATTGGGATCCAGGGGCCCTTTCCTCACGGAAGCAGCTTGAGAGCCAGGAAGACTCAAGGACAGCGATGCCAAATGTCCTAAGTGGCGCTTCTGCAAGCGGGTGGGGGCAAGGCCTTCCACCCTGAGCTGGGAACAGCTGCCCTTGTCTCGTTTCCCTGCAAGGGAAATCCCTGCCAGCAGGAGAAGGCGCTTCCTCTTCTAACCCAGTTTCCTGCGCAGAAATGGGTGCATGTTGCTCCCTGTCCTTGTGGCGTCGCCATATTTCTTGCATTGCTGGCGGAAAAGGATGCAAAGTTCACCTGCTGCTGAGCTGTTCTTGATAAGCAGGGAATATCGGGGCATTTATCTTTATGTTCCTGAAGCAGAGCGAACCATTTGCAACAAAAAAAAATTGGAAGACCATGAAGGCAAATGCATTTTTATTTTATTTTTTTTAGGTTTTATTTCACAAATCCTACTGAACATTTTTTGGTTTTTTTGCTTCTTCTTTTTTTAAGCCTTTTTCATTTTGGAGGAAAAGTACCTGAATAGATGGATATTGAGGCAGGACTCCTGGCCTCCTGGGAACTTCAAGGGGTCGTAAAGGAGCAGAGGCTCGCCATTGCATTGTCCAGCTCATGCAGCTGTTTTAGTCCCTGCTGTTGTGAGGCTCCTGTTTGTCTTCTGCCCCCTCAAACGCTCCCACTGGAGTCCTCGTCCCCAAGGCACTGGTCCCACTCTCAGTTGCAGAAAGGGACTCTCATGACTGAAAGCTCATGCATAAAAAAGGCATTATCAGGACTCAGAAAGCGAGAGGGTGAGGATAAAGATTCTGTTCGTTTTCCATTTGAAGGCGTGTGTGTGTGTGTGTGTGTGTGTGTGTGTGTGTGTGTGTTGGAGTTTATTTGGGGGTTTATTTGCTTTGGGTTTTGTTGGAAGGAGGAAATTTCAACCAAGTTGAGCCCCCATCACAGCCTGAAGTGGTGCAGCCTTGATTCAGATTTACGCATGCTTTGAGATCTGGGAGTCACGGAGCATCTGCTAGCTTAGGTGTAATACCACGCAAGTGTCTCTTGACGTGGTTCCAGTTCAGGGTCAGCCTTCCTCTGCGACAGAAGAGAGTGCGTGAGGAGCACTTTGCAGTAGGCTGATTAGCTTTTTCTTCTTTTTTTAAGGTGTATTTTTGAGAGCTGCTCACTTAATACTGTTTTGCTGCCTCTTCTGGTATATTCCCTCATCCCATCTGCCCCAAACGCTCTCGGGTTCGGAGTCCAGGCATCTGAAACCACAGGGTGGGAGAAGCTTATTGAGTTGAGGGGGGTTGCAGGGAAATATTTTTTGCCCCATTCTTCCTTTTCCTCTGCTGTCAATACGCCCCCCCTCCCCAAAGGAAACAGTCTTTATTCCTGATCTAACGATGGCCTTTTAACCACAGCTGACCCCAAAATTGGACATGCCTGCCATTTTGATGGAAATTTTGGGTTTTGAGACCTAAAAAAGGGCAAGTGTGTGTGTGTGTGTGTGTGTGTGTGTGTGTGTGTGTGTTTGAACTTAGTGTTTTGACCTTGGGGGAAGCAGGACAGAAGCAGAATGGGTATGTGGGGCAACGGGTGGCCATGCAACAGTAATTAATTAATAAACAAAATTGGGGGAGGGGGTTCAAGGGGGGTCTCTGTTTCATTGAAATGTCATTGACATTTCCTGATTCCAGCTAAATTCAGCTATTTGACTGGTAGCCACAATCCCTTACATCCTTCCTCCGAAAGGGAACTAGAAATGAACAGTGTATCCTAGACCTATATATACCTGCAACAGCCAACAACACTTCTAATATATAAGGCTCGTTGTGTGCACTCTGTCTGGATAGTTGCACACTGTTCTGGGATTGCTTCTCATGCCAGTGCAATTCAGGTACTGGGAGGGTTCAGTGTCCCAGCGCATGAGTGACATGCTGGACACCCCTGCAGTCTACAGATCCTTGCAGGAGCCAGTCTTGGGTATAAGTCAAACAAAGTGCTGGCATTTCTGTTGCAAAGGCGCCACAGGAGCACCCCTGAGAACTGACACTCGTTTAAAGTTACCCAGAACAGGAAGAATTCACATACCGGTTTTAGTCATCAGGTGACAACATTATGGATGGTTTTATGTTTGATACCTTTGTGGTTTTTTTGTGTGTTTTTTTTTAATGGCATAATAGTTTACTCTTTCGGGGTGTTCAAAGAGGTCTGTAGCCCAGCCATATTAGAAAAGGGCTGCTCAGGGGTCCAGAGCATTAACCCAGAAACAGCCGGTTCCTCCAAGGGGCTGAGTGGGAGAGAGTCTCTCCTGCCCAAAGGAAGCCTGTGGGTCTTACTTCAGTTGCACACAGGTAGCAAAGGTCTGGCACCTGGTAAGGGGAGCAGCAGGTCACAAAAGGCAGTTTGGCATGCAGTGGAGTTGCTTAAGGGGTCATTAGCGGTGTGGGTGTATTTGCTGGTGAAAAAACCCCGAGTTGGCCTGGAGTTGAGCAGGATTAAATTGGGGCGCCGTAGCTATTACTTAGAGGAGTGTGTGCTCCATATTCTAGGCCTAGTCAGGCCAAAGTGTGTCCTTCTCCCTGGTTGGCTGGCCTTATTGCCTGGCACACGGCGTGCGTGCACCAGCAACCCAGGTGGAGCTGGAGGTGTGTTGTGTGTCACACCTGAGCCAGGTGACCTTGGCCCACCTCCCCACAATCCCGGTGGTAGCTGGGCCCTGCACACCTCTCATGGGATGGGGAAGGTGGATCCAGAGGGGCTGTGTGAGGAGGTTGGATTTCACAGGGGTTGGAGCTGAGCCCAAGTCCGGATTCTGCATTCTTGGGGGCTGAATTCAGTCAGGAGAGAGACACTGACCCAAAGCAGTGTCTCTGGAGTGGAAGCCGGGTACTCACTTGCGAGGCGGTTGTGATACTTTGAGTGGGGATCTGGAAGGCTGGCTGAGTGGAGTTGGGGACAGAAGAACTGGGGAACACTGGTCAACTCCCTCTCCCCCCAATTAAAATACCCTTTGCTTAACTGATACTGGTTGCTTAGCAGAGGTATGAGAGTTGACGTTTCAGGAGCTCGAAGGCTGACATCCTCATAACTCCCCTTTATTATATCAAAGAGGGGGTCCCAGGGCATATCTTTTGGGGTGCTCTGCCTCTTGTATCTGAGGGGGACTTCTTGCCCCGCTTGCTAGCAAGAGCTCCCAGAAGGCATCCTTAACTGCCTCTAGACAACAGATTTCCCAAGCATCAAAGCAGACTCTTCGCCATCCCTTTCCAACCTTTCTCAGTCCCTCCCTCCATCCCCAATTCTTTCTGCTAACAGCTCTGTATGTTTGGAGGGGTAGCTTAGGTTGACAGGAAAGTCCCGCACTCACAATACCTAGAGCTGGCAATACAACCATTGTGCTCATCGGCATGTCTGTGTCAACGAGAACTTGTGAACCCCTTTGATGCCCCGGTGACGTCTTTCTGCACTCACAGACTCTCCCCTCCTGTTTTTCTTCTTCTGGTGCGGATGTGCTTATCCCTTCCACAAATCCTCTGCTTTATTTCTCTGTGCTTTTGTCTTTTACAGGGGGAATGTTGGTGGTTGGTTTCTTTTTGGGTTTTGTTTTCTTGCAGACACTTGTAGGCTTGCCTCTGTTACTTTTTGGTTCATTTGACTGTCAGAATGTGAAATATTATATAAAGGTATTTTATCCTATTTATATACGGTAATATTGTTAAATAAAAATGTATCTAAACTGTTTGTGTGCGTGTGTGTGCAGTTAATTTTTTTTTTTTTATAAAATTTTTATTGGTTTTACAAAATTTTTTAGAGAACAAACACACACTTAAAAAGACAGACAAACACGTATAATTTCATAACATATTTTCATAAACCTCTTTTCTTGGACTTCCCCATACCCGGTTTCTGCATCCCAATGTCCATAATTTTATAGCAACTCCCAATTGTTACTTTCCAACCTCTGTCATCTTGGTCCTCTTTATATTCTGGCCTTATATCGCTGTATCCCTTTGTTTCTGGAAACCACAACACTTTAACATTCATTAAGTTTATAGTAGTCCTTAAGATAACTTTTAATTTTTTTCCATTCTTCTTCCACCGTCTCTTTTCGTTGGTCACGGATTCTGCCTGTCATCTCGGCCAATGTCATATAGTCCATCACTTTCATCTGCCATTCTTCCAGAGTGGGTAGATCTTGTGTCTTCCAATACTTCACGATAAGTATTCTTGCTGCTGTTGTAGCATACATAAAGAAAGTTCTATCCCTCTTTGACACCAATTGGCCGACAATGCCCAAGAGAAAGGCCTCTGGCTTTTTAGGAAAAGTACATTTAAGTACCTTTTTCATTTCATTATAGATCATTTCCCAGAAAGCCCTAATCTTCGGGCACGTCCACCAAAGGTGGTAGAAGGTACCTTCGGTCTCTCTGCATTTCCAACATTTATTATCGGGCAAATGATAAATTTTTGCCAGCTTGACTGGGGTCATGTACCACCTGTAAACCATTTTCATAATATTTTCCTTTAAGGCATTACATGCCGTAAATTTAATACCAGTGTTCCATAACCATTCCCAGTCAGCTGACATGATGTTATGCCCAACATCCTGTGCCCACTTAATCATAGCCGATTTGACTGTTTCATCCTGTGTACTCCATTTCAGCAACAAGTTATACATTCTAGATAAATTCTTAGTATTGGGTTCTAACAATTCAATTTCTAGTTTTGATTTTTCCACCTGGAAGCCAATTTTCCTGTCCTGTTTGAAAAACTCCATTATTTGACGATATTGAAACCAATTTTGTACTTTATGTTTCAATTTCTCATGACTTTGTAGTTTGAGCTTATCTCCATCCTGTTCCAAAATTTCCCAATACTTCGGCCATCCGACCTCCATATTGAGTTTCTTCACTGCTTTAGCCTCCACTGGTGACACCCATCTAGGGGTTTTGTTTTCCAACAGATCTTTATATCTTATCCAAACATTAAATAGTGCTTTTGTAACAATGTGGTTTTTGAAGGCACTATTGACTTTGTCATACCATAGATATGCATGCCAACCAAAAGCATTGTTAAAACCTTCCAGATCCAAAATGTCTGTGTTCTCGAGGAGCATCCATTCTTTCAGCCAGCAAAAAGCTGCTGCCTCATAGTACAATTTTAAGTCCGGCAGGGCAAAACCCCCTCTTTCTTTAGCGTCTGTTAATATTTTAAATTTAATTCTGGGCTTTTTGCCCTGCCAGACAAATTTCGAAATGTCTTTCTGCCACCTCTTGAAACATTCCATCTTGTCAAGAATCTGCAAGGTCTGAAACAAAAACAGCATTCTAGGCAATACATTCATTTTGATCACAGCAATTCGGCCTAACATTGACAATTTCAAATTTGACCATATTTCTAGATCTTTTTTAATTTCTGACCAACATTTTTCATAATTGTCCTTATACAAATTCGCATTTTTAGATGTCAAATAAACCCCTAGATATTTCACCTTCTTGACCACTGTCAAGCCTGTCTCCTCTTGGAATTTCTCCTTTTCCATATCTGTTAAATTGACCAGCAGGTTAAAGGAGTGCAGGTCGGAGCTAAACATTACAAGCTAAGAGCGTTTGCAGATGACCTAGTATTGACTTTGCAAGAGCCAAACACTAGTACGAAAAAGGTTTTAGAAATAATACAACAGTTTGGCCAGGTTGCTGGATTTAAGTTGAATAAACAAAAAACCAAAGTTTTACGTGTGTGTGCAGTTATTTACGCCAAGCAGAAAGGTTCATTTTATTCTGTTCTATTTTTTGTTTTTTAAATTTTTATTTGCGCTTTCAAAAACAGGAACAGAGAACATATTTAACCCCCTCCCCTCCCCCATCCCACTTACAACTTTGTACCAAATACAGCATATATACTACTACTACTACTACTACTACTAATAATAATAATAATAATAATAACAACAACTTTATTTATATCCTGCCCTCCCCAGCCAAAGCTGGGCTCAGAGCAGCTAACAACAGTAAAAATAACAGTTTACATAAAATCACAATCAATTACTGTATTTTTCGCTCTATAACACGCACCCAACCATAACACGCACATAGTTTTTAGAGGAGGAAAATCCGTAGGCATTTCCTCCATAACACGCACAGACATTTCCCCTTACTTTCTAGGAGGAAAAAAGTGAGTGTTATGGTGCAAAAAATACGGTAATTGAAATACATTCTAAAATCAATTCATTCTAAAATCAATTCATATATACTATATGATTGCCTGTCACTATATTAAATGCCTGTTAAGATGCGATTGTACTGTACAACAGCAGGTGGTTGTGCTGGTTGGGGGCACTGTTGGGGAGTCCAAAATGTCTGGGGAGGCTGACCTCATAGAACACTGAGAGTCCCATGGACTGCAAGAAGATCAAACTTCTCCATTCTGAAGGAACTCAGCCCTGAGTGATCACTGGAAGGACAGATCGTGAAGCTGAGGCTCCAATACTTTGGCCACCTCCTGAGAAGAGAAGACTCCCTGGAAAAGACCCTGATGTTGGGAAAGATGGAGGGCACAAGAAGAAGGGGACGACAGAGGACGAGATGGTTGGACAGTGTTCTCGAAGCTACCAGCATGAGTTTGACAAAACTGCGGGAGGCAGCGGAAGACAGGAGTGCCTGGCGTGCTCTGGTCCATGGGGTTGCGAAGAGTCGGACATGACTAAGTGACTAAACAACAACAAATTTTTGACATTATTTTTTAGGGGGGAAACCTAGTCTTATACACGGAAAAATATGGTATATATAATTTTTTTTGTTTTGTTTTACATAATTTTACACATTTTAACTTTAGCCATTTCAAACATTAAAATAAAAAGGATTCATTCAAACCTTCAGAGCTCCTTCCCTCCCTCTATGGGTTTTGTGTTTAAAATAAAGTATTCTGCATCTTTTACCCTTATCCATCTATTATATAGCCACAGTTACCATAGTTGATTCCACATTACAACTGTCATTACATCCCTGCCAAAGGTTTAACTGTTTACAGTAGTCTTTTAAATATGTGGAAAATTTACTCCAGTCTTTTAGGAATACTTGATTTTCCTGGTTTCTGACCTTCCCTGTCAGTTTCGCCATCCCTGCATACTCCATCAGTTTAGTTTGCCATTCTTTTGTTGGTACCTCTCCATCTCTGGGCTAGAAGCATTCTCGCTGTCATCGTTCCATACATAAAAAGTATTTTATCTTCTCCTGGTAGCTCTTCACCTATTATACCTAGCAGAAGGGCTTCTGGTTCTTTAACAAATGTATTTTTAAACATTTTCTTTAGTTCTTTAAATATCATTTCCCAGACAGCCTTTACCAGTGTACATGTCCACCACATATGGTAAAGAGGATCCTTTTTCTCTTTACATTTCCAACACAAATTTGAACTAGTTTTATATATTTTCGCACTTTCAGTTGGGACACATCATTTTCATATCATTTTCCTTCAACGAACAGCACGCAGTAAACTTTATGTCCTCTTTCCATAACTTTTCCTAAGATGAAAGTTGTATATTATAACCAAAATCTCTAGCCCAGTGTATCATCACTGCCTTAATTTCTTCATCCTTTGTATATCCTTCCAAAAGCAATTTGTACATTTTTGATAATACAAATTTGTAGCATTGTTCACAGTCTGGTCTAAAGGTGACGCCACACTCGCCGTATGTTGCCAGATGTTTCCCACAGTCATGAGCTGAGTCGCACATGCAAAACCCGTAATACTTTCTCCCCCCACCCCCAGGGCCAGATTTAGGTTTGATGAGGTCCTAAGTTATTGAAGGTAATGGGGCCCTTTATATGTCCAGCTGTCCTTTGTCAACAACAAATCGCCACTGTTTTTTGTGTTGAATATAAGCTATATAGTAATTTATGGACCTAATAGGTATCTAAAGCCATTTGTGCATGCAGAATGTAGGCAACCTATATATAGAAATGAGCAAACCAGTGATATTTTAGGGAGCAGGCTAGCAGGCGGGGCCCATTACTTACATCATAGGAGCCTAAAGGTAAAGGACCTCTGACAGTAAAGTCCAGTTGCAAACAATTCTCGGGGGTTACAGCGCTCATCTCACTTTACAGGTCGAAGGAGCCGGCGTTTGTCCACTTCTGCAGACAGTTTTTCCAGGTCATGTGGCCAGCATGACTAAGCTGCTTCTAGTGAACCAGAGCAGTGCATGGAAATGCCGTTTACCTTCCTGCCGGAGTGGTACCTATTTATCTACTTGCACTTTGACGTGCTTTCGAACTGCTAGGTTGGCAGGAGCAGGGACAGAGCAACAGGAGCTCACCCCATCGCAGTGATTTGAACCCCCAACCTTCCCATTGGCAAGCCCTAGGCTCTGTGGTTTAGACCACAGCGCCACCCGTGTCCCCTTATAGGAGCCTACACAACACAAAACACTTGCTGCATGTAGGTTTTATTTTATTTGTTTATCTTATATATTGGAAATGTACATCCAGGGGTTTTTTCCTTTGAATTTTTTGGGGGCCCCCAAGAGAGAGGGTCCCTGAGCTATAGCTTGTTTAGCTTATACGTAAATCCGGCACTGCCCACCCCCCAGCGCATGAGTGATGTACAAGCTGCAGCCCCCACTTCCTCAAATGCACTAACGCAGCAGCGCCCATGCAGCTCCATGAACCAAGCCTGCAAACTGTTTCAGGGTGTGTGCATGTGCCGGTCTTACTACATGTTTGCACATTATCAGCGAGCTAAATGCAGGTGGAGCTAAGGTGCTCTCCAAAGTCCTTGGAGGGATTGGGGGGGGGAATAAACTGGAAATAAACTGATATTTACATTGCACCTGGAAATTGAAGAGACTGAACTGGAAAATAAAAAAAGAGAAGTCCTTTGGGTTTCTCACAGAAGATCACAGGAAGTTGTTGGCAAACCAACGTCAACCGAGACTTTTTTTCTTCTTTCAAGTAAGCCCAGAAGGAAATTAAATATATATATAGCACGCACACACAATCTGTGGAGGAGATTCAGACCTGCAGTTCGGACACAGTTGGGCAAACCTTCCCGCCGCTGGAATTGGGATGTCTCTGAAGCTGCCACGGAATTGGGATCTCAACCTGAAGATGGACATGTCTAAAATAGGTAGGGCTGTTTTTTCTTGACTATATTTCTAGATGTTCCTCCCTCATTTTGTCCTCTCAACGACCCGGCGAGGGAGGCCAGGCTGAGACAGAATGTCTGGCCCAAGGTCACCCAATGAGCTTCCTGGCTGAATGGGGATTTGAACCCAGATTTCCCTGGCCCTTGTCCAACGCTCTTCTTGTTTCCTTAATCTCTTGCATGTATCAAGGACTGCTTGGGTTTCGTGAGAACTTGGAAGTGAAGCTCCCCCTTTTAGCCAAAGGCAGACTTCCTCTGCTGTTAACAAACCTCTGCACAGCATTTCCCCCAGGCCGTTTTGGGCCCAGGGGCCACGTCTACAAAAAGATGTCCAGATTAGCTTACCTCCTTATCTCAGACATGTTGCTTGTCTTCTCTACGCATCTTATGATCTGATGCAGTGTCAGCATTTCAGCTTTTAATTCTCTTTTTATATATAAAAAGGAGGAAGTTGGATTTTTCGCCCTTTTGATTCTGCAAATGAGCAGGCGGTGATCACTCGAGGGGATGAAGTTTCTGTACTCTGAAGTTCTGTCCTCCTCTTTGAGCTCTTCCCCCCAAACTTTGCCACTCTGTGCTCGACTACATCATGTCATTATTCCTCAGTTTCACCTGTCTTTCTGGCCACCTCACAGCTTCTGAACAGAGGGAGCAAATGTTAGTCCCCAGGGCCTCTGTGAATATAGGGACCCAGGGCAGAAGGATTAACCACAGCAGTTCTGCAAGAGAAAAATATTTGCATGTCTGTTGGTATCACTTGAACAAGCCCCTGAGGGAAGGGAGAAGATCTTGCAGCAGAAAGGTCCTAAAGGACATATTTTTCTCCCTTGCTGCTCCCTGGTCTCTCTCTCACAGGGGTGGGGCTCTAGGTCCTCATAATCGGGGTGTGAAAGCAGCCGCCCCATCTCCCATCTGTCCTCAGCGCCTGACACTCTCAGATCTGCTGCTTCTGTGAGTTGAAACGCAGGACTTGCTGCAAAGGCCTGTAGCCAAGGCGGCAGCGGGCCATATTTGGGGCTGCTCTACCTGTGTTCTGTGCTCTTTCCAAGGTGGAAGAAGGTGCCAACTCCTCGCGGCCAAGGGAGCTTTGGTCCCCCCAATAAAATATTTGAGGGGGCTGCCCACACAAGTTGATGGGCATTGCCATTAAAATGGTGTGTATGCACCATGATTATGTGGGGTGGGGCTTTGTTGTTGTTGTTGTTGTTGTTTAGTCGTTTAGTCGTGTCCGATTCTTCGTGACCCCATGGACCAGAGCACTCCAGGCACTCCTGTCTTCCACTGCCTCCCGCAGTTTGGTCAAACTCATGCTGGTAGCTTTGAGAACACTGTCCCACCATCTCGTCCTCTGTCGTCCCCTTCTCCTTGTGCCCTCCATCTTTCCCAACATCAGGGTCTTTTCCAGGGAGTCTTCTCTTCTCATGAGGTGGCCAAATTATTGGAGCCTCAGCTTCATGATCTGTCCTTCCAGTGGGCACTCAGGGCTGATTTCCTTAAGAATGGATCGGTTTGATCTTCTTGCAGTCTCCTCCAGCACCATAATTCAAAAGCATCAATTCTTTGGCGATCAGCCTTCTTGATGGTCCAGCTCTCACTTCCGGGCTGGGGCTTACCTGCCCCCAATATTTTATTCAAGTTGGCACCCTGAGAGTGAGTCTTACCTTTCCTACCTGCTTTGCACAAACTGTCTCTTTTTGGGGGTGGGCACCCTGTGGAGCAAAACATTCTTCTGCATTAGTGCTGCCAAACCTTTTTCTGCCATTCTGTATAAGTTTCTAAATGTGACCAAACCCTTTGTTACTTGAAGTGTGTCCCCCAAAGCACAGGAGATGTACGAGGGGTGATGCTATAGCAGCAGGGTGTGCAAAACGAGTAAGTCTGGCTCCTCCTAACGCTGCAATCAATAAACCCACGTCGGTTGTGCTAAATCCAGGGGCACTTTATTCTGAGTAACGGCACCAACCATCGTGCCATTTAGCACGTTCTCTCTGCTTCTTTTGACGTGGAGAAGGTCATCACGAAATAAACTGAGAAAAGGTTTCACAAAATAACGGATGTTTCCAGCACGAAGGTTTTTTTTGCTGAGCGCCTTGAAAACACGAAGCACTGCTTCTTCCTGCTTGTGTTTTGAGAGCCTGCGACAGGAAGCACCCGGAAATGGCCTGCAGCCGACATTTCGTCTCTGAGCCGTTTTTTTCAGTGTGCAGAAAATGCCATCAAGGCATGGGCATGTTACCTGCAGTTTCCTCTCAAACTGAAATATGAGGTGCACATTTTGCAGCTCTGTATGAACTTACTCTTATATCTGTAAGTTCTCCGGCTTGCAACTAAGCATCTGTTGCAAGCCTATTTGCACTCGTTCCTCCATTGTTTTCACTGTCAGTTCTTTTGTAATCACTGGTGGGCTGGGGGGCATCAAGGCAGTCCAGAAGGTAGCCCACAGGTTGAGATTTCCTGCTGCACAAAGAACCACAGTACAGTGGTACCTCGGGTTACATATGCTTCAGGTTACATACACTTCAGGTTACAGACTCTTTTAACCCAGAAATAGTACCTCGTGTTAAGAACTTTTCTTCAGGATGAGAACAAAAATCACGTAGTGGCAGCAGGAGGCCCCATTAGCTAAAGTGGTACCTCAGGTTAAGAACAGTTTCAGGTTAAGAACAGACCTCCAGAACGAATTACGTTCTTAACCTGAGGTACCACTGTATTAGAATGGCAAAACAAACTCTGCGAATTTGTAGAAATGGCACAATTGACAGCAATTATTAGAGGTCGCTCAAATCAGAGAATAATCAAAAAGTGGGATGGAGTGAAGGAATACATGAAAAAATATTGTTCCGGAATTGAAATATTAATAGAAAATGTGTAAAAGGTGCAGGGGTAAGCAGGAAAATAATAATAGAAACAATTGAATAATTATTAAATTATAACAACACAATAAGACAGAAGAAATAAAATATTGAGATCACACATGGGTGAAGGAGAGTGGGGGGCATGTGGGAATCTATAATATTATTTATAATATAAATTTCTTAACTGCAATGTATTTACATATATAAGGGAAGCCTAGAGTAATGATGTATATTTTAATTTAGGTAATCTATGTACAGTGGTGCCTCGCAAGACGAAAAGAATCCGTTCTGTGATTCTCTTTGTCTAGCGGTTTTTTGTCTTGCGAAGCAAGCCCATTGACGGATTAGAGGATTAGCGCTATTAGCGGCTTTTAGCGGCTTTTAGCGGCTTATCTGCTGATCGGATCAGCTGATAAGCAGCTTAGCGGCTTAGAAAAAGGTGGGGGGAGAGGAAAAAACCCGCAGGAACTCGCAAGGCATTGTCGTCTTGCGAAGCAAGCCCATAGGAAAATCGTCTTGCGAAGCACCTCCAAAACGGAAAACTCTTTCGTCTAGCGAGTTTTCCGTCTTGCGAGGCATTCGTCTTGCGGGGCACCACTGTAATAGACTTGAGCAACTTGTTCGAAGAGATGGACTTTGAGCAGAACCAGGGTGCTATCCTTAGACCAGCTAAGCAGCTGCTAGAGCAGGGGTGGGCAAGGTTTACCAGCCAGGGGCCAGATCACTCCCATGGAGATTGTCTGTGGGCCAGACGGGCACAGCACGATGCTAGAAATCACTTTTGCGCATGCCCAGACACCGAAAATTGCGCCTGGGCAGAAGCAATTTTCAGCGTCTGGACATGCGCGGACACGATTTCTGGTATCTGCACATGCGCAGATGTGATTTTTGGCACCGCTTGGTGTGTACCTACACCGCACTGTGCTGATTTAGTGCAGCACCGGGGGGGGGGGTTCTCGCCGAGTGGGTGGCTCGGTTTGGGGGCAGTTTGTGGGACGGTAAAATGGTCTTTGTGGGCCACATCGGCCCAAGGGCCACACATTGCCTACCCCTGTGCTAGAGTGCAGACTTCAGAGAGGCACAGTTACTGACATTTGAGTGGCACAGTTTTATACAGATTAGTTTTTGTTATATCCTATAAATTTCGGATACTTTATTTTTATTTTATATTTTGAAAGCTCTGACTTATAAAATAATAATAATAATAATAATAATAATAATAATAATAATAATAATAATATAATATTTATATCCCGCCCTCCCCAGCCAAAGCTGGGCTCAGAGCGGCTAACAACAGTAAAAATAGCACAGTTTACATAAAATCACAGTCGATTAATTGAAATACATTCTAAAATCAATTCAGAATCAAATTAATGGCAACCATTGGGCTAGAGTTCTGTGAGGATTACAGAAGGAGAGACGGGGTCAGACTGTGCCTTGGCCAAAGGCCTCATGGAACAGCTCCGTCTTGCAGGCCCTGCGGAAAGATGTCAAGTCCCACAGGACCCTAGTCTCTTGTGACAGAGCGTTCCACCAGATTGGGGCCACAGCCGGAAAAGCCCTGGCTCTGGTTGAGGCCAGTCTAACCTCCCTGTGGCCCGGGACCTCCAAGATGTTTTTGTTTGAAGACCGTAAGGTCCTCCGTGGGACATACCAGGAGAGGCGGTCCCGTAGGTACGAGGGTCCTAGGCCGTGAAGGGCTTTAAAGGTTAAAACCAGCACCTTAAATCTGACCCTGTACTCCACCGGGAGCCAGTGCAGCTGGTATAGCACCAGGTGAAAGTGATCCTGTGGCGAGGACCCTGTAAGGAGTCTCACTGCCACATTCTGCACCCGCTGGAGTTTCTGGGTCAGTCTCAAGGGCAGCCCCACGTAGAGCGAGTTACAATAATCCAGTCTAGAGGTGACCGTCGCGTGGATCACAGTGGCTAGGTCAGGGCGAGAGAGGTAAGGAGCCAACTGCTTAGCTTGGCGGAGATGGAAAAATGCCGCCTTTGTTATAGCTGAAATCTGCGCTTCCGTAGAAATTACTTGGAATGCTGGAAGATTGAAGAGAGATAAAAGAAAGCCCATCCATATCTCAGCTATAGAACTTGCTCCCATAGGACCAACCTAAATTGGCTTTAAAAGATGAATTCCTGGAGGGGAGGTCTATTGATGGATCTGCTCTGCCTCCACAGTCAGAGGCAGTGGCGTAGCGTGGGTTGCCAGCACCCGGGGCAAGGCAAGTAATCTGCTCCCCCTAACCCGTGGATTTACGCCCCCTAACCAGTGGATTTGCGCCCCCTAACCCTAACCCCCAGATGTTGCGCCCGGTGCGGCCGGCCCCCCCTGCACCCCCCACGCTACGCCACTGGTCAGAGGCTTCTGAATACCAGTTGCTCTGAACCTCACAGGAGGGAAGAGTTGCCCTTTCGCTTGAATCCTGCTTGTGGTTTTGCAACAGGCCACTGTGAAAACAAGATGCTGGATAAAATGGGCCGTTGGCCAGATCCTGCAGGCTTTTCTTACGTTCTTAAAAACAACAACAACAGCCCTTTTCGCTGCAATATTTTCCACCCCACCCCCTTGCAGACGTTTGTGCTTCTGGGAAATAGTGTTTTCCCCAGCAGAGGAAACAGCTTCAAACCTCTGGGAGGTTTAGATCAGAAAATGGTTCTTCTCCGGAAGGTTTCTTTTCTTTAAAGGAAAAGACCTGATTATGGATCTCTGGTGTCTCGCCTCGATTGGGGCTTTGTGTGACAGATCAACGAAGCTCCCGCTTCGCAAAAGCTGGGTGGCTCATCCGTTTGTCGCTGTTTGTTCTTCCTGCAGCTTTTTCAGCCAAAAGGCTGATCATGACAAAGGCAATGAACTTCAAATGCCGAGGATCAGAGGAAGGAGACAATACGTTAATTCCACCTTACTTGATAAGACAAAAAATGAGCTTACAAAAGAAACACAGAGTGCAAATGAGTCAAAGCAGGCAAAGGGTGTCTGCGTCTCACTTTCCCTCTCCTGCCTCCATTATCACAGTTGTGTGTGTGGTTGATCAATAACTCAACAAGCATTTCGACTGTTTGGAAACTTCACTTGCAGCTCAGATGCATAGCTGTCAACCGTCCCTTATTTGGCGGGAAAGTCCCTTATCCCAGCGCCGTGTCCTGCTGCTGTCCCTTATTGATGATGTCCTTTAAATTTCCCGGGTTTCAAAGGAAGCAGCTCCTCTCCCTCCCTCCTTGCCGGCCAGGGAGGAGGGAGGCTCTAGCTGTGTTGCTTGGCTGCGTTGCTCACCAATAAGGAGTCTAAGAACGACTGGGGGGTGGAGCTTCCATGCCTTGTGCCGATCAAATCGGCCGCGTTGCCTGGGGACTCGCCTTTGCTTAGCGCTTCCCAGCAGAGAGGTGACGGTGGTTTTCCTTGCTGCATCCCCTTTGCCGGGTTGCTGCGCTGTGGGAACCACCGCTTGAGGCTTCGTTTGGCTGCTGGGCTGGCTGCGCTTTTTGCCTTTGGCTCGGGTTGACTAAAATCCCTTATTTTGGCTGCTGATCCCTTATTTTCAAGGCTGCTGGTCCCTTATTTTCAAATCTGTAAGTTGACAGCTATGCTCAGATGCCATTTCTGGACATCGGAAGCTGCCCCATATAGAGTCTGATCCGTGGTCCTTCCAGGCCAACCTCCCCCAACTGCATGCCCTCCAAAACATTGGGACTATGACTCTTTTCAGATCCAGCATTCTAAAGTTGAGCCGGCTGGGACTGATGGGAGTTGTAGTTCAAATCAACATCATCATAATTTTATCATTTATACCCTGCCCATCTGGCTGGGTTTCCCCAGGCACTCTGGGCAGCTCCCAGCATGGAAAAATGTTTTTTTAAGAAAAGAAAATATCAACAATATCCCCAAGAAAATCAGTGAGGTTACAGGGAACCAGGCAGAGGGCCTTCTCGGTAGTGGTGCCCGCCGTGTGGAACGCCCTCCCTTCAGATGTGAAGGAAATAAGCAGCTATCTTCTCTTTAAAAGACATCTGAAGGCAGCCCTGTTTAGGGAAGTTTTTAATATTTGATGCTGTATTGTTTTTAACCCTTGATTGGGAGCCGCCCAGAGTGGCTGGGGAAACTCAGCCAGATGGCGGGGTCTAAATAATAAATTATTATTATTATTATTATTGTTGTTGTTGTTGTTGTTGTTGTTGTTGTTGTTGTTGTTGTTGTTGTTGTTGTTGTTGTTGTTGCCTGAAGCATCAGGCCAATGGCCCATCTAGTCCAACATCCGGTTCTCATGGTGCGCAACCAGATGCCCCAATGGGGAAACCCGCAAGCAGAATTTGAGCACAACAGCTCTCTCCCCTCCTGTGGTTTCCAGCCAGCGACATAGCAAGGGGTGTGTGGTGGGTGCGGTCCACCCTGGGTGTCCCCATTGAGGGGGGTGACAAAATGGCAGGCGGCACTCACCGTGGGGCCTGCAGCGTGCCAGAGCCATGCGTCTCAGGCACCCGCAAGCTCCATGATGTCCACCCGCTGCTTCTCCCCTCCCCCAGCTATAGGGCGGCTGAGGCCCTGGCCCCCATGGCGTGCCCCATCCCTAAGGGCACCACTCCATGCCCCATGCCCCGTCCTGTCCCTATGGGCACCGTGCACCCCATCCCATCCCTCCCTAAGGGTGCCGTGCACCCTGTTCCTATGGGTGCTGCACACCCCGCCCCTATGGGTGGTTCGCCCCACACTGGCTGCGCCACCCCAGGTGCCCAAGAGGCTTCCTCCGCCGCTGTTTCCGGCAACTGGTATTCAGAAGCATGGCTGCGCAAGCAAGAGCATGGCCTTTGTGGCTAGGAGCCCTCAATAGCCCTCTCCTCCTCCATGAATTTGCTTGGGTTTTCTGGTGCGAAAGGTGCTTTTAAATTCTCTGCCTTGCTTGCTGGGCAAGGCCTGTTCAACACTCGGACTTTAGAAGGCAAGGGGATGTTCTCTCTTCCTTGCACCCGCCTTACCACGGGGGCAGCTCCAAGGGTTTAGGTATACAGTGGTACCTCGGGTTAAGAACTTAATTCATTCTGGAGGTCCGTTCTTAACCTGAAACTGTTCTTAACCTGAGGTACCACTTCAGCTAATGGGGCCTCCTGCTGCCGCCGCGCAATTTCTGTTCTCATCCTGAAGCAAAGTTCTTAACCGGAGGTACTATTTCTGGGTTAGCGGAGTCCATAGCTGTCAACTTACAGATTTGAAAATAAGGGACCAGCAGCCTCAAAAATAAGGGATCAGCAGCCAAAATAAGGGATTTTCCAGGCACAGGTATGTTCAACTTCTGAGCCCCTCCGAGCCAAAGGCAGAAAGCCCAGCCAGCAGCCAAACGAAGCCTCAAGCGGTGGTTCCCACAGCGCAGCAACCCAGCAAAGGGGATGCAGCAAGGGAAACCACCGTCACCTCTCTGCTGGGAAGCGCTGAGCAAAGGCGAGTCCCCAGGCAACGCGGCCTATTTGATCGGCACAAGGCATGCAAGCTCCACCCCCCCCCAGTCCTTCTTAGACTCCTTATTGGGTGAGCAACGCAGCCAAGAAACACAGTTGGAGCCTCCCTCCTCCCTAGCTGGCAGGGAGGGAGGGAGGGAGAGGAGCTGCTTCCTTTGAAACCTGAGAAATTTAAGGGACATCATCAATAAGGGAAAGCAGCGGGACACGGTGCTGGGATAAGGGAGTTTCCCGCCAAATAAGGGACGGTTGACAGCTATGGCGGAGTCTATAACCTGAAGCGTCTGTAACCCGAAGTACCACTGTACACACTTTCCATGTATAGGACATAGCCCGTGTGAAACCTGGGTTGTTTCTGGGGGAGCAGTTGTATCGGGCTGCTCCAGCTCGCTACCTGGCGGATATCCACTACGTGGAATACCGCAGACTATTTACTGCGGCTAGGCTGAATGTTCTTGACTCGGCGGTCCTGAAGGGAAGATATGGAGGAGTCCCATATGACCAGAGATTATGCCACTGTGCATTGGGTGAGGTAATCCACAGAGCACATTTTATTGAGCTGTCCCTTCTACAACGATTTAAGACAGTATCTTATAACTCCATACTTACCCCAGCTCAGTTCCCGACAAAGTGGAAAGCAGACAGCATATCTGCTAAATAAGTCTTCTGGGAAAACAACCTTGTCAGTGGCTAAATTTCTTTTCCTGGCACTCAAGTGTCGGAAACGTATAACTGAATGCCTTGATGTGGGTTATCTGTGAGAGGTCTAGTACTGTGGCCCTACCTTACTTATGTACCTCCTATGATGTTATAGTTTATAATTATTGTGTAATGTTTTTAATTCTGACTATCGGTCGAATAAAGAAATTGATTGATTGACTTTCCATGTAGACGCAGAACCCTTCTTGGAACAGAACCCCAGTGTAAGGTGCGTTTGCACTGCGTTGAATTCACATCTTCTCCATTTACCCACAACCTGATCCACAAGCCTCCAGCAGAGGGAGCGCATTAGCTAATAATGATACTTAACCTTTACGGAGTTTGAGAGAGTCTTATGCATTACCTGGTGACAACAGCCCTGTAGAGCAGGTCAGGCCCCGTATTGCAAGTACTGAACCTGAGCAAGAGCCCACGTGACCTGGGCAGTTGAGTCTGCCTAGTTTCTGGCTTACCTCTCAGCAGCTGCAGAGTCGCAGTCAAATCAGTTTCATTTCCACTTTGCAGCTTATTGCATGGCTGCTGTGTTTCTGCTGAAACAAATATTTGTTGTTGTTTTTTGTTTTTTTAAATCAGAATGCGTATATATATATATATATAATATTTTATTAGGTTTTAACAATAAAAAGTTTAGAAAAATAGTAAAAACAAAAAAGATACAAAGTTATAAAATACAAAGATACAGACATTAGACACAAAAAAGAAATAGGAAAAAAACATATATTAAAAAAAGACAAAAATTCCCTCTTTCTTAAATTCTCCTCTTTAGTTAACTTATTTTCCTGGCTTCCTCACGTCTCCCATTTTTGTATCCCTTTTAAAGGTTAATTCAGCAAATTCATGTCCTATTATTCTATCTATAATTAATCCAATCTTGCATTTTACCTTGTTTCTAGAACCCCTGCAATTCATTTCAATGTCCTCAACATTCAAAAATTTTACAATATTTCTGCAAATAAGTTTTAAATTTCCTCCAATCTTCTTCCACCGACTCTTCTCCCTGGTCTCGGATTCTGCCAGTCATTTCCGCCATCTCCATGTAGTCTATTAGTTGCATCTGCCATTCTTCCAAGGTGGGTAGGTCTTGTGTCTTCCAATGCTTTGCAATGAGAATTCTTGCTGCTGCTGTAGCATACATAAAAAAAGTTCTATCCTTCTTTAACACCGACTGGCCAACTATGCCCAGGAGAAACAAATATTTGAACGGCCTAATTTAGCCCTTGACACTTTGGGGAGGAGCCTTAGCCTGATAGGGCTGTTGCTGTTGTTGCCTTGGCTTCAACAGCATCTCCTGCTATGGGATTTGGGGCATCAAAGCTGAGGAATGAATGGCCTGAATGCAGGGCCAGATTTAAGTCTGATGAGGCCCTAAGCTACTGAAGGTCATGGGGCCCTTGATATGTCCAGCTGTCCTTTGTCAACAACAAATTGTCACTGTTTTTTGTGTTGAATATATGCTATCAAAAAGTTTTTTATTTGAGTTTCTTCTGAAATGAGACTGCATCTTAATGTTGTATTTTAATCTTGTTTTTAAGTTGTATTTTAATCAATTGCTTTTATACTGCCCTGAGCCCAGTCTTGGCTGGGGAGGGCAGGGTATAAATAAATTTTATTATTATTATTATTATTATTATTATTATTATTATTATTATTATGTAATTTATGCACCTAATAGGTATCTAAAGCCATTTTATTTGTTTTTTATCTTATATTTTGGAAATGTACATTCAGGTTTTTTCCCCTTTAATTTTAGACTATAGCTTGTTTAGCTTCTACGTAAATCTGGCACTGCCTGGGTGGAGATCCAGGCAACACAACAGAAATATAAAAAACTGCATGGCATGGTCGAAAGTGGATAGAGAAAGGTCCCCACCCCACCCCACCCCACCCCATTTCCCATAGGAGGCTGTCATGGCCACCAGCCAAGCTGGCTTTAAAAAGTTGTTGGCATCTGTCTGTCTCAAGAGACAATGGAGTGCACCTCCGGGGGTGAAGTTAAACTGCTTTGTTAGATGCTACAACCAAGTGATGGGGCCCTCTAGACAATTGGATGGGTTTCTTCCCTCCACAAGCACCCACAGCTGCTAGGAAAGTCCCGTGTGAGCGCCTGGAGGCGGTTGGAGGATGGATGGCGGCTAACAGATTGAGGTTGAATCCTGACAAGACAGAAGTACTGTTTTGGGGGGACAGGAGGCGGGCAGGTGTGGAGGATTCCCTGGTCCTGAATGGGGTAACTGTGCCCCTGAAGGACCAGGTGCTCAGCCTGGGAGTCATTTTGGACTCACAGCTGTCCATGGAGGCACAGGTCAATTCTGTGTCCAGGGCAGCTGTGTACCAGCTCCACCTGGTACGCAGGCTGAGATCCTATCTGCCCGCAGACTGTCTCGCCAGAGTGGTGCATGCTCTAGTTATCTCCCGCTTGGACTACTGCAATGCGCTCTACGTGGGGCTACCTTTGAAGGTGACCCGGAAACTGCAATTACCGTAATCCAGAAGACGGCAGCTAGACTGGTGACTGGGAGTGGCTGCCGGGACCACATAACACCGGTCCTGAGAGATCTGCATAGGCTCCCAATACGTTTCCGAGCACAATTCAAAGTGTTGGTGCTGACCTTTAAAGCCCTAAACGGCCTCGGTCCAGTATACCTGAAGGAGCGTCTCCACCCCCATCGTTCAGCCCGGACACTGAGGTCCAGCTCTGAGGGCCTTCTGGCGGTTCCTTCATTGTGAGAAGTAAGGTTACAGGGAACCAGGCAGAGGGCCTTCTCGGTAGTGGTGCCTGCCCTGTGAAAGGCCCTCCCTTCAGATGTGAAGGAAATAAGCAGCTATCTTATCTTTAAAAGACATCTGAAGGCAGCCCTCTTTAGGGAAGTTTTTAATATTTAATGCTGTATTGTTTTTAACACTCGGTTGGGAGCCGCCCAGAGTGGCTGGGAAACTCAGCCAGATGGGCGGGGTATAAATAAATTATTATTATTATTATTATTATTATTATTATTATTATTATTATTATTATTATTAGTCTGTCTCAAGAGACAATGGAGTGTGCCTCCAGGGGTGAAACCAAACTGCTGTGTTAGCTGCACTGAAGTGACCTCCCTGGGGCACAAGCCATCCTGGTCTGCCCAGAGGACAAGATGCTCCTCTTGTCTTCACTGATGTGGCCCAAAGGAAAGCAGAGCAAGACGTTTGGCACCAACAGGAGTTGCTGGAAGGAGGTGTACAAGGCACTATGCAGTTGTCTTAGGGACTCCACTCCAGATTTGTATAGGGTTTACTCCTTGGCCATTTCTTCTCCTGACGATATCCTGCAAAGCAGTGGAGGTTTAGGACCAGAGTTTTCCTAACTGGCTTCCTTCCCAGGGGGATGAGCCCCATCTGCCCCTCAATTCCTTCCTACAGCACATGCAGAAACCACCTTTTTGTGCCTAATAAGAGTCAGTGTGGTGTAGTGGTTAAGAGCGGTGGACTTGTATTCTGGGGAACCGGGTTCGCTTCCCTGCTCCTCCACATGCAGCTGCTGGGTGACCTTGGGCCAGTCACACTTCTCTGAAGTCTCTCAGCCCCACTCACCTCACAGAGTGTTTGTTGTGGGGGAGGAAGGGAAAGGAGAATGTGAGCCGCTTTGAGACTCCTTAGGGTAGTGATAAAGCGGGATATCAAATCCAAACTCCTCCTCCTCCTCCTCCTCCTCCTCTTCTTCTTCTTCTTCTTCTTCATGATAATTATTAAACCACCTTTCTGACCATTGGACCCACTCTTGGTCTCATCCGCTCAATCTGCTGGAGCCTGTCTGCACATGCAGGGGGAAATCCCAAACTCACTGAGGGTTTGAGGCCCACTGGCTACCCTCACCTGGTTTAGTGGGCGAGTGAGAGCTGTTTCTTGGGGTGTGGCCACTGTCCCCCATGCTGACAGCTTTTAGGAGTCACAGGTGAGAGCTGGGGGGCAAAAGTGTGCAAACTCCCCCAGAAGGAACATTCCTCCTCCTCTAACAGCCCCAAAGATATAACAATCAAATTATCAATTAGAAGAATGAACAACAACAATTTTAAACATTCAAAAGTTAAAATAACTGTAGACTAAAAACAGGTTAAAACTCCCATCAACTTTCTGAACATCTGATTAGGTTTAGAACCATGCAGTTGGAGAGTCATCTCGTCCAACCCCTTGCAATGCAAGAATCTTTTGCCCAGTGTGGCATTCCTGGCACGGGACACAAATGTCCTGTCCTGATTTTTCTTGGTGGCTGCCAAGGAAGGCCCCCGGCAGGTCTCCCTCATTCCTGAACAGCCGCATTTAATAAGAAAATCTGATGTCCTGGTTGCTTGCCTGCATTTGTGAAGATGAACGCCCACGCAGGAAAAAGGAAGTCCATTTGAACAAATAGCTGCGGTGGCTTCCTTTCTCAAAGCTACGGGCTGCCGCGAGCCCCGCCATCTGCCAGCAATATCTTCTTGGACTCACTCCTCTGCTCTTTGCTCTGTCGGTGCAATGGTGGATTTTCCTCCCTGACGGGCCTGAGCCACTTCTGGGCCAGAAACGCCCCCTGGCTTTGCTCTCTCTCTGTGTGTGTATGTTCTCCCTGCTCCAGCTCACTGCCTCTTGCTTCTCCCCCAGTCCGCTCTCAGAGCATGATGGCCGTCGACCCGAAGGGCTCGGGGAGCTGGCCCCATCCTCCCAACCTTCTGGAGAGGCCCCTGAAGGCCGGCTGGCTGAAGAAGCAGCGCTCCATCGTCAAGAACTGGCAGCAGAGGTACTTTGTCCTGAAAGGTCAGCACCTGTATTACTACAAGGATGAAGAGGACCTGAAGCCCCAGGTACTGTTCAGGAAGAGGGTCCGGAGGGATCGCCCTGGTGGTCTGGGCTCTCCATGGGCCAGGGGGAAAGAGCTCCATCTCAGGCAGAACTGGCCCAGGATGTTCTGCCACCTGAGGCCCAACAGCCACCTGAGGTGACTGAAAATGGCCAGGGGAACCCCTGGCGCTCTGAAGGTGGAGAAAAAAGGAAGCTGGAGAGGAGCAGGTGGTGGGGCAGTGGGCGACAAGCACAGGAGGTGGCGCCCTTGAGGCCCCCAGATCTGCTGCCCCTACCTACTGTCCTGAGTCTGCCGCCTGAGGCAACTGCCTCACAGAGCCCCATGAGTGGGCCGGCCCTGGTGGCAGGAGAGGCTGTGGAAGCAAAGTCAGTGAAGTTCTTGTGAGGTGAGCTTGTGGGGGGGGGAAGGGCTGATTATATTGTCACACCTCAGAAGAGAGAGGCAAGATGGAGCAGCCCCCAAATTCTTCCCTGGCTCAGATTGAAATCCGAGCCGGAAAAGTGATTCCGGCTTGACTCCTGCAAGTTCTCTTCTGTCCCACCTGCCCCACTTGCAAGCTAGTGGAGCTGCTTTTCTCTGCTAGCTTGTATGGGGAGGAATCTTGCAGGGGCAAAATCCAAAGGGTGGCGGGGGGATCTTTTTTTGCCCCTGTAGTGCAGTTGTGGGAAGGGCAGGGGAGATGGGCAAACCATGGTTTGATGTAGCCTTCTTTTGAAACCAGCCACTGATTCCTAAAAACCATGATTCGTGCTCTGGACAATATGACAAACTAAGATTCAGGGAAAGTGGGCAAAAGGGTGGGGGGAGCGGGTGGTCCTTCTCCTGGCTGTGGGGAGGGGCTGGGGCAGGGCTTGTGAGGGCTCCTCCTTGCTTACGCAGATCTCACTATCCTACAGCTCTAGTAAAGTGTGAACCAGATTCTGAACTTTAAACTTCTTTGGTAATGTTATCCGATATAAGGCCTTGTTGGTTTCCTCTGCATCTAGTGGCGTCCCACTGCTGACGTTGGTAGTTGGCCACAACCCATATCTATCCTGTTGTTGCTTATGGAAAACTGCATTTTGATACATTTCCCCCCCAAACCAGCTTCAATCTGAATTGAGAAGAACAATGACACAGCTGCATTTCTAGCTGGCAATGTGTACACAGCCTTGGTGGCATTTTCATGTTTTAAGCGCTGAACAAGTTGCCGGCGTCATAAGCTAAATATATACCCAGCTTCCTTCCCCATTTCACAGAGCAGCTGGTATTACACTGGTGGACTATAAATTCTCCTTTTTCATGATGTAGATGAAGATTCATGAAACCAGATTTTGTGACACCGTCACCAGAAAGTTTGCTAGAAAACGTTTGTAGAATGTTTGCAAAATGATAAGCTGCCCCCTTAAGTGGATTCTACCACTGGGGAGCTCACTCCCACAAGCTTTAGTGGTGGGCAAATGTTTAACAGCATGAGTAAAATTCACCAAGGACAAGTCTTTTCAAAGGGCTCCTGAATAGAACCTCCATCTTCAAGAGAAGTCTATCTCTGATGCTGGGCACAGAGAGCGATCACTGTCGCCTTTATGCCTCTGCCGCTGCTAACCAGTGGGCTAACCATAAAATGGGGGCCTAGATCAGGGGTTGGCAAGGTTTACCTCGCGTGGAGATTGCTCCGTGGGTAGGTCATGTCTGTGTCTGAGCAGATGTGATTTCCAGTGTCTGCATCTGTGCAGACGTGATTTTCAATGCCACGGAAGCAAGTCCCCACTCTGCGCTGCGCCAGTTTAGCGCAGCACACGGGGACTCGCTGAGCGGGCAGCTCGGTTCGTGGGCAGCTCATGGGCCGTTTAAACGACCCCCTTGGGCCGCTTGTGGCCCATGGGCTGCAGGTTGCCAATCCCTGGCCTAGAAAGATGCACTTTGCTCTGACTCACCAAGACCGTTCTTTTTTTCTTACTTTTCTGCACACTGCTGGGGGTGGGGAAAGGCCTTCCCTCCCACCCCAAACCAAATTACCTCTAAAGACCCTCACTCATTGGCAGTGATCTTGTCAGCCCCTGCTCAAGAAACTCTTCACTAGGGGTGCCGACTGACTTTTAATAAACAATGTGCCCCAAACAAATCATGACCCCCTAAAATAGAGGAACATGGGCCCAGATCCTGTTCTTTGAGCAGCAGGTCAAAATCTGCAGAGATCAGTAGGTAGTCACCTAGAATCACAGAACTGTAGAATCATAGAATAGAATCATAGAATCATAGAGTTGGAAGAGACCACAAGGGCCATCGAGTCCAACCCCCTGCCAAGCAGGAAACACCACCAGAGCACTCCTGACATATGGTTGTCAAGCCTCTGCTTAAAGACCTCCAAAAAAGGAGACTCCACCACACTCCTTGGCAGCAAATTCCACTGTCAAACAGCTCTTACTGTCAGGAAGTTCTTCCTAATGTTGAGGTGGAATCTTCTTTCTTGTAGTTTGGATCCATTGCTCCGTGCCCGCTTCTCTGGAGCAGCAGAAAACAACCTTTCTCCCTCCTCTATGTGACATCCTTTTATATATTTGAACATGGCTATCATATCACCCCTTAACCTCCTCTTCTCCAGGCTAAACATGCCCAGCTCCCTTAGCCGTTCCTCATAAGGCATCGTTTCCAGGCCTTTGACCATTTTGGTTGCCCTCCTCTGGACACGTTCCAGTTTGTCCGTGTCCTTCTTGAATTGTGGTGCCCAGAACTGGACACAGTACTCCAGGTGAGGTCTGACCAGAGCAGAATACAGTGGCACTATTACTCCCCTTGATCTAGATGCTATACTCCTATTGACGCAGCCCAGAATTGCATTGGCTTTTTTAGCTGCCGCGTCACACTGTTGGCTCATGTCAAGTTTGTGGTCAACCAAGACTCCTAGATCCTTTTCACATGTACTGCTCTCAAGCCAGGTGTCACCCTATCTGGCCCAACCCCTTGCCCTGCAGGAAGAAGCTTTCATGGTGTAGTGGAGATGAACTGCCATCAAAGGCGCAGGAGCAGGGGCTGGTTAAACAGTTGGCAGTGTTGCAGGAATTTATGTATAGGTTGGGGGGGGGTTGCCCCTCCAGCAGATATCATGCGCATGCAGCCCTCTACCAAAATCATCACAACCGCTTTTTGTGACTTTTGTGATTTGTCCCCACAAAACACTTCATCACAGCTTCTTCCTATCTATTCAAAGGGCCTTTGCTGCACAATACCAAATGTAAGAATTCACTGATAAATGTATCTATGTGCTGGGGAAACTTCAGAAATTCCTATAGACACATGAGCTCAGCTACTCAGCAGCCCCTCTGCCTGAGTGATAATTCCTGGCATCCTGATACCTGAGTGCCAGACAGGTAGCCATTCCAGAAATAACAAACCCAGATGAAAACAAAAGGGTGTGATTACCTTGGCTGGGAAACAGGGAAATGTAAAGATCTCTTTTGTTACACTTGATGGGTGTTTGGTGGAGGGCAAGGAGAACCATGGCGCAATGTCCAGGATGCTCAGATTACTGCCACCAGACCTCCCCTTTCAGGATGTAACCATGATGTATTAGTGATGTTGTTTGGGGGGGTAACATGGGGATTGGCAGCTAATAAAAGTTTGGGGGCTCTTTTGTTCGGGGCTTCCATCTTGTTCCACCTTGTGGCAGGTGGGAGTCCTGTTGCCACAGTCTTCAATAAAGCCCAAGCCTACCGGCTTCCGTTTTGCTCTGGTATTCCTGGCTGGTGTCCTTGTTTTTTGTCCAAGGGAGCCCTCAGATTTCTCCCTTAACAGCAGTCTCATCTGCTTGAAGCTGCTTGGCTTCTCTGCCCCCACCAATATAGTTCCTCTCTTCTGATTTCACTTCCCATTTGCACAGGTCCGTCCTGGGTCTCGCTCCACCCACACGTCTGCTTCAACCTCCTCCTGCCTTTGACTTCTGCCACAATGCTTCCTGTGGCAGGAAAAGACCCTGCAGCCCCACACACTTAATCTGTCACACCCACGAGTTATCTGGCGATGATGTGCAATCTTCACAATAAAAATACTTTGCACCTTTTTATTTTTATTTTTAAGTGCAATACAGTTGAGTAACCATGAAAACACCCAAGGCAGCCGTTGCTACCAGTTCGGCTCAAATCATCTGCCTTTTCCTTGTGACTGACTCATGACGTTGTCATCTGAGCTCTTCCTTCGACATGAAGAAAAGGCTGTGTCTCCCTTCATTGGGGCAGGGTTGAAATTCCACCCTGCCTGCCCCCAGCCACCCAGTTTCCCAAAAATATTTTCCCCTTGCAAAAAACAGGGACTGATTTTCTGTTCCTTTCTGGATGAGGGAGTGGGGAGTAATAGAATCATAGAATCATAGATTTGGTAGGGACGCTAAGGGCCATCTAGTCCAACCCTCTGCAGTGATGGAATCACAGCTGAAGAATCAGTGACAGGCCTGGCCATCCAAACTCTCTTTTAGAAACTTCCAGCAAAGAAGAGTCCAGCACCTTCCAAGGGTGCCTGTCAATCATAAAATATTGCTTTTTTTTGTTTGTTTTCAAAGATCTTTATTGAAACTTAACATATATACATAATAACCAAAATTCCCAATGATTCCCTGACATAAAATATAATATCTAAATTACAACAGTTGAATACACTTAATTATAAAACTCATCTCCCACCCTCTACTTCCCTCCACAGCAATTCAACTTCTGTATATTTCTTTCTACCATTTTTTCCTTGCATTCTATAATAAATTATTTTTGTTAAATTCTGATTTTTCTTTCTTTATTTGTTTTGTTATTGCTTACATTTTTTATTCTAAGCCTATTAACATGCCATTTTTAGATCAATATTTTGGCATATAATCTTTGAAATACTTCCACTCCATTCTTAACTTTTGATTTGATTGATATCTTATAATTGAAGTTAATTTTGCCAATTCTATATACTCACTTAATTTACAAATCATAAAATATTGCTTTATGTTTCACACTTGCTGCTGTTTCTGGTTTCAGGGATCGATACGCCTTCATGGAAGCTCCATCAGGGAGGTGGCAGCCACGGGCTCTGACGAAGTGGGGAGATTTATCTTTGAGATCATCCAAGGTGAGCAGCCCTCAATGGCATGGCAATTTCAGATTCAGGTAGGTAGCCGTGTTGGTCTGACGCATTAAGGTAAAGGGACCCCTGACCGTTAGGTCCAGTCATGGCCGACTCTGGGGTTGCGGCACTCATCTCGCTTTATTGGCCGAGGGAGCCGGTGTACAGCTTCCGGGTCATGTGGCCAGCATGACTAAGCCGCTTCTGGCGAACCAGAACAGCGCACAGAAACGCCGTTTACCTTCCTGCCGGAGCGGTACCTATTTATCTACTTGCACTGGTGTGCTTTCGAACTGCTAGGTTGGCAGGAGCAGGGACCGAGCAACGGGAGCTCACCCCACCGCAGGGATTAGAACCACCGACCTTCCGATCGGCAAGTCCTAGGCTCTGTGGTTTAACCCACAGCGCCACCCGCGTCCCTCTGATGCACTAGAGATATATATATATACACACACACACATACACACACACACACACACACACACACACACACACACACACATATATATATATATATATATAGTCCAGTAGCGCCTTAGGGCCTCTAAGATGCTACTGGACAATTTTTAAATTTTATTTTTATATATTTCTGTGGCAATTTCAGTCCTCCTGTCTTTGCTCTTCTTCGCCCATGCCACCCAGTTAAACCAGATTACAGTCATGGCTTCCCTCTATGGCGCCCTTGGAACTTTCATTCAGTTAAGAATCTCCAAACCTCTCTTGCTTCCCTGAGCAGGAGGAAAGAAAGAAAGTATGTCTTCATGCAGCACATCGTTAAACTATGGAACTCACTCCTGCAGGAAGCAGTGAAGGGGACCAAACCTATAGGTAGTTTCAAAAGGGGATTAGACAGATTTATGGAGGGAGAAGCCCATGGGAGGCAGGAATGTTTCTGAATCCCAGTTGCTGGAAACCACAGGAGGGCAGAGGGCTCTTGTGCTCGAATCCTGCTTGTAAGTTTCCCACTGGGGCATCTAGGTGGCCACTGTGAGAACAGGATGCTAGACTAAACTGTTTCTCAGGCGGCTAGTCCTGGTCTTTATAACCCTGTACAGTGGTACCCCGCAAGACGAACGCCTTGCAAGACGGAAAACCCGCTATACGAAAGGGTTTTCCGTTTTGGAGGCGCTTCGCAAAACGAATTTCCCTATGGGCTTGCTTCGCAAGACGACAGCCCATAGGGAAATCTCCGGGACAGCGGGGAAGCGCAGCGCGTCTTCCCCACTGTCCTCGGACCTCCTCCCGCCGCCCGGCTTCGGAACGAATCTCCGATGCCGGGCGGGGGGGGGGGGACGCCTCCTCCCGCCGCCCGGCATCGGAACGAATCTCCGATGCCGGGCGGGGGGGGGGGGGGAAACGCCTCCTCCCGCCGCCCGGCTTCGGAACGAATCTCCGATGCCGGGCGGGGGGGGGGACGCCTCCTCCCGCCGCCCGGCATCGGAACGAAGCTCCGATGCCGGGCGGGGGGGGGGACGCCTCCTCCCGCCGCCCGGCATCGGAACGAAGCTCCGATGCCGGGCGGGGGGGCGGGGACACCTTCTCCCGCCGCCCAGCTTCGGATGGCTTTCCTGAAGACTTGGGGTGGGAGGAGGGTTTTCCTTCCCACCGCCAACATTCAGAATGCTGTTCTGAATGTTGGCGGTGGGGAGGAAAAACCCTCCTCCCACGCAAGCCCCGGGAACAGAGGGAAAGCGCTGCGCGCCTTCCCCTCTGTTCCCGTACCTGTCCTGAAGGCTTGCGGTGGGGAGAAAAGCCCTTCTCCGCACCGCCAGCCTCGCAAGCGGTTTCCCTAGGAACGCATTAATTGATTTTCAATGCATTCCTATGGGAAACCGTGCTTCGCAAGACGAAAAACGCGCAAGAAGAAAAAACTTGCGGAACGAATTAATTTCGTCTTGCGAGGCACCACTGTACCTTCTTCCAGTAGGCAGAAGCTGAAAGAGATCATTTCCAGGGTGCGCACTATCCTGCGCTATCTCTGCAGCTTTCTTATGGCACCTGGAAGCATAGATTTGATCCAAGGTGGTAAGAGTGCACCCAATTATTCTCTCCGCAGTCTTTACAACCCTGGACAGTGTTGTTTTTCCCCTGGCCGTGCAGCTCCCAAACCACACACACAGACCTTAAGTTAATACACTCTCCACAGTACAATGGTAAAATGCCATCAACAGGTCCTTTGAAAGATTGTTTTTCTGGAGGATTCTCAGAATATATATATATATATATATATATATATATATATATATATATAAAATATTTGTTAAAGGTTTTAAACAATAGAACACCATTGACATACACAACCCAAAAAGGAAAAACACCATCACCCTCGTTCACATAGTCCAAAAGAAAAAAACACACACGAAAAAAGACATACAAAAAAAGACAACGGACAAAAAATCATATAAAAAACATGAAAAATAGTTCAGTTTCATAAACAAAGTTTCCATATCCTCTTTTCTGACTCCCTCACATCTCCCTTTTCTGTGTTCCCATTTACAAAATCTTGTTCAGCAATGCTTCACCTTCCCTCAAGACTTGTTTTAAATTGTACGTTTCAACTATTATGTCTCCAGTTTTACCCTTTGTTAACAAATATTTAAGCTTGACATAATATTATTCAAATTTGACCTTTGTTCTTATAGTTCAATTGTTTTCATACTCCTTTCAGCTAAGTCACTAATGCCATATTATCTTTATATCCTGCATCATTCTAACATTCATACAATTTACAATACTTTTGCAAATAGTCCTTGAATTTCTTCCAGTCCTCTTCCACTGGATTCTCAGAAAATATAACCTCTGCTGTGCTCTGACCCCGGCCCCAATAACAAGGTTGGCGTGCCACTGGCTGAAGTCCACCCCATCTGTTGCACACAAGGAAGGGAGTTTCCCAGAATAATAATAATAATTAAAATAATAATAATAAATTTTATTTATACCCTGCCCTCCCCAGCCAAGACCGGGCTCAGGGTGGCTAACAACCGATAATAAAAACAAGTTGATTAAAATACAATTTAAAAAACAAGATTAAAATACAACATTAAAACATTAAGATGCAGCCTCTTCACAGGAGAAAGGAAAAAGAAAGAGGGGGAGGGAATCAAACTGATTCTAAGCCAAAGGCCAGGCGGAACAACTCTGTCTTACAGGCCCTGCGGAAAGAAATCAGATCCCGCAGGGCCCTGGTCTCATGAGACAGAGCGTTCCACAAGGCCGGAGCCAATGTTGATAAGGCCCTGCTTGCAGAAGAATTCTTCTTGCCGAAGAATCCTCTCTGCAAGCCTTTCCCTACTAGCACGCAAGGCAAAGAGAATTTAAAACGATGCATCTTTGATAGATAGGAGCCCATGCAGGGCAGTGGCTTCCAAAGTGGGTGGTACCTCCTCCCTGGGGTGGGGGGATTACGTAGGTGGGTGCTAAGAGGCAAGCAGGCAGCAGCGGGGCTGCTTTCATTGCATCAAGTTCATCACTTTTGTTGAATTAATTCGTTTAAACGGGGTTTTGAATAAATGTGCAATTAACTGTTACCAGTTTTAATTTCGTTGTGTTGTTACCTTCCTTAGCGGGTTGTGCTTAAGCTGAATCATGCTTTTCACAGGGTATTATTATTGCTATTGTGATTTATTAAATTTATATGCCGCTCTTCATCAAGAGATCCCAGGGTGGTTCACAGAATAAAATACAAGGTGAAACACAAGTGAATATTTAAACCAAAACAACAAAACAATAACCCCCGCTTAGGGACGCAGGTGGCGCTGTGGGTCAAACCACAGAGCCTAGGACTTGCCGATCAGAAGGTCGGCGGTTCGAATCCCCATGACAGGGTGAGCTCCCGTTGCTCGGTCCCTGCTCCTGCCAACCTAGCAGTTTGAAAGCACGTCAAAGTGCAAGTAGATAAATAGGTACCACTCTGGCAGGAAGGTAAGCGGCGTTTCCGTGTGCTGCTCTGGTTCGCCAGAAGCGGCTTAGTCATGCTGGCCACATGACCCGGAAGCTGTACGCCGGCTCCCTCGGCCAATAAAGCAAGATGAGCGCCACAACCCCAGAGTCGGCCGCGACTGGACTTAATGGTCAGGGGTCCCTTTACCTTTAGCGCACACTGGGGAGGAGTTTTTTGGAACAAAGCAGGGAGTGGCCAGAACTGCTGTTCCCTCATTTTTTAAAAAAGCTAGCTCTGAATAAATGTTGATTTTAAGTGCCCTTTTTGGATTCAGCCCTGGGGAAGCACTGCTCCTCCGAGTCGCTGCCATATTTTACAGGCAAAAGTCTGTTGGGGAAAGACATTAGTAGGGAGAGAAAATGATCTGCAGCAGTTTCTCCACTTTCCAGGATGAGTAACTTGCTTTTTTCCACCCCCACGCAGGCATCTCGGGAGACCAGAATCGAGCGGGACAAGACTCCTACGTGCTGATGGCCAGTTCCCAGTCTGACATGGAGGACTGGGTGAAATCTCTCCGCCGCATGGTGGGGTCTCCCTTAGGAGGTAAAGGGGGACGCAAAGCTCTTTTGTATCAACATGCTGTTAGCCCAACCACAATTTAATGCACCGTATTTTTCGCCCTATAGGACGCACTTTTCCCCCTCCAAAAATGAAGGGGAAATCTGGGGGGGGGAAATAAAAATTTTTTTCCATTTCCCCCCCAAAAAACGAGGTGCGTCCTATGGGCCGGTGCGCCCTATAGGGCGAAAAATACGGTACTTTCCATCCACTTCAGTAGGGCAAGAGACATCCCCACCTTTTAGCTTTTCATCTTCATCACTGCGGGAAGTCGCAGGATAAAATTTCCTGTGATAGAGGTTTCTGAAACTCTGAGGATGTGAGAGAGCTGTGGGGTTGCAGCATTGTGAGAGCTGTGTTGTAGCTAGCCTCAGCAATGCACGAGTTGTTGTTCTGCTATTCATTAAACTGCCCTTCACCCCAAGATCCCAGAGTTGGGTGGCATCATTAAAACACAATACAGTGGTACCTCGGGTTAAGTACTTAATTCGTTCCGGAGGTCTGTTCTTAACCCTCAAACTGTTCTTAACCTGAAGCACCACTTTAGCTAATGGGGCCTCCTGCTGCTGCCGCACCGCCGGAGCACGATTTCTGTTCTTATCCTGAAGCAAAGTTCTTAACCTGAGGTACTATTTCTGGGTTAGCGGAGTCTGTAACCTGAAGCGTATGTAACCCGAGATACCACTGTATTAAAAACAATTAAAAACAATTAGCAATCTTAAAAATCAGATGAGTCCTAAAAGCACACACGCATGCTGAAGAGCCAGGTGTGAGCAAGGTGCTTTTGGCACTAAGGATGTGGGTAGCGCTGTGGTCTAAACCACTGAGCCTCTTGGGCTTGCCAATCAGTAGGCCGGCGGTTCGAATCCCCACGATGGGGTGAGCTCCCGTTGCTCTGTCCCAGCTCCTGCCAACCTAGCACTTCAAAAGCACACCAGTGCAAGTAGATAAATAGGTACTGCTGCAGTGGGAAGGTAAAGGGTGTTTCCTTGTGCTCTGGCTTCCATCACAGTGTTCCGTTGTGCCAAAAGCGGTATCGTCCTGCTGGCCACATGACCTGGAAAGCTGTCTGTGAACAAACGCCAGCTCCCTCAGCCTGAAAGCGAGATGAGCACTGCAACCCCATAGTCGTCTTTGACTGGACTTAACCATCCAGGGGTCCTTTACCTTTTACCTTTGGGTGCTGGAAAATGGGTGTGGAAGATCCGTATTTAGCCCCTGATTGCCAGTTGAAATATTCCTGGGGTGGGCGAATGAGTCATGTAGGGGTTAGTGTCGGACTAAGAACTGGGAGACCTGCATTCAAATCCCCACTTGGCAATGACGCTCGCTGGGTGACCCTGGGGGCCAGTCGCTGCTTCTCAGCCTAACATACCTCATAGGGTTGTTGGGATTACACGAAGACAGGAACAACCTTGGAGGAAAAAAGTGGGACAGAAACTCAGCAAATAAATAAAACAAATATGCATATTATTTATACGCCGTATTTCCAACTGCCTCTGTGGTGGTATGCAAAATAAAGCATGCATAATTTTGTAATTAGTTTGGCCTTGGCAACAAGAGGCCACCTTAGTAGTGAAGACAAGGAGGCCTTGATGTGACGAGGACCCAGAGACGCTTGCGCCTGTTACTGGCAGATGGCTGGGCTTCCCAGTCCACCTCATGAAGAGCCCATTCAGAGCCAGTCTGCTAGCCCCTCGTCACTGTAGACCTTGACTCGGCTGCAGGCTTCAGAGCCCTGACTCTGACAAGGGCAGCGTCATCACTGACACAGCCGTATTCCTGTCGGAGAGACTTTGGGCTCCTGCAGAGCATATTGATTTTTTCAAAGTGCTTTAGTCTTTGGCCTCGTAACAACCGGGGGAGGCAGGCTGCGGACGCCCTCCCTTTCGAAGGCTGTGCCGTAATTTCAAGGCAGAAGGCGAGATGTGATCCCAGGCCCCAGACTGGCTAGCGCTGAATCGTGGCGCCGTTTTGGAGGGAAATGACTGCCTCTTTCTTTTGCTGCAAAGAAGGGAGGCGTGATGTGGAGAGGGCAGCTTCAGCCTGAGTGAAGGAAATCATATGGAGGAGTAATGGAAGGAAGCACCCGTTTACTATGTACAATGACAGGTTTATGATGGTTCTCAAAAAGCCAAAGAGCTCTTTGTCAGATCCTTGCCCCTCTCGACCTTCCTGGGAAGAAGGATGTGTGGATGCTGGGCTGATTTGGAAAGGGAAGAGACTCCAGGAGTTCCTTCAGAATCTGGAAGCAAGGATGAGAACAGGAGCCTGCCTAAAGGCGTAGAAGCAAGTTCTGAAGTCCTTTGCTGGTTGGAACTTGGACATCTCTGCCATCCTCTTCCTGCCTGGACTCCCGATGAAGGGCTGGGAGTTGGGCTTTTGCTTTCCAGACCTGGAGATGTTCTTTTGCTGGGAGTACAGGAAGAAGCAGCAGCAGCCCATGGCCCACAGGAAAGGTACTGCTTGCTGCCTCCTTAAATGCCAGCCTCTTAGAAATTCATGCAGAGCGCAAGTCGTTTTGACTGCTGCAGCAGCAGTGCCCACAAATGCGCCAGGAGCTCTCCGAAGAGGCGGATTTAGGAGAGCGCAACCGGTTTGCCCGCCCTGGGCACTGAGTTGAAAGGGTGTTGCAGGGGACACTGCAACAATGACGATCAATAGAAGGCAGGGGGTGGGGGCCTGAATGTTGGTGTTGCGCAGAGTGCTGCTGAAATTTTAAAGCCCAAAGTCCGCCACTGCTCTCTGTGTATTATACAGCAGGACTTGACTTGCCAAATGCCAAGAGCCACTGAAAAGCTTTTGTCTCTAAAGTGGTGAAATAAACTGGCAGGAATGGCTGAGCTGTGAGTCAAGGAAGTCTCTCATTCAAATCTCCCCTCTGCAATACTCAGTAGGTGGTCTTAGAAAAGCTACTACTCTACCCCCTCTCATCTACCACAGGGGGATGAGAGGAACCCGCATTGCAGGGCTGTTGTAGTAGGTAGTAAGGTTTTTTGTGTGTTATTTCATCATTTGTACTCTTATCTTTTTTAAAATGCAAAAGTACTTTGTTGTTTCATCATTTGCACTTCTGTATTTTGAATTCCACAGAATTTCGGTTAAGGATCATCTGCGTCAGACTTGCCCCAACCTGGTCCCTTTGTGGGTTGTGTAAACCACTGTTCTGAATGATGCTTTTTATAGGGTAGTATGGGGTCGGGGGGCACTGGGGGTGAATTTATGGAAACAAGGGGGCAGTGGTCTGAAAAAGGTTGAGACCCACTGCTCCCAATTTTGGATTACAACTCCCATCCAGTGGCGTAGCGTGGGTTGTCAGCACCCGGGGCAAGGCAAGTAATTTGCGCCCCCTAACCTGGGGCAAGGCAAGTAATTTGCGCCCCCTAACCCGGGGCAAGGCAAGTACGGTAATTTGCGCCCCCTAACCCCTAACCTGCCTCCGCTGCCAGCTTCTTTTTGCTGCTGCCTGGTCTGGTCTGGTGTGGTTCTCTCCCGCGCTCAGCGCTGCGCTGGGCGGCCGCTGCACTGTCCCTCCCCCAGATAGTCCCTCGCTCTCTCTCTGCACCGCACGCCTGGCACCCACCCCCTCCACAGTGGGCGGCGACCCAGCGGCTCGGATCGGATTCGCACAGCCAGCACTGCAGTGAGAGAGAGTGAGTGAGCCAGGTAGGGGCAGAGAGCTGCGAGTGCGAGCGCACCCCCCCAGATGTTGCGCCCGGTGCGGCCGGCACCCCCTGCACCCCCACGCTACGCCACTGCTCCCATCAACCCATCCCTGCTCCCATCAGAGCAGTATCATATGGCTGATGGGAGTCTTAGTCTGTAAAATCTGGGCAGCCTGATCTATAGGGATGCAGAAACAGAGCTGAGGATTAAGTGGGCTGGTTCCAGAATAGGACCTTGTGAGAACCTATCTTTCTTTTGTGTCTTCTTCTCTCTCCCCCCCACCAGTGGTTTTTGGTCAACAGCTGGTGGAGACCATGGTATATGAGCAGAAATTTGGGAAGCATCAGGTCCCCATCTTGGTTGAGAAATGTGCCGAGTTCATCAGGAAGCACGGCCTGAACGAAGAGGGCATCTTCCGACTTCCTGGCCAGGACAACCTGGTGAAAGAGTTGCGGGATGCCTTTGACGCGGGAGAGAGGCCGTCCTTTGACCAGTAGGTGGCGTATTTCTCAAGGGAATCCAAGGCTGCCAGTTCTGGGATTTCACACCCTACATTCTCCCCACACTTTAGGCCAGGGGTCAGCAACCTTTTCCAGCCGTGGGCTGGTCCACTGTCCCTCAGACCATGTGGTGGGCCAGACTATTTTTTTTTTGGGGGGGAATGAATTCCTATGCCCCACAAATAACTCAGAGATGCATTTTAAATAAAAGGACACATTCTACTCACGTAAAAACACACTGATTCCTGGACCATCCGCAGGCCGGATTGAGAAGGCGATTGGGCCTCATCCTGCCCCCGGGCCTTAGTTTGCCTACCCCTGCTTTAGGCTCACACGCATGCCTTCAGAGAAATGCTGGAATAAAAGTATTCTGATATGGTGTTCTATTTGGGTGCTGAATTCTGCCCCACTTTTGAAGTTCCTTAAAGCGAAACCTAGAGTTGCATGGGTATGCCATGTCCCCGTTTTCCCAGCACTGTTTTGGGGTCTGCTCCTGCCAGTAGCAAGGTCTTTTGCATGCCTCTCTATCTCCTTTCCTTATTTTGCAGAGACACAGACGTCCACACGGTGGCTTCTCTGCTTAAACTCTACCTCAGGGAACTCCCTGAGCCTGCCATACCTTGGACACAGTACGAGGATTTCCTCTTGTGCGGCCAGCTTCTGACGGCCGATCAGGCAAAGGTTCGGAATAACGCACCTCTTGTCAGTATTCTCATGTTACTTTCCAGGATGCAGTGAATATGCACACTTATTCTATGGGTTATGCAAACAGCCTGAGCTGCCTTGGGACGCACTTCTAAGGGCAGTACAGTGGTACCTCGGAAGTCGAACGGAATCCGTTCCGGAAGTCCGTTCGACTTCCAAAAAGTTCAGAAACCAAGGCGCGGCTTCCGATTGGCTGCAGGAATCTCCTACAGCCAATCAGAAGCCGCGGAAGCCCCGTCAGACGTTCAGGTTCCAAAGAACGTTCACAAACCGGAACACTCACTTCCAGGTTTGCGGCGATCAGGAGCCAAAACGTTCGACTTGCAAGGCGTTTGGGATCCAAGGTACGACTGTCTTCACTTTCTCTCCCTCCCACAGTCCTCACAAAAATTGCACCTCCAAAGCTGCTCTTTGCATGTCACAGGAAGTTCCTATTGAAGCCAATGAAGCCTCCCATTGAAATGCAAACAGCGCTTTCTGAGATTCTTGCCAGTGCCTTGGCAAGGAGAAAAAGAGTTAATCTTTTGACCATGGCCCCCTGAAGCTGCTCAGGCTTCCCCCTGCCCAGCTGCTATTGGCATAAGGAAAACCATGTATGTTGATTGCGTTCGATTGCTTGCTCTGTTGCACCCCACCCCCAAACCCGCTGTTTACTGCTGAATCTCAAGTTTTCTCTGGATCAATGTTTGCTCCAATTTACTGCCAAGAAGCGGGTTTTTTGGGACAAAGCGGTGGGGCAAAAGCAAAACCACTTGAACCGATGCTTTGTAGGGACAAGTACAAGGATAAGAGCTTTTGATATTGAAAAAGACTACCTCAGAAGGTTTTTAAAGGGAGGTTTGGTGGTCGTCTGTTCGGGATCCTTTAGCAGTGATTCCTGCCTTGCAGGGGGGCTGGACTGGATGGGCTTTTGTGTCCCCTTCCAAGTCTACAATTCTATGAAATGACAGTGTTATTTTGTGCTAGGGATAAATGCTTGTGACAACTGAAAACCCAGCCTTATCTTCTTCTAGGGTCATCGTCAGCTAGTGAAGCAGCTCTCTCTTCTGCCTCGGGACAATTACAACCTCCTCAGTTACATCTGCCGGTAGGTGCCCATTCACTGATGTACAGTCATACCTCGGGTTACAGACGCTTCAGGTTGCGTGTTTTGGGGTTGCGCATCGTGCCAAACCTGGAAGTACCGGAACGGGTTACAGTGGTGCCTCGCAAGACGAAAAGAAACCGTTCTGTGTTTCTCTTCGTCTAGCGGTTTTTTCGTCTTGCGAAGCAAGCCCATTGACGGATTAGAGGATTAGCGCTATTAGTGGCTTTTAGCGGCTTATCGGCTTATCGGATCAGCTGATAAGCAGCTTAGCGGCTTAGAAAAAAAGGGGGGGGAAAACCCCGCAGGAACTCGCAAGACATTTTCGTCTTGCGAAGCAAGCCCATAGGAGATTCGTTTTGCGAAGCACCTCCAAAACGGAAAACTCTTTCGTCTAGCGAGTTTTCCGTCTTGCGAGGCATTTGTCTTGCGGGGCACCACTGTACTTCCGGGTTTTGGCGCATGCGCAGAAGCGCCGAATCGCGACTCGCACATGCGCAGACACGGCACTGTGGGTTGCGAACGCTGCGGGTTGCGAACGTGCCTCCCGTACGGATCACGTTCGCAACCCGAGCGTCCACTGTATTTGCATCTCGCCATTTTACACCAGGAGATGTACAAGTTGCCACACCCAAACCCTCTCGCTGGCAGGGGACTCATTTGCAGACCACAGTGTGCTGTGAATTTCAGTTCCAACTTCTGGGACCTTCACATTGTTAGAGCTGGAAATCTTAATCTTCTGTTTGTCCGAGAAAGAAGTAAGCAGAAACATTTGGTAATTTTCAGATTCTTCAGGACTGGGACAAGCCCCCTAAGTAGAAAGAACGTATAGAGCACCGGTTTTGTTTTAATATGTATGTTTTGTTCTTGTTTTGTATTTTTATGTTGTTAACTATCCTGTGATCTTTGCATGGAGGGCAATATACAAATTTGAATAATAATAATAATAATAATAATAGGTTCCCAAAGTGGGCACTGGAGATATATATGGCAGGTATCGTTGGATCAAGTTTATAAGTTTAGTTGAATTACCGTATTTTTTGCTCTATAAGACTCACTTTTTCCCTCCTAGAAAGTAAGGGGAAATGTGTGTGCGTCTTATGGAGCGAATGCAGGCTGCGCAGCTATCACAGAAGCCAGAACAGCAAGAGGGATTGCTGCTTTCACTGCGCAGCGATCCCTCTTGCTGTTCTGGCTTCTGAGATTCAGAATATTTTTTTTCTTGTTTTCCTCCTCCAAAAACTAGGTGCATCTTGTGGTCTGGTGCGTCTTATAGACCGAAAAATACGGTAATTGTTATATGTAAAAAAGCAATAAAATACCTTTTTAAAAAAATAGTTGGCGCCGGGAGGCATGCTTTTCTCCCCTCAATACGCAGATGAAGCATTTGCACAGGCTAAACTGAGAAAGTGTTTTAGTTCTTTTAAAAAATAAAGTAAAATGCTGTCATTTTGCAACTCATGCATGTGTAATTTCAGCTTCACGTGCTGCCGGCAAGCCGGCTGAAATTGCACAAATTAAACTCATGTAAGGGGGAGAGCATAAAAGCTCTATTTTTTGCTTGAGGGGAACAAGACCTTTTTGGCATGCTGGGTCCTGGAGGCAAAATTGCTTGCACAGTAGTGCTTCCAAGTGGTTGTTTTCAGTACCTACGTACATTTTATTTGTATGCTGCTTTTTGATAGTTGAAACCATGTTCAAGGTGGCTTATAACATGAAAAAACCCCAAAATCACAACATAACAAAATTACAGTCATAAGCAACAAACAAAACTTCAAAAAACAAACAGCCAAATTGAACAATTTCCACATGAAATCTAAAGATCTAAAACAAAGATACAAAAATTCATATCAATAACAGCAACCCTCCTGCCCTCCAGACACAGCCCCCTAAACAATACTCCAGCCCAGCTGTTTTTGTAGTTGGAGTCAGTCCGGACCCACCTTCCCAGGCCAAGGGGAAAAGGCCTGCAAGGTGCAGGGAGCAGGTCTTCCAGGACTCACAGCCAAGACGGACTATATGCAATTTTGACTTTACATGCAACTCGCCCCACTGCCCTAGGCACCACCCCCGTGCAAATTGTGAGTTGACTGTAATCATAATAAAAAACAAACCTATGGACCTGTTATTGCTGGACTCTCACTTTCTGATTTTCTGGCCTCCGGATTCTGGCAGGTTCCTGCATGAAGTCCAGCAGAGTTCCTCCACCAACAAGATGAGTGTGGAGAATCTGGCGACAGTGTTTGGAGTGAATCTCATCAGACCAAAGATAGAAGACCCTGCCACCATTATGAGAGGTGCAATGGGGTGGAAGGGTGGGGTGTTTGTATGAAACAAGGTGCCCCATTTATCCAACAAGGTGCACCCCATTTTGCAAATGTTCATATACTGTATTTTGCGCTCTATAAGATGCACTTTTTCCCTCCTAAAACGTAAGGGGAAATGTGTGTGTGTCTTATGGAGTGAATGCAGCGTGTGCAGCTATCCCAAAGATAGCCAAAACAGCAAGAGGGATTTCTGCGCTCCCTCTCGTTGTTCTAGCTTCACCGCACAGGGAGCGTTCATCCTGCTGCCCTGAGGAGGCTTTGCACGGCTATCCCAGAAGCCAGAACAGCGAGAGGGATTGTTGCGCAGCACTCCCTCTTGCTGTTCTAGCTTCTGGCTTAGCCCCTCAGTCCCTTCCCCCACCTCCCAGAAAAGCCCCCAAGAGCCGCGCTCCGTTTAAAGAGCCACGCGGCTCTTGGGGGTTTTTCTCTGAGGAGGGAGAAGGGCCTTTTCCTCAGGGAAAAGCCTGCAAATGCCACACACACGCTCCACACGGCTCGTGAAAGGGAGCGCTGAGCAGAGCCTGGGATGCATACAGGCTCAGCTCAGCGCTCCCTTTAAAGAATTTTTTTTTTTCTGGCATTCCCCCTCTGAAAACTAGGTGCGTCTTATGGTGTTATAGAGCGAAAAATACGGTATGTTAGTGCAACCTACATTTCTATATTATTAAATGAAGCTGATACAGTGGTGCCTCGCAAGACGAAAAGAATCCGTTCTGTGATTCTCTTCGTCTACCGGTTTTTTTCATCTTGCGAAGCAAGCCCATTGAAGGATTAGCGGATTAGCGCTTTTAGAGGCTTTTAGCTGCTTTTAGCGGCTTATCTGCTGATCGGATCAGCTGATAAGCGGCTTAGCGGCTTAGAAAAGGGGGGGGGAGGGAAAAAAACCAGCAGGAACTCGCAAGACATTGTCGTCTTGCGAAGCAAGCCCATAGGAGATTCGTTTTGCGAAGCACCTCCAAAACGGAAAACTCTTTCGTCTAGTGAGTTTTCCGTCTTGCGAGGCATTCGTCTTGCGGGGCACCAATGTATTGTATAGATCAGTGTCTCCCAATTGGTGGTCCTGGGGCCCCAGGGGGTCTCCGTAACCTACCCAGGGGGTCCGTGGCACCATTCCTCCTGCCCCAGGCTTCTACCTAGCATGATCCTTTGGTGTGTTCCTCCCCCCCCCCCCCGCAGGCACTCCCCAGATCCAGAAAGTGATGTCAACCTTGATCAGCGACCATGAAAAGCTCTTCCCCGTATCGAAAGACGTGGCTCCTGCTCCGCCTCTGCAGAAGAGTGACTCCAATAAATCCCCAGTTCCTCGCAGCTCCGTCGGCTGGGATGCCGCCCAGAGGCCGCTCATGGCCAGGGTGGGGAGCAGGACTCTCCTGCGGCAAATCGTGAGCAGCGTTTATTATTATTATTTATTAATTTGTACCCCACCTTTCTTTCCTCCTAGGGGCTCAAGGCTGCGTACATATTTCTCCCCCCCTCCATTTTATCATTGCAACCACCCTGCGAGGTAGGCAAGGCTGAGAGTGAGTGAGTGGCCTGAAGTCACCCAGTGAGCTTCCTGTCTGAGTGGGGATTTGAACCCTGTCCTCCCAGGTCTCAGTCTGGCACTCTGACCACTGCACTACACTGCCTCTCCGTCTTTCTTTGTGGCCTCTGTGTCTTACCCATGCGCCACAGGGGGTGTGATGCACATTCATTTAGTTGCTTACTGAAATATACTCAGAGTCGCAAAGTGATTTCATGCTCTTTATTCAGCTCATAGTGGTGAGGAGGAATGAATGAAAGTCCCCTCACAGTATCTGCTTTATATACATTATTTACACAATGGGCTGCACATGATTGGCTAATTCTGGAATTCTACTGTAAGCCAATCAGGTTGTGGATTCACTTCTATCTGGAGCAGGATTGGGTGGTTCCTGCCAACCAATCATACTGCTGCATTGTTCTAGGACCAATCAGACTGCTGCATTCTGAATCCTATTGTTCCAGGACCAATCAGACTGCTGCAGTTTGGATCCTATTCAACTCAGTACATAACACTTACAGAATTGACGAAGTGGCTTCCAAAAAAACGAAAAAGCAACATGAAATCTAACACAATGCAGCAGGGATATGAAAACAAATAAAGGCAGGCAGAGCGAGATGCAAACGCAAAATGAGCCACAGCGACAAGACTTCACTAGTGGCAAATAGAGCCGAAATGGTTTCCAAGGCGTGAATCTCAGAAGAGCCTGCTGGATGAGGCCAATGACCCATCTGGTCCAGTATCCTGGTCTCACAGGGGCGAACCAGATGCAACCTATGGGAAACAAGCAAGCTGTGGGGAGGTGCAGGGAGGCAGGAGAAGATATATTGTTTATTAATATCCTTCCTAACTTGCACTAACAAGTTCCTTTACTGAGCAGAGTTTACATTCTCCTTTTTACACGCAAAGCAGATAGCTGGTTGCAGGCTTGTGTAAGCCTCTCACTATTACAGTGGTACCCCGCAAGACGAATGCATCACAAGACGGAAAACTCGCTAGACGAAAGAGTTTTCCATTTTGGAGGTGCTTCGCAAAACGAATCTCCTATGGGCTTGCTTCGCAAGACGACAATGTCTTGCGAGTTCCTGCTGGGTTCCCCCCCCCTTTTTCTAAGCCGCTAAGTCGCTTATCAGCTGATCCGATCAGCAGATAAGCCACTAAAAGCCTCTAAAAGCCGCTAATAGCGCTAATCCGCTAATCCTTCAATGGGCTTGCTTCACAAGACGAAAAAAACCGCTAGACGAAGAGAATCACAGAACGGATTATTTTCGTCTTGCGAGGCACCACTGTATACAATTCAGTCAGTCTCAGACTGAACTGTGCATTCCCGGTAAGTTCCCTTGAATCCCTCTTAAAAGAATAAAGATCATTTGGGTCGCCCTTTTCTGAACCTTTTCCAGCTCTATAATGTTCTTTTTGAAGTCAGGCGACCAAAACTGGATGCAGTATTCCAAGTGCGGTTGCACTGATTTGCCTGAAAAAACAGCCCTGCCCTTCCGGTGTCTAGTTTGGCCTCGGCATTTGCTTGAAGGTTTCTCTCTTCTCTTTCAGAAAGACAACCCTGACGCCTCCATCTCCGAATCGGCTGCCGGGTCAGCTGAGGCGGCAGAAAGTAACGGGGAGATGCAGCCCAGCGACGTTCTGGGGACGTGGACAGAAGAGCCCAGGAAAAGGACTCAGACACTACCCAGCAGGAAATGCTTTTCCTTCCTTTCCTCCAACAGAGGGAACCAAAGCACGGATGGAAATGAGATTTTCAACAGTGAATTTTGGTCCTCGCCTTCCCCAGCCGGCCTGCAGCCTGTTTCTTCTACAGGTGCCCACAAAAGGACCCTCTCAGGGGGTCTGTCCAAGTGGTTCAATCTCCCACAGGCTTCCAACTCCCACACCCCCAGTGGTTCAGCGATGGAAACGAGGAAAGAGGCCCAGAATGAGAGACCATTGGACCAGATTAGTGAAATTTCAGGACAGGGTTCTCCAATACATGACATTCCTCATCCTGGGCAAAACGGGACAGTGGTTGCAAACCCCAGTCCTGAAAACAGGGGCTGCTATTCAGAGGACCCCAAGGTGCTTAGGAAGATGATTGCGGAGCTGAAGGAGGAGATGGAGTCGCAGAAAAAGGACTATGAAGAGCAAATTAGGAGGTAATGCAAAATAACTCAGTTGAGTCTGTTTCTCTCTGAAGCTGATAGTTTTATTTTATTATTTATTTGTTCCATTCTCACTGCACCTTTTTCTCCATGGAGTTCAAGGTACATGGTTCTCTCCCCCCCCCCCCCCAACATTCCTTCTTTAATCCCCAGAACAATAATATTCTTGGGGGGTGTTGTTATTGTTTGTTATTATAGTATGCATTTTTTTGTATTTCATCTAATCCCAGTGCCCTGCAGTCATCAAAAAGAATGCATATTCTCTCCTCCCCACCCCAGAAATTTCCCCAAAGAATTATGGGAAACAAGTGTCATTTATATATCATTTCTTACTCCCATCAAATTGATCTCTTAATGGATAAACCTGCAAATACAGAATGTGGCTGTTTGCCGGGTGCTTGAACCATCTTCAGCATCCTTCCTGAACTTTGGGCTCTCCTGATCTTTAGGGCTTCAACTTCCACCAGCCCCAGTGTCCATCCAGCCATCTTCCCATCAGCTACGGCATCCTAGGGCTGTGCTGGGTAGAGCAGGTGCAACTAGCAGCCCAAAGCTACCAGAGATAGCACCATGTTGAGGAAGGCAGAACAGTAATAATACCACAGAATGGCTGCGTCCATCCTCCATGCCCCGGCTGCCAGCAAACCACGCTACGCTGCTGACAAGATGGCATCTTCCATTCCATGTATAGAAACTAAGTGGGTTGGCAGTTGAAATTAGCTTCAACGCTGGCAATGGGATAGTTGCCCCTTAGGGCAGCAAGCCAGTTTAAGGCGGCATGTGATAGGCCTGCTTTGATCTCCAACAGAATGGCCAAGGGCTCAGGAGGAAGGGCTGGGGAGAAGTGGGGAAAGCTATCACTGAAATCCTCCCATCACCTGCCGCCTGAGGCATGTGGCCACACTCTCCTAACGGTAGGGCCTGCCCTGCCTGTTGACATCACTTCCCATTTTTTTTTGCAGCCTCGAGAAGGAGAACTACGAGGTCTGGGCCAAAGTGGTAAGGCTGAACAAAGAGATCGAGGAAGAAAAGAATAGGTTCACCGAGCTGGAAAGTAAGCTTCAGAGCATCGAGCGTTCCCAGGCTGACGTTGAAAAGAAGAACAAACTTCTGGAGAACTCCATAAAGTCCATGATCCAATCTGCAACGAAAACTGACTAAGGGGAAGGGCAGCTCATTCTGAACAGAAACTAGCCGTGCTCCTTGCAGGGCAGGGGGGCGGTCAGAGGCTCTTTCGAGCACCGGGCCTGCTTTTCTTCCAATGGCCTGATGTGCTGGGTCACGGGTCAGGCCTGGTGGAGACTGGTGGGTCCCGGGCGGCTGATAGATGCTCCTAGGAGATGCTGGAGAGCTGCAGGCCGCAACGTCCTCCCACGCCCAACTCTCTTTGCAATAACAGCACAGCCGCCTCAGGCCATTTTCCTTCCTTACCCCCATTGATTAAACATGCCGTTCTTGTGGCCAAACTGCAAGAGCTGCCACCCCAGCAGTCTTTCACTTGCTGGCTTTTTGTGTGTGTTTTCATTCCATGTTGTATTTATTTTGCCAGGACAGAGTTCAGCCCTCCTTTTAACCCTGCTTGATTGCAGGGCTATGCATGGGGTTCCCATACCCCAACTCATGCAAATAAGAGACCAATGAGGCTGGTTTTTTGGGTTAAAACAGGCCACAACTTTATTGAATACAGATGAAAGAGGTTTGGCTTGGACATGGGGCAATCAAAATACTTCCGGCCCGCCTGCCAGAAGTGATGCGTGGTCAATCCAGACGGGGCTTCCTAAGACTTACATCAAATAGGGTGGCTGTGGCGATCACACAGGGACCCCGGACGTTTAATGGTCTATTGATCCCTGTGCCACCACTGTGCTCGCTTCCCCACTGCCACCAATCAGTTACTCTCGGGTAAAACACTGAGTCCAGTCAGTTGTTAAAAGTGAACCAAAAAAAACAAGTTTATTTTACAAACATTAACAAGTTTATGGTTTCTCAAATAATATTCCTGTCAGTATCTTAACTTTAGTTTCTTTACCGGCCTGTACCTTCCTAATACCTTCTGACTGATTATCTCAGCTGTTTGACTGACTCCTCTTAACAAATTCTCTCCCTCTCTCACACCAGACTAGCCCAACCCACAGACTTACCGTATTTTTCGCTCTGTAAGACGCACCAGACCACAAGACGCACCTAGTTTATGGAGGAGGAAAACAAGAAGAAAAACATTCTGAATCTCAGAAGCCAGAACAGCAAGAGGGATCGCTGCGCAGCGAAAGCAGCAACCCCTCTTGCTGTTCTGGCTTCTGGGATAGCTGCGCAGCCTGCATTCACTCCATAAGACGCACACACATTTCCCCTTACTTTTTAGGAGGGGAAAAGTGAGTCTTATAGAGCAAAAAATACGGTATCTTCTCTGACTCTTCTAACTCCAGACTGTCTTCTCAACAACTCACTACAAAAAACTCTCTGTTCTTAAACCTTATACACAGTTAACTCTGCCCCCTGGGTTCCCATTGGTTAGTCATTTTACAGTTAGTCAACCCTTTCCCTATGAACCCAGTATGATGTCACACACATAGGCGGGCAAACGCCACAGTGGCCCTTGCAGGGCCCACCATCTGGGGGGGGGGTGCCTTCAGTCCTGGCCCCCCTGGGCATGTGGACATGGCCACTCCCCCCGGATCTCTTTAACAGGATACCCCAGCATTTGGAGGGGTAGGCGAAGACTACAACCTCCCCTCCATCCAAAACAAAGGATTCCCCCAATGCCCAATCTGTTGTGATGATTGCTATGAGGTAGACAAAACCACCGGGTCAGGGCCAATTAGCCCAGTGGGCAAATTCCTACCCGGCCCCTTAAAGACCGATGACCACCGTAGCCACAGCAAAGTCATTGACTACCAGCTTAAACCGAGTGTGGGTGGGCAGGGGAAAAACTCAGCGAAGGAACAAATAGGTAGTGTCCCAGGTGTGGGCTGCTTAAATGGGCAAGGGGCGGATCCAAGGGAAGGCTACCTGCTCTGCTGGCTCTGCCCCTGGCACAGCCCAAGTCCCCAGCCTGCATCCCCATTAGCCAAAGCCGGGTGCAGGCTAGGATCCAGTTCCTGATAGGAAGGGCACCACTATCAGGAAGAGCAGGCCCAGTTCCCTCGCCCCAGTGAAGCCTCTGCCATCCTGCAACGCCACGGCACCAAAAGGGGTGAGTAGTCTTGCCATCTGAGGAAGAGCTGGATCAAGTCAGAGGGTGAGAGGCTCTGCTTTGGCAGCCAGGTGGATTTACATGGGGGGAGTGGGAGCTGGGGGAGAAAGGCTATTGACCAGGGCTATTGACTATTTGGCTCCGAAGCGCCCTCTCCGATTGCATGGAGCCCGTTCAGCCCTGTGGTTTTCCACGGATCTGAGGGCAATGAAACAGTCGCTGAGACAGCTAGAGCGCCGGTGGCAGATAACTCATTCTGAAGCTGACCTGACACGAGTTAGAGCTCAATGTCGAGCCTACCAGGCGGCAGTGGCGATGGCGAAGAAGACTTTCTTCACCGCCTCTATTGCATCTGCAGAAAACAGCAGCAGGAGACTCTTTCAAGTGGTTCGCAATTTAGCGGAACCACCTGCTCCATCAGGGCCCAGTAGGGGCCACATGATCTCCTGCAATGATTTTGCAAAGTTTTTTGCAGATAAAGTCGCCCAGATTCGGGAAGAGGTAGACTCCACCGTGGGAGCAGGGCCGGGGCGGGAGAGTGCTAGAGTCCTGTCTAGTCAAGTTGCGTGGGATCAATTCCAATCTGTTACCTCTGAGGATGTGGACAGGCTGCTTGGACGAGTGAAACCGATCACCTGTCTCCTCGATCCTTGCCCATCCTGGCTTATGAAAGCTAGCTGGAAAGGGCTGGGCAATGGGCTTCGTGGGGTGATGAATGCTTCTCTCTGTGAGAGAGTCTTCCCAGACCCTTCTCAGTAGAGGCACCCGCCCTGTGGAACGCCCTCCCACCAGATGTCAAAGAGAAAAACAACTACCAGACTTTTAGAAGACATCTGAAGGCAGTCCTGTTTAGGAAGCTTTTTATGTTTAATAGACTATTGTATTTTAATATTTTGTTGGAAGCCGCCCAGAGTGGCTTGGGAAACCCAGCCAGATGGGTGGGGTATAAATAATAAATTATTATTATTGTTATTATTAACTCTCCGAAGTGCCCCCCGTCACAATTTGGAAACCTTGTAGAATTACAGAATTGCAGAGCTGAAAGGGACACAAAGGGTCCTTCTCCCCCTGCAACCTCCATGACGGTGGCCTTGTGAGTCCAACAATTTATTTCCCATTCTAATTTTGGTCTGGCCACCCTGCTGTATAAAGGGACGCGGGTGGCACTATGGGTTAAACCACAGAGCCTAGGACTTGCTGATCAGAAGGTCAGCAGTTTGAATCCTCGCAACAGTGTCAGCTCCCGTTGCTCCCTGCTCCTGCCAACCTAGCAGTTTGAAAGCACCTCAAAGTGCAAGTAGATAAATAGGTAGCACTCCAGCGGGAAGGTAAACGGCGCTGCTCTGGTTTGCCAGAAGCAGCTTAGTCATGCTGGCCATATGACCCGGAAGCTGTACGCCGGCTCCCTCGGCCAATAAAGAGAGATGAGCGCCGCAATCCCAGAGTCGGTCACAACTGGACCTAATGGTCAGGGGTCCCTTTACCTTTACTTTACCCTGCTGTATGCCCCCTCCCAATTTTGACTGAAAGCAGTGTCAACCCAGTTAGCTGTTGCCTTCTTTGGTTTGATGGTACGTTCTATTTTATACTCACTGGCTGTGGCCAATTTGGTCCAAAACATCTGGCGCTTGGGGAAAGACTGCCCTGGACTGAAGGAGTCCCACAAAAACTTGACACTGAAAAGACTTTGTCTACTTTCACACTCTGGTGTTTGGTTCAGAGCTGCAATGAAACAAAACGTTGCCCAGTTGTCAGATGAGCAAATATTACACACCTGAACACATTGCATTGAACCTTTACACCCAACCCTTGAACCCTTATCTTTTTTTAAATGAAGAAATGTGTGTGTGGAAATGTCCAGTTGTTGCAAACACTGGGTATGTGCCTTCAAGGCTGGCTGGATAGCTTTAAGGTACAGTGGTGCCTCGCAAGACGAAAATAATCCATTCCGCGATTCTCTTCGTCTAGCGGTTTTTTCGTCTTGCGAAGCAACCCTATTAGCGGATTAGCGCAATTAGCGGTTTAGCGGATTAGCAGATATTAAAGGCTTAGTGGCTTATCTGCTAAAAGGCTATTATCGGCTTAGCGGCTTAGAAAAAGGGGGGGGAGCGTAAAAAAATCGGAACACTTGCAAGACGTTTTCGTCTTGCGAAGCAAGCCCATAGGGAAATTCGTCTTGCGAAGCAGCTCAAAAACGGAAAACCCTTTCGTCTAGCGGGTTTTCCGTCTTGCGAGGCATTCGTCTTGTGGGGCACCACTGTATTAAGCAGCCCCGAAGAGTGGATCGAGGTTCTAGTCCTGTGGGAGTCTGGCGGAGACACAAAACTGCTGAAGTGATGAAGAGATCTAACCTCCAAGTGGTTTCCTCCTATGCTGGAAGAAATACTGGCACATAAAATGATGGTTTCATCTCTGTATAAAGTCTCTGACAGTTTGTGTTCAAACAGTTCTTGAAATGTTCTATGAGCTCTGCTCTACTCTTTTCTACTCAAGAGTCCTCTAGCTGTTATTCCTGAATTTCAGGGGGTCGGACCAGATGACCCCTTGGGTCCCTTTCAAGGCTACAGTTCTGTGATCCTATGTCCCACCTGGTTAGTGCTCCATGTACTTTGTGTAGGTGAATAGGTTCGCCAACCGAAAGCCTGTAAGAGAAAGACATGAAGGCGTCTGGTGATGAAGAGTTAACAATGGGCTTTGCTCACATTTCAAAACATTTTCCTTAGCAGGCCAACAGCACATTTATTTTTTCTGACGCACGAGAGCTTGCCTCTGCAGCAAAGGGCTCTGAGACCAGGCCAAGTGGGTGTTCGTTTAGCATAAGCTTAAAAATTTCACCACTTCCTCTGCAGATAGGCCTGCATGAAAACGTTTCTGTTTCTAAAGAGCGGCACTAACCTCTTTGAATTATTTCTGTGTCCCCCACTTAAAATCCACAGGGTTTATAAGAATCGTATGCAGAGAGTTTATTTGCAGCCAGAAGGTCAAGGCAGTGGGAAGTTTGAACTGCTAATGGTTATTATATTTATAGAGAGGTCATCCCTTGGGGCCAGTGACCTTCCTGAAACTTGCACTACAACATCTGGTAGATGAAAACATGCCCTCCAACGCTGGGGATCTTGCATGTGCTGGGCCTGTTTTCTCAGGGAATTGTCACAGCTGCTGGTTTATGGAGCAAATCTTTAGACTGCAGCGTTCCTCAACGTGGTGCTCCCCAGATGTTTTGGCTGATGCATGGCGCTGGAGGATAAAACATTTGGAAGGGCACCACATTGGGAAAGGTGCTTTAGAGCATATTCCCCAGGCCTCTCCCCACCTGATAAGCTGTTTCACTTTATTTATTAATTTCATGAAATGTATACACTGCTTGATTGTGTGTGTGTGTGTATGGGGGGGGGGAACCAGACATACACAAAGCAGTTTACAAGAATGATAAAGCAACAAAACGATCTACAAGAAAAATCAACAGCAGCAATTTAAGACTTTCCAAAAGTTAAAATAACAATGGACTAAAAGCACATTAAAACTCGCAATAACTTTCTAAATAGAGTGGTACCTCGGAAGTCGAACGGAATCCATTCTGGAAGTCCGTTCGACTTCCAAAACGTTTGGAAACCAAGGCGTGGCTTCCGATTGACTGCAGCAAGCTCCTGCAGCCAATCAGAAGCTGCGTCAGACGTTCGGGTTCCAAAGAACGTTCGCAAACCTGAACACTCACTTCTGGGTTTGTGGCGTTCAGGAGCCAAAACGTCAGACTTGCAAGGCATTTGGGATCCAAGTTATGACTGTAGCTAAGTAAAGGTAAAGGGACCCCTGACCATTAGGTCCAATCGTGGACTACTCTGGGGTTGCGGCACTCATCTCGCTTTATTGGCCGAGGGAACCGGCGTACAGCTTCCAGGTCATGTGGCCAGCATGACTAAGCCACTTCTGGCGAACCAGAGCAGTGCACGGAAACGCCGTTTACCTTCCCGCTGGAGTGGTACCTATTTATCTACTTGCACTTTGACGTGCTTTCGAACTGCTAGGTTGGCAGGAGCAGGGACCGAGCAACGGGAGCTGACACTGTCGCGGGGATTCGAACCGCCGACCTTCTGATCGGCAAGTCCTAGGCTCTGTAGCTAGGTAGGCTTGTCTAAATAAGAATGTTTTTAGCAGGCACCTGCTTGACATCAATCAGCAGAGAGTTCCAAAGTGCAGATGCCGCCACACTTAAAGATCGGCTCTTGCAAATGCAGAGGGAGTATCCTGAGACTTCCCACCCTTGCCTCATGGTCCACATGCAGCCTGGCGACTTCAACCTTTACTTTATCTTCTATCAATATTAAATTGGCGTTTTGTGTGCATTGCAGGCCTGGCCCCCATATGCCTCAAAGTGAGAAAGAAGTGGAAATAAAACTGTCAGTGTCATGATGCCGTTTCACAAATCTATGGTGCAACCATGCTTGGAATACTCTGTACAGTTCTGGCCGCTTCACCTCAAAGCAGATATCGCAGGGTTGGAAAAGGGCAGCCAAAATGATCAAGGGGGGTGGAGCAGCTCCCCTACGAAGAAAACTTGCAGCATTTGGGACTTGTTAAGTTTTGAGCTGGAGAGGTTTTCTCCCTCTCTCAGAACACTAGAAGCCATGGACATCCAAGGTAGCCGAATGCTGGAAGATGCATGACAGATAAAAGGTAGCCTTGCCAACAAAGGTCCGTATAGTTCAAGCTATGGTTTTCCCAGTAGTGATGTATGGAAGTGAGAACTGGACCATAAAGAAGGCTGATCGCCGAAGAATTGATGCTTTTGAATTCTGGTGCTGGAGGAGACTCTTGAGAGTCCCATGGACTGCGAGAAGATCAAACCTCTCCATTCTGAAGGAAATCAGCCCTGAGTGCTCACTGGAAGGACAGATCCTGAAGCTGAGGCTCCAGAACTTTGGCCACCTCATGAGAAGAGAAGACTCCCTGGAAGACCCTGATGTTGGGAAAGATGGAGGGCACAAGGAGAAGGGGACGACAGAGGACGAGATGGTTGGACAGTGTTATTGAAGCTACCAACATGAGTTTGACCAAACTGCGGGAGGCAGTGGAAGACAGGAGTGCCTGGCGTGCTCTGGTCCATGGGGTCATGAAGAGTCGGACATGACTAAACAACAACAGCCATGTTGGTCTGCCGTAGTCAAAACAAAATTTTAAAAATTCCTTCCAGTAGCACCTTAGAGACCAACTAAGTTTGTTATTGGTGTGTTCTGATATCAGGAATCACAAGACAGAGAAACCAGTAGGAGAACACTTCAGTCTCCCAGGAGATTCTATACAAGATCTCCAAGTAGCTGTCTTATTATAAAAGAATTTCAGAAATAGACTGGAAAGAGAGGTTGCTGAGTTGCAACTTATTACCAAACTTAAAACCTTGGAGAGACCTGGTCTGAATAGAGACATTGGATTCTTATCTCATTATACATGATAAAGCTATTTTTAGCCATCTCACCCCTTGCTTTTTCCTGTAAGACCAATTGCAGTCGTTGACAGTCGTCAACAGGTTTACCACACCTATCAGCCAATCACCCATTCCCACCACCCTTCTGAGTAATACCCCTCCCCACCCTCTCACTATATTTAAGGGTCTGGTGACTTCTGTTTCAGTGTACAGTGGTACCTCGGGTTACATATTGTCAGGGAACTGACATCAGAGCAACGGGAGAAGGAGAGGCTCTCCGATTCTGCAGGGGAAGGTACCAGCACAAGGGGAAGACGTAGCTTGATAGAGGGGGAAGGAAATCAGCGTAACACCAAGGATCCAGGAGAGCAAATGGCAGAGGAGGTGGAAGGGCTCCTGGTTTCTTCCTTGGAAGTCAGTGAGGAGAGCACTGGTCCTCCACTACCCACGCCCTCCCTGTGCAGAAGACTTCTGCGCAATGAGAGGCGGAGACAATTGGGTGTCAAACAGCTTTTATGCTGGCAAAGGTTTAAGAAACGCCTACAGACAGATTCTGCTAGCGACTGAGGCAGCCACGCTGAGATGGGCTGTGCAGTCAAAACGGTTTAAACTATGCAACCAAGCTTCAAAGTGGGAAAGTTTACACACGAGTAACTCCCAACCACTACACATATGCTTCAGGTTACATACGCTTCAGGTTACAGACTCCGCTAACCCAGAAATAGTACCTCGGGTTAAGAACTTTGCTTCAGGATGAGAACAGAAATCATGCTCCGGTAGCACGGCAGCAGCAGGAGGCCCCATTAGCTAAAGTGGTGCTTCAGGTTAAGAACAGTTTCGGGTTAAGAACAGACCTCTGGAACGAATTAAGTACTTAACCCGAGGTACCACTGTATCTGAAGAAGTGTCCATGCACAAGAAAGCTCATACCAATTCAACATCTTTATCAACGACTTGGATGATGGACTCAAGGGCATCCTGATCAAATTTGCAGATGACACCAAACTGGGAGGGGTGGCTAACACCCCAGAGGACAGGATCACACTTCAAAACGACCTTGACAAATTAGAGAACTGGGCAAAAACAAACAAGATGAATTTTAACAGGGAGAAATGTAAAGTATTGCACTTGGGCAAAAAAATGAGAGGCACAAATACAAGATGGGTGACACCTGGCTTGAGAGCAGTACATGTGAAAAGGATCTAGGAGTCTTGGTTGACCACAAACTTGACATGAGCCAACAGTGTGACGCGGCAGCTAAAAAAGCCAATGCAATTCTGGGCTGCATCAATAGGAGTATAGCATCTAGATCAAGGGAAGTAATAGTGCCACTGTATTCTGCTCTGGTCAGACCTCACCTGGAGTACTGTGTCCAGTTCTGGGCACCACATTTCAAGAAGGACACTGACAAACTGGAACGTGTCCAGAGGAGGGCAACCAAAATGGTCAAAGGCCTGGAAACGATGCCTTATGAGGAACGGCTAAGGGAGCTGGGCATGTTTAGCCTGGAGAAGAGGAGGTTAAGGGGTGATATGATAGCCATGTTCAAATATATAAAAGGATGTCACATAGAGGAGGGAGAAAGGTTGTTTTCTGCTGCTCCAGAGAAGCAGACACAGAGCAATGGATCCAAACTACAAGAAAGAAGTTTCCACCTAAACATTAGGAAGAACTTCCTGACAGTAAGAGCTGTTCGACAGTGGAATTTGCTGGCAAGGAGTGTGGTGGAGTCTCCTACTTTGGAGGTCTTTAAGCAGAGGCTTGACAACCATATGTCAGGAGTGCTCTGATGGTGTTTCCTGCTTGGCAGGGGGTTGGACTCGATGGCCCTTGTGGTCTCTTCCAACTCTATGATACTATGATTCTATGATTCTATGATTCTATGATTCAATAACCTAATGGCTACAGTCTGCCTTCACATTCAGAGGCAAAGATGCTTCTGATCACCCTTTGCTGGAAGGGGGAGGTGAGAGGTTTCTTGTGCTCGGGTCCTGCTTGCGGTGGGTTTCCCATGGGGGCATCTGGGGGGGGGTCATCACTTTGAGAATAGGACGCTGGACTAGATGGGACACTGGCCTGATCCAGCGGGCTCTTCCAATGTTCATATGCTGCTATTGATGGCCATAAAAAGCGCCACCAGGTCTTCCAACTTGCAGAACCTGCCCCGTCCGAATTTGGACATTCAGAATTTGGGCATAGGTTGGGGGGGGTGTAGGCTGTCTTCTAGGCGGTGCTATCATCTGCAGCAGCTGGTGAAGCTTGTGAAAATTTGACTTATCACGTGTAAAAACGCGGTGCGATATTTCAGCCCTCTTGACACAACGTGCCGATGACGGGAACTGGGAAGGAGGGAATTTGGCTGTGCAAGACCCTGCTGGCTGGCTTGTTGCTGCATCCAGAGAGATATTTTCCACAGCTGGAATGGAGGGGGGGCATCGGGTTCATTTCTTATTAAAGAAACTAGGACACACGTGAGAGAATTTGGCATCTGCTCCCCTGAGCATGAGTTGTTGCTAATTTTCCTCTTCCCTGGCAACCTTGGGAAATTCCTTTTTTTTAAATGAAATGAAATAAGGTGCCTTTTTATTTTTTGCTTCTGGTTCACGCTTTCCTCTTCCACCTCCATTTTATTTTCCCATGCCTTGGCTTTTGAGCCCAGTTCACACAGCACTGTGGGCGGCACCATCACCCAGGTGGAGCCCATGCCTCGTGCCTTCCCTTCTGACCTCTGCACAGAACATCAGAACTGAGTTTGCGCATGGGGAACCGGCCTCCTGGGGAGGAGATAAGGCTGTCGATCTGGCTGCGTCTGCTGTCCCAGTGCTGTCGTTGCACTGAGGTAAGCAACACCCTTCAGTACATTTGTATGTGAGGGTTTGGAAACTTGGGGAGCGCAAAACAGGAAGCTCGAGTGTCACCAGGACCTTGGCAGAGAGTCAAGAGCATTGTGGAAAAGTTGCAGGCTCCCATGTTATCGCACGAGTGTTGCTCACGTCTTCCTCTCTCTCATGCGTAAGGCCTCATAAGGAGCTGAACAGAAGACCTGGTCTACCAAGCACGAGGCAGAATGAGTGGACTACAGTGGTACCTCGGGTTACATATGCTTCAGCTTACATATGCTTCAGGTTACAAACTCCGATAACCCAGAAAAAGTGCTTCAGGTTAAGAGCTTTGATTCAGGATAAGAACAGAAATCGTGCTCCAACGGCGCGGCGGCAGCAGGAGGCCCCATTAGCTAAAGTGGGGCTTCAGGTTAAGAACAATTTCAGGTTAAGAATGGACCTCCAGAACGAATTAAGTACTTAACCCGAGGTACCACTGTATTCCATTTCAAATGTCAGGGAGGGGCACTGATTCTGAATGTGCTCTCATATCAACAAAAACTCCCTGGCAGCGAAAAATGCATTTTGGAGAAAGGGGTTCTAGCCTAGCCAATTCCCTGTTGTGCTAGTTCTTTTCTTTCAAAACCATGGGGAGTTTTTCAGCCCAGAGAGAACACAGTGGTACCTCTGGATACGAATGGGATCCGTTCCAGAGCCCCGTTCGCATCCTGAAGTAAACGCAACCCGCATCTGCGTGGGTCGCGATTCGCCGCTTCTGCGCATGCGCGTGACGTCATTTTGACCGTCTGCGCATCCGCGAGCGGCGAAATCCAGAAGTAATGCGTTCCGTTACTTCCGGGTTGCCGCGGAGCGCAACCCAAAAGTGCTCAACCTAAAAGCAACTTCAACCCGAGGTATGACTGTATTCACAAATGTGATTTTGCACCTCCACCTCACATTCGGAAGTGTGCCAGTCAGTTCCTCAACCTCAGCACTCCAGCGCCACATAAAGAACACCAGAAGAGCCAGTGGCCCATTTAGTCCAGCACCCTGTTCTCACAGTGGAAAACCAGAGGCCTGTGGGCAGTGGCGTAGCGTGGGGGGTGCAGGGGGGGCCGGCCGGACCGGGCGCAACATCTGGGGGTTAGGGTTAGGGGGCGCAAATCCACGGGTTAGGGGGCACAAATTACTTGCCTTGCCCCGGGTGCTGACAACCCATGCTACGCCACTGCCTGTGGGAAAACTGCAAGGAGGACGTGAGCACCACAGCACTCTCCCCTCCTGAGATTTCCAGCACCTGATATTCAAAAGCATTGTTGCCATCAGTGTCCTCCATGAATTTGTCTAATCATCTTCATACATATATTTATTAGTTTTTTTAACATATCATTTCCAACCATCACATAACATAACTTCTTATCTTATACAATGTTTTAGACTTCCGTCAACACCTTTGATGATTTTCCGTTCTTTATCACTTATTCTGCATTTCTTAATATATCTATTACTCTTAATTATCATCAACTAATAATTCTCCTCATAGTCTTTCTTGCAATATTTCATATAATTCTCCTTACAAAACTTCTTGCAACCCTACTAGCGTAATCTGTTCACTACTATTACTTTTCAAATAGTTCATATATTTACCCCAGTCTTTTAAGAATCTCTGGTCCTGCAGGTTTTGAATCCTTCCAGTTAATTTATCCAGTTTTGCATTGTCCATCAGTTTCATCCGCCATTCTTCTTTCGTTGGTAGTTCTTCTTGCTTCCATTTTTGTGCTAATAATATTCTTGCTGCCATAATCGCATATAAAAGCAATTTACAATCCTGTCTATTAATCTCATCTTCTACAATGCCAAGTAAAAATGCTTCTGGTTTCTTAATAAATGTATATTTCAACATCTTTTTCATCTCATTATATATAATTTCCCAGAAGTTTTTCACTTTTTTACATTCCCACCACATGTGATAAAAAGTTCCTTCCTTTTCTCTACATTTCCAACATTTATTATTTGTTTTATACATTTTAGCTAATTTCACTGGGGTAATATACCACCTACTTTTCTCTAAACTTAAAAGTCTCAATGCTGCGACCGTTCTTCATCAGGGAGCATTACAGCATTAGTCAGTGAGTCGTTTTATTAGCTAGGGAGCAATAGCATTCGTTAGAGAGTCATAGCCAGGCATAGGCAAACTTGGCCCTCCAGACATTTTGGGACTACAGTTTCCATCATCCCTGACCAATGGTTCTGTTAGCTAAGGATCATGGGAGTCGTAGTCCCAAAACGTCTGGAGGGCCAAGTTTGCCTATGCCTGATCGTAGCAATAGAGAGGGAAGGAAAGTGATTCAGAAAATCATTATATCTTTGAAAATGTGGAATCGCGGAGTTGGAGGGGACCTAAAGAATCATCTAGTCCAACCCACTGTTGATTATTTTGCAGATTAGTTGGGCTGCAGAAGGCGTGCTGGGGAGACCACACATTAAGAGAAGCAAAAGTAACTTTTGCTTGGTTTAATAACAAAAACAAAAACTCCTTCTACACTAAATTACATTATATCATTAAGTGTGACCCATCCATCAGGGTACTGAGAGAGCTACATGCTGCTCTTTATATACTATACCCAACAGCTTAATTAACATAGCTTGCTATACTGCTTCACAGCTGTAAAACTAGGTCATGTTATTTGCTCTGGCCCTTAAAGACATACACATCTTGTGAAACAATAATGAAATCTAAAATTTGAAGAAACCATTCAACGCCCACTGCAATGCATGTGAGGACGATTTTTTAGCAGTTTCTATATTCTGGGTCTGTCACTATCAGTGAAGACTTGGAATCATAGGGGACCACCCCTCTACAACCACAGCTAGATTATTTTCAAAACATTAACCTCAGAGACCAGTTTATTTGCTCCGGGTGAAATGGCTTGCCTTTTCTTTTGCAGGCATATTCAGAACAAGACCTGGCAAGGGCCTCTTGGCAATGGGTCCAAGTCCTCACTGCACATGACAGCAAATATGCACCAAACCTGGAGATATCAGGTGCCTAAAGTCCAATGCAGCGATTCAGAAAATGAAGACTATAGACACAAGAAGTTAGCAAGGCCCGTTCTGACACGTATTAGTAGCAGGTAGCACTGTTTCCCTTCTGCTGTGAAAATAAAAAAATTCCTTCCAGTAGCACCTTAAAGACCAACTAAGTTAGTTTTTGGTATGAGCTTTCGTGTGCATGCACACTTCTTCAGATAAACTGAAACAGAAGTTGCCAGATCCTTCTATATAGTGAGAAGGTGGGGAGGGGTATTACTTAGAAGGGTGGTGGGAATGGGAGATTGGCAGATAGCTGAGATGAGCCTGTTGACGACTCTTAACAACTGCAATAGGTCTTACAGGAAAAGGCAAGGGGTGAGAAGGTGAAAAATGGCTTAGTCATGTATAATGAGATAAGAATCCAATGTCTTTGTTCTGAAGAAGTGTGCATGCACACGAAAGCTCATACCAAGAACTAACTTAGTTGGTCTTTAAGGTGCTACTGGAAGGAATTTTTTTATTTTGACTATGGCAGACCAACACGGCTACCTATCTGTAACTGGAACCTTCTGCTGTGGTTTGGCTTCCATTTAAAACTACTCTAGCCTTGCTGTCCACGGTGGCCAAATTTAACATATGATTATTTAATTAATGGCAATGTCATTGTGTCCCTCCACATCATTCATTTCAACGCAAAGGAAATATCAGGGAAAAGGGGGTTGGGATGAACATTGTTAATGACGTATCATTTGGAGTATTGTAAACAAAATCTGCCCTTCTTCCCTTATGGGGTATCCAAGAGCCCGTATAGAGTTCTTAAGTGAGTTCCCTATCAGTAGGAGAAAATAACAGAGGCCAACCAGAGAATATTGAGAAGCAAAGCAGCTCCTAAGCCTGATCTTTATTGATCTGTTGCAACAGGGTGCTCCCCTCACACGCAGGAGGGAGGAGGTGGACCCAGAACAAAGGTGTGCCTGCCCTTATATAGACATTTTAAATTCCTTGCCCTGGAGCTCAAGACCACCCCTCCATACCCTCTATACATCATATACACATCACAGAAAAGGCGGTCTACAACAGAAATTTGAATGCTGTTGTTTTTCTTGTCTGCCAGGTTATCTGATAATGCCTTATCTGATTGCCTTTCCTGGTAGTCTGCCCCATTCCTTTGAGATGGTGATTACCCAATTCCTGAGACAATGGGAAGGTTCCCTCACCCCCTCCCTCCTTGCAGAGAAAACATTTGGTCAGTTTGGGAGTCAAAATGGTTTCAGGACTGTCTTCCTAGACGTGTGGTCCACATATCTATGTATGTGCTTGGCTGGTACATTTATGAACATTTATTTTATATATATATATATAAATATATAAGACCTTTAATTTTTTATTACAGGAGACTGGAAAAAAGAGACTGGCTCCCCCTTGCCTGAATGCTGTTTCCAAGGACAAATGAACACATGAACTGGGACAATTTTTGCTTCTGTGACTGATCAGAGCAGAATTATCCGCCATACCTAATGAAGACATTTCCAGCTTCAAGGGCATCTGCAGGGAGCTGGGAGAGAACTCAGCTTGAAACCCTACTGCCAGCCAGTTGTACACAATTCTGAGCTAAGTGGACCCAAGGGTCTGGCGCTGGGTGGGGCAGCTTCCTATGACTCCTTGTTCTTTTAGTTTGATAATGAATTATAAGGCTAGTTAAGTCGCCTTTTAGGGTTTCCCTTCTCTTCAGATCTGCCCTCCTGTTGCTTTAGCTGACGGTCTCACTCCACAGCACGCACTAGAGAAGGGGTCAGCAAACTTTTTCAGCAGGGGGCCGGTCCACTGTCCCTCGGACCTTGTGGGGGCCGGACTATATTTTGAAAAAAAAATAATAAAAATGAGCGAATTCCTATGCCCCACAAATAACCCAGAGATGCATTTTAAATAAAAGCACACATTCTACTAATGTAAAAACACGTTGATTGCCGGACTGTCCGTGGGCTTGATTCAGCCCCCGGGCCTTAGGTTGCCTACCCCTGGGTTAGAGTATCACAGGGTCTAAAATTTAGGCTGCGGTTCTAGCACTTTGGTCAGTGCAAACTTGCAGCCGTGCTGCCTTTGTCCCTTTTGACTCTGCCTGAGCTGTGGTTGGTGGTGGTGACAGCTCAGGAAATGGATCCCACAATAAAATCTGTGCAAGTAGTGATTGAGAAGACTCTAATCTCTGCGGAGATAAGGAGTTGCTACAGCAAACGACAACATGAGCCCGAAAGTGATGGATGCTGGGAATGTTTGGTGACTGTTGTTCTTCAGCTCCTGGGCTTGTGGCTTTCAGAGGCCCTGCTCTGAAAGCTCCTCATTTAACTCAGCACGGAGCTTTTCAACACCATCTGGGGCTCACGCCTTGCTTAACCTCATCAGATTGAGGGCCAAGGGTGCCTGTGCTGGAAGCTGCAGAGAGCAAATATTGACAATATTATTATTTGTAAAGGTATGGCTGTTTTGGGGTCAAGGTGCTCTCCGAAACATTTTGGTGCTTGAGGTGAATACATTTGAAATCACACAAATGCACAGAATATGTTTTCAACAACCTCTGCTTTAACCTTGCACTCTCCCCTCTCCCCTTGGTGTTGAAGGGGCTGTCACCTTGGTATCGGGTAGCTTAAATTTTCTCTGTTCACAAAGACCCCCCCCCAGTGGTTTAAGGGTTGGCCTCATTTCAGGGTCTTGTTATAAGAATTTTTAGGTCATATATATGTGACCTGGCTCAGGAATTAAGTATTATCATTACAAAAGGATGGCCAGGCTCCCCAGATAATCCAGTCAAGTGACCATTAACAGGTAACCTGGCAGACAGGGTAAAAACAACGCACTCAGATTTCTGTTGTAGACCGCCTTTTCTGTGATGTAGGTATGATGTTTCTGGGGTTGGTCTTGGGCTACACCACTTCAGTGATGTATGTATGATGTTTCTGGGGGTGGTCTTGGACTCCAAGGTGGGCAATTTAAAACGTCTATATAAGGGCAGGTACACCTTTGTTCTGGGTTGTCCTCTCTCTTCTGTGTGTGTGTGTGGAGCACCCTGTTGCATCAGCATTAATAAAGATCAGGCTTACTAACTGCTTTGCTTCTCAATATTCTCTGGTTGGTCTCTGTTATTTTCTCCTACTGATAGAGAACCTACAAAAGGACTCTATATGAGCTCTTGGGTACCCCGTAAGGGAAAAGGAGCAGTTTTTTCTACTTATATCAGTCGGTTCCCCTGCAATGGGAGAGATCCCTGGAGATTCATCATGTCTTTGTAATATGCACACTGAGTTTGTGAGAACAGTTGGCACCAGCATCACCTCCCCCCAGACAAACAATATTCTATGGAGACACACGCCCATAGCTTCCAGATGACCTTTGTAATGAACATTCACCCTGATTTGTTTGCAGGGAGATTACATGACAGCTGCATACACCTCAACTGTCCTGATTTAAGCAGGGCATCCCATTTTTGAGAGCCATGCTCTTGCATGAGTCGCCTGGCTCCCACGAGATTGCAGTCCCGAAAGATGTGTGTTGGGGAAGGGGCATGCTCTCACGTGAGTCACATGACTCGTATAGGGGTGTGGCCCCCAAAGACACGTGTCCAAGTTTTACCTTCCATGTGTTAGAGGGTGTGCAGTTGGTTATTTAATGACTCTGATTTGCAAGGAGGCTAGACTATGTTGTATCAAAGCAAGTGCCAGCCCATCCTTTCCACTGGTCACAACATGTCTAGTGTTTCAGGGAGGTGGGTTTGTTTTGCATGATCTCCAGATCGACTAGAATTGGAAACAAAGAAATGTAGAGTTGGAAGGGACCCAAAGAGTCGTTGGAAGGGACCCAAAGAGTGGTCTAGTAGTCCATCTAGCAGGAATCATAGCTAAATTGCACAACCTGAGTTTGCTGGTAGGCAACTGAATCTCATCTGAACTTAGGGACAGTCTTGAAGTGTCCTCAAACAGTACCTCCTAAAATTGCTCATTCAGATAGCATCTCATAACAGCAAGTTCTCATCAGTGAAATATCACCAGCCAATCTGCTGCTACCTTTGAGCTAGCAGCCAACTTAAAGACCACTGATTCTTCCTTGGCATATCAGGGTAACATTTCTGGTTTTGCACAATATCCCTATAAACTCACATTTAATGGCACGTGACATTTCAGGTGCCCAAATGAACATTTAAATAAAAGTATAGTTTTCCCTTCCCTCACCAGACTTCACTAGAGTTTTCTCACCATTTTATTGTCACTCCTTTGTGTGTCCCCCCCTGATGGTTATGCAGGTGCCCCTTAGTTTTGCCTAAGTCTCAGGCGCTTAACTGCTTATCTAGAGACAAGTTTCAGTAGCCAGCCCTGCTGTGCTGGTCAAAACTGGCTTTTTCAAGAATAACCCAACGCAGTAACTGAGGGCATCCTATCAAAAGAGAGTTTCAGCTTCCAATTGGCATCAAAAGGCAATAAGAGCTGCAAGGCTATGATTGTAGGAGACAGAGTTGCTTGGGAAAGTTGGACCAACTCCATTGCAAAGAGCGAAGAGTTATCCATAGCCTAGTGGGTAAGAGAACGAGCTTTTTAAAGAGGATGTATACATTTAATTATCTCCTATAAGCAGGGATGGCTCACCTATGGCCCTCCAGATGTTTGCTGAACTACAGTTCCCATCATCCCCATACCATTTGCCGTACTGGCTGGGGCTGATGGGAACTGTAGTTCAAAATACCTGGAGAGCCCAAAGTTCCATAAGATTGCCCTACGCAACAACATCTGGCTCCTCTTTTAATATTTTTCAGAACTCTGGGCAACTGTAAGCATATGTTGGTGATCTACCTGAAGGCAGTCTGGGGAGGGGGCAGGTGTCAAACTATTGCCATATTCAACTAAAGAAGTAGTAGTCGAGTTTCTAGCTTTCTCCAGTCGTTGGCTAAGATGGTTGGTTGATGTAAAAGACACTGTAGAAGCTGTTCAGCCAGAGGTTTTGAAGCTAAGTTTGTAAGGCATGGTTTTCAAGGACTGTATGGAGGGAAAGGCTTGTTGTGGCCAGTGGGTAGGAATACGAGAACGCAAGAACATAAGAGGCACCTGCTGGATCAGGCCAATGACCCACATCTAGTCCAGCATCCTGGTCTCATGGTGGCCAACCAGTTGCCCCAATGGGAAGCCGGTAAGCAGGATTTGAGCACAAGAGCACTCTTAGTGTTCGCCATTGGATACAATGCACCCTTTATTAGCAAATTAAGACATGGCACTCCAAAGCTTGCCATGGTTCACTTCTCTTTGGATATATAGGTCTGCTGAGGCTGCCTTGGGCTACCACGTTTCCTTGTCCGCTATAACTTGGCTTGCTGCCATCAGTTCTTTCCTGGCCAGCTATTTTTACCAGGAAAAGGGAAGAGGCATTGCAGATACACCCAACTCAGCATAGCCCGGGGGAATTTGTGGAGTAAACATTATGGTTTGTAGTCTGATAGGCAGGTCTTTCAGGCAGGGCAGGAGTACAATGGTGGCAGTGTTATGAGAGATAAAAACTGCTCCTTTCCCCTTACGGGGTACCCAAGAGCCCATATAGAGTCCTTTTGTAGGTTCTCTATCGGTAGGAGAAAATAACAGAGACCAACCAGAGAATATTGAAAAGCAAAGCAGCTAGTAAGCCTGATCTTTATTAAAGCTGTTGCAACAGGGTGCTCTCCCCCCCACACAAGGGGTGGGGTGGGACCCAGAACCAAGGTGTGCCCACCCTTATATAGACTTTTTAAATTGCCCACCCTCAAACTCCAGACCACCCCCAGAAACATCATACATACATCACAGGGGGCGGTCTAAAAGAGAAGGTTACCTGACTGCAATACCTGGGTTTTGGCCACTGTTTTGTTATGATAACTCATCAGTTCCTGAATCCAGATCACAGGTCACAGGCTCACCCTATTCACATCTTAAATGTGCCCTTAATGCAGGATTTGTGAGCACAGAGACAATGGAGAGATTTCCCCTTTCCTTCGGCCTTGCAGAGAAATATTTGAGGTCATTTGAGGAGAGAGAAAATGGTTCCAGGACTTTTCTGTGGGTTTCAGACAGGTGGTTCATATATTTATGTATGTGTTCGCTTGGTACATTTGTGAACATCTATTTTATATATATAAGACCTTAAAATTCTTCTAACAGCAGGTTCTCAGAGTTCGTGAAATGTACCAGGTGTTCTCCATGGATCTCATATCTGTCCCTTGTGTTCAAGGACTTTGGGCTAGCAAAAAAGAAAGGGAAAATGGGAAAAAAGCGACTGCATACTATATGCCACTATATTTTGTATTACACCGAGAAATTAAAAAAAGAGACAAATTATATATTTACAAAAGAAAACAAGCGAGAAAATCCGTAACACTTTTTTTTGCCGTTATTAGCGTCAAAATCCATGTATGATTCAATGCACAAGATTGTCCACGTGTGTCTTACATACCGCACAAAAATAGAAGATTTTGTATTCTACATTATATTACAACAGTCAATAAATATATCAATAAATAACGGCTGCATGGATGTAGGTTAAGCTGGTTTGAGTTAGTCCTTGACGTTGTCTTTGGTGTTGATTCCCATGAAGAGTCAAGAGTCCCTTTTCTCAAAGGCAAGGCCTGTTATCTCATCCAGGGAATACAGCCTTGCCTTAAAAGTGTAAAACAAAGGCTGGAGACAGTACAGTAGGTTGCAGCCGAGGGCAGCGCACTCAGCGTCAATTACACTTTCCAAAGAATCTGACAAATTCCCAGCTTAGTATAAATAAAGCACCAGGCCTATTGTTTCTCAGCTCCAACACCTTCTTATCGCAATGATTTGTTGGAGGGCGAGTGGCGGAAACATGACATGTGACTCGAGAGAGCACCGTCTTGTGAATTGACAGCTTCATAAAGGCAAAGACCCTCTCTTTGTCCGCAGAGATATTCCATTCTGACACGAAGCACAATATAATTTCCCCTCTCCGTAGAATCTCAACAAGCATGCAAAGAGCATTGGTTCTTGCGGGGGGGGGGGATGGGGACAAATTCCAAGTCACCAGTATTTTCTTGGTCTATTTCTGTTGACAGTCATGGAGCAGGTCATTAATGCAAGAGGAGAATATAGTTCTTGGCAGGTGCAACAGGCACCAAATTTTGAATTGCCAGCATTTATACAATTGGAATCAGGTGTGTCTGTCTTAGGATAAGCCCCCACCAAACTGGTTATGCACAATGATCTTTCAAAGGAGAGGGTAGTGAAGTATTGCACCTTTCAAAAGTTGTGTAGGGTGGTAACCGGGTTTTCTATAATCTGAGTCTGTAACTGGACTCTCTTATGTATGCTTACTTGAAGTTCTGTTCTGCTTTTAAATGATTAAAAACTAGGTTAAACAAAGTTGAGCAGAAAAGGGGACTTTGGTCAGTGCATCATCTCTACATGTCAATCATATCAGAATTACCTCATTGTCTGTAACTACTGGAGATGCACAAACCCCCAACTCCGCCTCTGGTGGAGTAGGCCCAAAGCCTTAGTAAAGGTGAAAGTAAAGGGACCCCTGACCATTAGGTCCAGTCGTGACCGACTCTGGGGTTGCGGCACTCATCTCGCTTTATTGGCCGAGGGAACCGGCATACAGCTTCCAGGTCATATGGCCAGCATGACTAGGCCGCTTCTGGCGAACCAGAGCAGTGCACGGAAACACCGTTTACCTTCCCCCCGGAGTGGTACCTATTTATCTACTTGCACTTTGACGTGCTTTCGAACTGCTAGGTTGGTAGGAGCTGGGACCGAGCGTGCTGCACAATTTGTATCTGAGGCAATTTCTAGTGACATGGGGGTGGGGGCTAGATCTGTGCACATTAACATTACCGATACTGTGTCCAGCAATTTTAATTTCTTCTGAATGCATCATATAACCATCCGATTGATTGAGTTCGTTCTCAGAAATATATTTAAAAATAACATCCTTTGTGTGTACAGTATACTGCAAATCCTGATTTGGACACCAAAAGGGGGAATTGAAATGGTTCTCAGTGGCCAGATTTGGGGGGGTTAGTTCACACAGTCAGCAGAAACGACTGCGAGGCATTTTATTTTGTGGGGGAGAATTGAACCATGGGCAGTTTGAAGTGGTATAATCGGGCATAAGGGGAGAGAATTAACACTGGATTCTGCTGATTGTGTAAACTGACTCTTGAGTAAAGCGAAAATGCACAATCCTGCTTTCCCCAAGCCAACCGTGAAAGCGAAAATACACCCCCTCTAATCTGTTGCCCATTTCCTTTGTCTCTAATTATCTGTACATGCCTCATTAAATAAGCTTATTAAGTCTGTACAAATCAAAACTGTACAAATATACAGATGAAACAATTAAATAATCTGAGGAGGACCCAAAGCCCTGTGGGTGGGGAGCATCCTTCTACTATCTGCACCCGCACTCTGAGACAGCCATGCCTTCGTAGTTGAGCTTGTAGGTGACAACCCCATTATCTAAGAAGAGTAAGGAGATGGGATCCAGCTTGGTAGGTACACAACAAGCTGGAGAAGCCTTCTGGGGATCATTCAAGTGGATCAAAGTCCGGGCCTTGGCATGAGTGGTCGTGAGGTGATCGTCCAAAGGGAAGGAACAGGCTCCCCTGCACTGTGAGGCGTCATAGCCTGGAGGTGCAATGATCCAGGAATCCCAGCCAATCTCCTTGAAATCCACATAGAGCGAAGTCTTTTTGCAGCTGCTCCCCTTGGCGTTCCTCCTTATCCGGGATGTGGAGTCGTAGATTATGTTGGATCTGATCTGCAGAAGTTTCTCCTTTCTGGGGCTGGTATGGAAATCGTTCATGTCCAGGTCCTGCAAATCTTGCTCATGCTCTATTATCTCATTCAGTTCGTGCTTCTCCTCTTTCTTGGCATGGCTTCGGTCGTCGGAAAACACAATGAGTAAAGGCTCATGTTTGGTCTCCGAATCGATGTCTATATCTGCTTTCCCTCCTCCGACGGCCTCCTCTCCCCCTCGGCTCTCAATCTGCACCTCCAGCTGATGAGTGGTGGAGTCTGAGTGATGCCACCTCCTGATGGCCTCCGTGACCTCAAACGTTTTCCATTCATTGTCGGTGCTGTAAATGTGCCGGGATGCCAGAACTTTCATTCTCCTCCCCTCTTCCTCCTTCCCTCTTCCATGGTCATCCTCGAGCACTTCCAGGATGGTGACTTTCCTGCTGAGACCATTGTAGAACATCCTGTCCTCCTGTACCAGAGTGTAGAGCCTCAATTCCGCCATTGTTATTTTCTCATGGTGTGGAATGGAGACGTTGAAGAGAAGAGGGTACCTCCGTATTCCATTGAAGTGGATGGGCTGCGGAATCTGCTCTGAAAATTAAAAGCAATCAAATGTTACCCTTCTTCCCTATATGGCCATGATCACCAACGAAAGGGCGTCTATGCCTAGCAATGGGACCCAAACCTTTTCAGGGCCTTGCCCCCTTGGTTCCATAAAATCTGCCCCAGTGACCCCTGCCTCACCCTATAAACAGCATGATTCAGAATAGCAATGTGCACGGCCTACTGAAGATAACAATAGAATAAAATTCAAAACAGTAACAGTTAATTGCACATTTATTCAAAATCCAATTAAAATGATTTAGTTTAATTAATTCAACAAAATGGATGAACTTGATCCAGTGATTCTAGCTTTTCAAAGTCTGATCGTCTGCCTCTTAGTACCCCTCCCACTGCCTGCCCCACCCCCAGGAGGTGGAACCACCCATCTCGGGAACCTCAGGGCTAGAGGGGACTTCTACTCAACCAGATTGACTCCAGATTGACTATGACCCAAGAATCCTGAATATTGTAGTTTTGGGAGAGTTCGGGGGATCTTTTCTAAAAGACCCCAGTGGGAATTTAATGCTGAGCTTAATCTGATTGACTTGGTGTCAAAGGAGAAGTGAGTAAGGCCAACGCAAAACTAGAGGAAGGGCAAATCTTTATACATTTCTGTCTCAGGTATCATCAAATGTAGCCAGAATTGTTTGGAGAGCTTCTACAGGAGGCTCTTGCAAGAAAGAGGTAGGAAATACGCACTTGGTGAAATTTTGAAATTCAGGAAAGCAAGATAAATGTGGCAGGCCTGATGAGGCCCACAGGACAGAGCCTTCCTCGGCATTGGCTATAGTCACCACGAAGGTTTGTTTGCTGGTGAAGGTCATCTTGACAGCTCAAAAGTTGAGAAATGTGTGTTTAAAATCTACTGGAGTTTACATGAAGACAGTCTGGGCTTTCATATGTGCATGAGTGCATTAGTAATCTCTTTTAATCAATGTTCGGGGAGGGTGGTAGTGTTAGTCTACTGCAGTGAAAATGAGAAAGAGTCCTGTAGCTTTTCAAAGTCCGTATAGTAAAAGCTCTGGTTTTCCCAGTAGTGATGTATGGAAGTGAAAGCTGGACCGTGAAGAAGGCTGATCACCGAAGAATTGAATTCTGGTGCTGGAGGAGACTGCAAGAAGATCAAACCGATCCATTCTTAAGGAAATCAGCCCTGAGTGCTCACTGGAAGGACAGATTGTGAAGCTGAGGCTCCAATGCTTTGGCCACCTCATGAGAAGAGAAGACTCCCTGGAAAAGACCCTGATGTTGGGAAAGATGGAGGGCACAAGGAGAAGGGGACGACAGAGGACAAGATGGCTGGATAGTGTTCGCGAAGCTACCAGCATGAGTTTGGCCAAACTGCAGGAGGCAGTGGAAGACAGAAGTGCCTGGCGTGCTCTGGTCCAGGGGGTCACGAAGAGGCGGACACGACTAAACGACTAAACAACAACAACAACAAAGCTTTTCAAGACGCACAGATTCATGATGGCCTCATTAGACACAGCTGCTGAAGTGGACTCTTCTCTGTGAAAGCTGGTGCAGACTTTTAAAGTTCTGCTTGGCTCCTGCCTCTGAACAGTTAGCGGTGCCATAATTTGCAAGTTAGTTAAGATGGAGTGTGAGAGCGTAAAGCAAGTCAACCGTGATCTGTGACTAAATTAGCCCTTTGGTTTAAGTGACTTTCGAATTGGAATGTTAAAATGATCTTAGTAAGCGTTATTGGCAAAAATGCTGCTTCTCCAAGTCAGAAGCACATCATGAAAGTGGGATACACCCATCTTGTTTTAAGAATGCATTTTTTGGTATGGCTTTTATGATCAGGTCCACCACACTGATTCATTCAGTCTTAGAGATTTGTATAGGAAAAGGTTGCACTTTGCAGGCAGGCTAGGAGACCGATTTATATAGAGAACGTTTCACACCAAGCTGTTTTAAAAGGAAATAATGTCCCTCTCTGCATTCACCTTTCCCCATATATAAATTAATGCAGACTGCTGGGTCTGGGTTGCACTGACTTCAGAATTTCTAAATGGAGAATTTTGGTTCATCCTTAGTCCTTCCCCATAGCTGACAACAGGATTGCCAGTGTCTAAGCTGCATTCATGGAAAAAATATTCCAGAACACGATTCAAAGGAAACTGAAGGATCTCAGTAAGTGCCATTGTGTCTACATTTCCTGAATCTCAGTTTATAAGATGCTGATTATGAAAACAGAAAGGAAAAGCATGCCACTCTCAAAAAAGTATGATTGTTATTGAGAAGCGCTGAGAAATATGTGGACAATGAACATCTTTTGCTTTCATACAAAATCTGAAAACTTGCAAAAGCCCCACATATTTTTAGTTGGCTGAAGGCTGCACCCCTGCCCATTTATTTGGGAGTAAGCTCTATCAAATGCAATAGGATTTGCTTCTGATCTCACTGATTCTTTAGAGTTTTGGAAAAACCTGCATCGATTTTTGGGGTGGGAAGCTGAGTATCTAGGAGGAAGCAGAGTATCCCTTTGAATGGATAGTCCTATTCATCCAGCTCTCCAGATGTTGGTGGCTGCCACTTCCATAAGCTTCAATCAGCACAGTCAATGTTCAGGGATCCAGTTGTCCAACAACATCTGAAGTGCACTATGTGGCACATCTGATGACCAAGTTATCCATGTAAATACCAATGGCATGTAGCGCATGTGCAGCTAATACATTGTGTTATATATATTTATATAGAAAATGAGGATAATAATTGATGAAATATTTTGTTATCAAAAGCAATATAAAAAGCAACATATACAATCCCCCTGAAAGTTCTCTGACACAATATCCATTGAAATCAGTGGGAGCTGAGTGGGATCGCAGTAGTGTGTTTGCGCAGCAGCTCATGCAGAGGAAATGCTAAGCAGATTACTTTTGTTCTGCTTACTTCTAGGAACATAGGAAGCTGTTGGTCCTTCTTGCTCAATATTGTCAACAATCCAAAGTTTCAGGCAGGGAATATTCCCAGCTCTACCCAAGAGGTCCCGGGGATCCTTCTGCATGTGAAAAAGATGACCCAACACTGAAAAACCCCTGAGCTACCAAAGAAGGCAACCATGACTATCTTCAAAGGAGCATTTTAAGTAAGACTTGGGCAGGGGGAGGAGATTCTCCATTTAGATCTCAAAATTAGTAGTCACCTTTTCAAAAAGCATCCCTGATAGATATTTAAAAACCAGGTGTGCCATGCACTTGAAAATCCAGTAAATGGTTCAAATGACTTGCAGTCATTTGTCAAACAGCCGGTCAGATAAGGTCCACCAAGCAGCAGGTCAATCAGCTTGACACTTGCTTTGGTAATAAATCATCCATCAAACTTCCCCTCTGCATCCTAACTGCAACACCTAACAGGCTTGTTTAAGAGACCTTACCTTCATTTTTGAAGCTTCTGATGATGTTGGCTGATGGCATGGAGGTCTTATCAGTGGCAAACCTGTTAAAGAGCTCCAGCATGTATTCTGGAGGGTCCACCTTGGCTGCCGTCTCTTGCAGGGGGATGTCGGAGATGTTGAGCGCCTTCAGCAACTCGTTCTGCAATGTCTGAAGCAAGGCATCCTGTTCGTCAAAGAACGGCCTGTCTTCCTCCAGGAGAGGCATGTCTAGGCTCATGATGGGACTACTGTTTGCAAGGTGCACCAGAATGGAGACGGCTGCCCACAGCTGAAAGCCTGCGGGTTCCATGGCCTCGTTCTAGCTGGCCACAGCACTCGACAAAAGTGTTGCTCTGGTGCCGCCTATTTTATCCCCCTGCAAATGGGTATCAACGTCTTGTGTCACTGACGGTTGACAAGTTTGGAAGTTGGAGCTTGTGATCCAACTCTCTTTCTCGCTCTGGCTCTCCACACCCCCCCATCCAGGTCCCAGTAATTGGATAGAGCTGGCGGTGCCTCCTATAGAAGCCCTTCACTCTCCTTATCTCATCCAGTGCAAGCTTGCTCACCAGATTTCAGTTGCTATCTCACAATCCTCCTTCCTCTTAATGAGCATTTTGTAAACATTCCACATTGGGATGCTATGAAATAGTGCAATTCCCCTTTGCTTTTTTTCTGCATGGGACCTGACTCCCCCCCCCTCCGCCCCTTGCCACTGCTAGCGTCTTAGGACGCAGCTGACCATTTTGAAACCAAGTCTCTTTGCTTTGTTGCGATTTCAGCTAAACATGCGCATGGCATAGGAGTATCCATGGTCCATGCTATAACCAAGTTTCTGCCAATCCAGTCAGTAGACCTCTGAAAAGCGGCAAGTAAACGTTTGCTTCAAGGGGAGACTGAAAAACGCTCAGGAGTTGGAAGTAAAAGCTTAGGGCAAATGATGGTTTGGAAGCCTGTTTCAATGTGCAAGGACAAAAAACCTGTAGGATCAAAAAGCCTGTAGGATGGCTATCATATTTCCTCTCAGTCTCCTCTTCTCCAAGCTACATATCCCCAGATCCCTCAACCATTCTTCATATGGCTTGGTTTCCAGACCCTTGATCATCTTGGCCACTCTCCTTTGCACACCTTCCAGCTTGTCAATGTCCTTCTTAAACCAGAGTGCCGAACTTAATGGCAACCTCATATTAATTGTCTAACAATTCTGCACTATATTGCACCATATTCTACTCCATATTGCATGTGATTGGAAAATTCAATCACTCTTGGTGAAAAGATGAAAGTATTCCTCCCTTGGAGGAAGCCTGTCATGTCACTGCATGAGTCCCTTCACTGAGCTCACCTTCCAGTCAGGAGGCACACCCAGCAAAGTAACCCTCAAAGCTCTCGAGATGGCTAGAAATAAGAAACATTTTGGGGAAGTGAGGAGTAAGTGCTTTGTATTAATTTACGAAGCTCTGAAGAACTGAGGCCCAAGCTATCTCAGCGATCACCTGAACCCTTCTGTCTCAGCTCAGTTACTGAGATCATTTGCAGGAATGTCGTTGGTCACCTCCCAGGTTGGCTCATTTGACAACAACAAGAAACCGAGCCTTCAATGTCATCGGCCTGGTCCTGTGGAATGCTCTGCCACTAGAGATTCAGCAGGCGCCTTCTGTTTTAACTTTTAAATGCCTGCTGGTTTTTTATTTATTTTTATTTTTTGTATCCCACCAGGCCCATGCAGGCAATTAAGAAGATATCTTTCCACAATGGTTAGTTGATGTTTGATTTCAATCATTTAATATGGTTTTTACGGTCTGGTTTTATGTATTTTTGTTGTAAGCCACCTTGATAAATAAATAAATCTCATGCCTTTAATTTGAAAAACAAAGTGTGCTTCTTCTTCCAAAATGTGGGGTGTTCTGACCTTTCTGCATCTACTGGCAGGATGCAAGAGTCCATATTCATGCAATTCTCTGGCAGACATGATAACTCCCTTACTTGGGCTGTGTCAGATGCTGGAAGATGACCCATCATTGCTTAGCTCCTTGAACTAGAAATGGCACGGAGCATCCCAAAATACATGCATGAGATACAGGAAGTTCTCCCCATTCCTCTTCCACAGGAGCTGGCTAATGGGTGAGGTAGCTGTTGGACATGAGAGGGGAGATAAAGAAGTGTGACCTCGAAAGTGTGATGAGCAAGTGTTGGAATAATTACATTTCCCTTTCTGTCTTTCTCAGGAATGGCTTCCTCTCCATTGCACCTCAGGGCTGCTCTCTCATCTCCTTTCCACAGACAGGCCATTCCCAAATTCTTGATCTTCTTTGGGGTGGGGATGTGGTTGTCACTGTGGATGACGGGTTCCCTCACAGGTGTGATGGCCTGGGACTTGGACTCGGACTCGGAACCAGAGGAGTCTCAGTCCGCACCGGATCCTTTGCCTCAGGCAGCATCCGAACCAAGTCTGGGGCCTGGTTCTGAAGAGTCCCAGTCTGCACAGGTTCCCCTGCAACAGATACCAGCTAGGCCCAGTCAGGGTCCTGAGCCTGCCCTGGCTCCAGATGCAGGGATGACCTCGTTGCCTTCAGCTGGGCCATCACTTACAGCTGCTCCACTACCGGTTTGGTCAGGGGAGGCTGAGGCAGCCCCTGGGTCCAGTAACCCACTGACGTCTCCCAAGATGCAGAGACTAAGGTCTGAGAGGAGAGACCTGAGTACTCGCAGGAGGAGTACGACACAGGGAGGTGAGTCACTGGGGGATCAGGACCAGCTGTTACCCCAACAAAGATAAAAGGCTGTCGGACCCCGCCCCAGGTTGCGGGAGCAACATTGCTGTTTGCTAGAACCTGCCTGAGACTCTGTGCCTGACCTTGCCTGGTTTCCTGACTTGGTCCTGTCGGACTGACTCCTCACAGAACCCTTGGATTCGGGACCGGACCTGGACCGCGTTGCTCGGGTTACCCCCGGGCCCAGCACAACAGGAAAGTATGCTAAAGAGATGGAGTTCTGTGTGGTGTAGTGGTTCTGGTACTGGCCACAGACTTGTGAGACCACGGTTTGAGTCCACAAGTGCCCTTGAAGCTTGTGGGGTGACCTAGGGCCAGTCACTGCCTCTTGGCCCAAACTACCTTACCGTTTACACACAGAGTGCTTGAGAGAACCATGTAGAGACAAAGATAGCAGTGGAGGAGAATTTGCAAAAAACTAATCCACATCTTAGTGAGATGTGAGAAGTGAGAAGTGAGAGCTGGACCATAAAGAAGGCTGATCGCCGAAGAATTGATGCTTTTGAATTCTGGTGCTGGAGGAGACTCTTGAGAGTCCCATGGACTGCAAGAAGATCAAACCTATCCATTCTGAAGGAAATCAGCCCTGAGTGCTCACTGGAAGGTCAGATCCTGAAGCTGAGGCTCCAATACTTTGGCCACCTCATGAGAAGAGAAGACTCCCCGGAAAAGAACCTGATGTTGGAAAAGATGGAGGGCACAAGGAGAAGGGGATGACAGAGGACAAGATGGTTGGACAGTGCTCTTGAAGCTACAAACATGAGTTTGACCAAACTGCAGGAGGCAGTGGAAGACAGGAGTTTCTGGCGTGCTCCGGTCCATGGGGTCACGAAGAGTCGGACCCGACTAAACGACTAAACAACAACAATCCACATCTTTATCCTACCATAAGAAGGGCCTGCTGGATCAGGCCAACGGCCCATCTAGTCCACCATTCTCTTCTCACAGTGGCCAACCAGATGCCCCAATAGGAAGCCTGCAAGTATTTCCCCCTCCCGTGGTCTCCAGGAAGTGGTATTCAAAAATATTGCCACCTCCAGCCGTGGAGGCAGAACATAGCCATCATGGCTAAAGGTAAAGGTAAAGGGACCCCTGACCATTAGGTCCAGTTGTGGCCGACTCTGGGGTTGCAGTGCTCATCTCGCTTTATTGGCCGAGGGAGCCGGCGTGGAGCTTCCGGGTCATGTGACCAGCATGACTAAGCCGCTTCTGGTGAACCAGAGCAGTGCACAGAAACGGCGTTTACCTTCCCGCCGGTGTGGTACCTATTTATCTACTTGCGCTTTGACGTGCTTTTGAACTGCTGGGTTGGCAGGAGCAGGGACCGAGCAACGGGAGCTCACCCCGTCGTGGGGATTCAAACCGCTGACCTTCTGATCGGCAAGTCCTAGGCTCTGTGGTTTAACCCACAGCGCCACCCGCGTCCCCTTAGCCATCATGGCTAGTAGCCATCAATAGCTTTATCCTCCATGAATGCATCGAATCCTCTGATTTCACTATAGGTGTAACTCTGTGTTTCATGCCCTATGGGATGAACTGCTTAATCGCCCACCACTGAACTCATGTAAGGCTCCAGCGGAGCTTCATTTCCCTTTGAGATTATTGCGAGATCCTCAAGTCAATGGAACGCTCTTTAACAAAGAGGCTCTTGCCTCCAGAAGGGGGAAAGTTCTCGCTGGACATTTTTTGAATTCTCTCCCTTGTCAACCCCTTATTTCGTTGCAAGTTTGGTATTCGTTTGGGTGTCAGATAAGCTGAAAAGAGTGTCTTCCATGACATTGACAAAAGCAAGACGACTGCCCAAAATCTTTCCGCAAATTTCCAATGTTGCCTGCCTCGCTCTGCTTTGGTGCTATTTCGAGACCTGCATTCTTATCCTTAATGAGAATTCCACTGGGAAACTCTGAACCCTCGAGAGTCAAAATTCCCAGGAGCAATTTCTGAATGTGTTTGTAGAAAAGCATGTGGGGCTTTCCCCCCCTCTGCTCAGCGGGGCTGGAGGCTGTGCTCCATGGAGTTTGCTTTTCTGTCCCTGGATGCTCACAGCTCAAAAAGGGCAGGTTTCTTTCCAGCTTTGAAATGAGCTCCCTCCGGTTATCAGTGCCAACAACATTTAAGGAGCAGAGGGCTGTCTGCTAGAAAAATGGAATCTTTGCTTTAAGTTAAATCAGTGGTTCCCAAAGCACCCCCTGGGAGATGGTGGGGCATGGAGGAGTTGGAAGTGGACCCTTCCAACTTATTTTCAATAGACCAGGCTACAGCCTGGAGCGAAACATCTTCCTTGCTTCATATGCAGAGGCGTCCCTTGGCTCTCTTGTGCCTTTAGCAAAGAGCTATATTGCCACCCACCCCACCCCACCCCGCCTTTCAGCCTTGGTCCAGGGAGCATGTGGATACCCTGTTGGTATTTAAAGTTTTGCAACCTTTAATAGCATCTCCACCCCCATCGTTCAGCCCAGACATGGAGGTCCAGCGCTGAGGGCCTTCAGGCCTTCCCGCCCTGTGGAACGCCCTCCCGTCAGATGTCATGGAAATAAGCAGCTATCCTATTTTTAAAAGACATCTGAAGGCACCCCTGTTTAGGGAAGTTTTTAATGTTTAATGCTGTATTGTTTTTAATACTACACCTAATCCAGAATGCAGCAGCTATGGTGACCAGAATGGTGACTGGGAGCGGCTGCCGAGACCATATAACACCGGTCTTGAAAGACCTACACTGGCTCCCAGTACGTTTCCGAGCACAATTCAAAGGGTTGGTGCTGACCTTTAAAGTCCTAAACGGCCTCGGTCCAGTATACATGAAGGAGCGTCTCCACCCCCATTGTTCAGCCCGGACACTGAGGTCCAGCGCTGAGGGCCTTCTGGTGGTTCCCTTGCTGAGAGAAGCCAAGTTACAGGGAACCAGGCAGAGGGCCTTCTCGGTGGTGGCACCCGCCCTGTGGGACGCCCTCCCACCAGATGTCAAAGAGAAAAATAACTACCAAACTTTTAGAAGACATCTAAAGGCAGCCCTGTTTAAAAGGTAAAGGTACCCCTGCCCGTACGGGCCAGTCGTGTCCGACTCTAGGGTTGTGCGCCCATCTCACTTAAGAGGCCGGGGGCCAGCACTGTCCGGAGACACTTCCGGGTCATGTGGCCCTGTTTAGGGAAGCTTTTATTGTTTAATAGGTTATTGTATTTTAGTGTTTTGTTGGAAGCTGCCCAGAGTGGCTGGGGAAACTAAGCCAGATGGGCGGGGTATAAATAATAAATTATTATTATTATTATTATTATTATTATTATTATTATTATTATTATTATTATTTTGTTTGTAGATACATTGCTGAGTTGTCACAAGACACAAGATAGTCAATTATTGGCAATAGCTATTGATTTTCTTATATGAATGAGTTATTGTACATCTGTGATAGGTGAAGGTTTTTGTGCATGTGGTATATAAATATTTTAAGCATAAATTTATCTCACCCTTTCATTCGTAAGAGTGCACAAAAATATTTTTCATGCAATATCCTTTGCTGAATTTTATTGTGTTATTTTCTTCCTTAGTGGGCTGTGGAAATTGCTATTCTGAATAATGTGTTTTATAGGGTAGGGGGCACTGGGGGTGAGTTTATGGAACCAAGGAGGGAGTGCCCCCCCCCAGAAGTTTGGGAACTACTGGGTTAAACATTGTTACAAGCAAAGGTGGAATCAGACTATATTAATTTCACAAAGCATGGACATTATTTTTATTTGTTTATAAGTGAGCAGCCACAGCACAGTTTTCACATGGTGCATCCCTGGGACTCATCTGTTTGCACCAAATCCCAAGAAGGCTCACAGAGTTGTTAATTGAATTTATATCCTACTTTTCCTCCAAGGGGCTTCAGGTGGCCTACTCCCTGTTAGAATTCCGGCTCCATGATTGCAGTCATGGGATTGTTGTCTATCACATGATGGTGTATGTTTTGACTCCACAGAGTGGGAAGTGACGGAGACAGCATGTTTGTGTTACTGTGTTCCGTGAAGTGGGACTATTGTCCTTTGTTCTTTTTCTCTTTGCTGTCTGATGCTGGAGAGTGAGGGAGCCACATTGCAGTGCTCTGTGTGTGTTTTTATGTAAATAAAGTAGATTAGCCAAAATGCTGAGTTGCTGACGTCTGTTACACAAGCTGCGAAGACTCTGCAGATCCCTAAGTGTGCCAATGTCTGTTGGCATTGGTTGCTGTGATGTTTGGGTAGAAGAAAGCTTTTGAAGCTCCCGAACGAACGACCAGTGTCCTACTCAACTGTAGGATGAGCTCATGACCCTCCCTCCCTCCTCCATGTTTTATCCTCACAACAGCCCTGTGAGGTAGGCTAAGCTGTGAGATGGCCACCCAGTGGACCCCCAGTCTCTGAGCAACGAGAGGTTTCAGGGCTCCCAGGACATACTGTGATTTTCAGCCAAAGGAGGTTTCTATGGCACCACTTTGTGTCGGAGATTCATTCCCCGTGTCTGCAGTCATGGGATTGTTGTCTATCACATGACGGTGTGTGTTTTCATTCCACAGTGTGGGAAGTGACGGAGACAGGATGTTTTGGTATTACTGTGTTCCTTGAAGTGGGACTATTGTCCTTTATTCTTTCTCTCTTTGCTGACTGATGAGAAAGAGGTAGGAGCTAAGCCGAGTGTATTATATGTAAATAAAGTAGATTAGCCAAAATGCTGTATTGTTGGTTCTGTTACGCAAACTGCGAATACTCTGCGGATCCCTAAGTGTGCTGATGCCTCCAAGGCATCAGTCGCTGTGATGTTCGGGTTGGAGAAAGCTTTTGAAGCTCCCAAATGATTGACCAGGAGGGAGAGAACATGCCAGTGTCTCTGCCAGAGTCCTACACGAGAGTAGGATGCTCCTAACACTTTGGCCCAAGTTTACACAACAAAGCAGATACTTAGCACACCTAACCGATTTACTTAACAAAGCAACTGGCCTGGCCATTTCTTTAGCAATGCTCCTCTCCTGCAGAGTCTGATCTTATGGCTATAATATCATCACAGGGCTGGAAGGGATGCAAGAGAACATGTAGCTCAACCCCAATATGTTCCCCAATATGTTCCTTTCTAAAGGTGCAGAGCAGGGCAACCAGAGTGACTGGGGGGCTGGAGCAACTCCCCTACAAGGAAAGGTCATGGCATCTGGAGCTATTTTGTCCAAGGAAGAAAGGGAAGGAGAAGAATGGAAGTGTATACAACCATTTCTCTCTTTCCAGGCCCTCCAAGTGTCCCTGTTTTCCAGGGATGTCCCTGATTTAGTGAAGCCATCCCGGTTTCTGATTTGACCCTGGAATGCCCCACTTTTCCTTGGGATGTCCCTATTTTCATTGGAGAAATGTTGGAGGGTATGGAATTATCCGACACGTCTGAAGGCAATCCTGTATAGGGAAGGGGTTTTTTAAAAATAAATAAATGTTTAATTATGTTTTTATATATGTTAGAAGTTGCCCAGAGTGGCTAGGGCAACCCAAATAGTGAAATTATCATTATGGAATGGGACGTCCCTATTTTCATCGGATAAATGTTGGGGGGGGTATGTTTGTCTCTTCATAATACTGAGGACCACCCAATGAAACTGAACGCTGGAAGATTCAGAACAGACAAGAGGAAGGACTTCTTTACATAACTCCTAGTTAAGCTCTGTCACACACATACACCCCGATGTCATGGCCCCCACCAACCTAGGTGGCTTTAGAGGGGAATGAGATGAATCGGTGGAGGATAAGTGAAATATACTCGGAGTTGAGAGTGGATTTCATGCTCTTTATTCAGCTCATAGTGGTGAGGAGGAATGGAACCATAATCAGGTTGTGGATTCACTTCCACCTGGAGCTGGATTGGGTGGCTCCTGTGGACCAATCAGAGTGCTGCATTCTGGATCCTATTGTTCTAGGACCAATCAGACTGCTGCATTTTGGATCCTCTTCAACTCAGTGCATAACAATAAGGCTATCCATAACTGCTAGCCACAACGGCTGTGTGCTACCCCCAGTTTCAGAGACCACCTGTCTCTGCATATTGGCTCCCTCAGTTCTGAATTAATTAATTTCCATCTCCAGCAACTGAGTTTGGACTTGATTTGGATCCGAATTCTAAGTACGTACCGCTTCCAAATTCTGGTCCACACTGGTAACGGTATCCTTTGGGACCAGGAAAATAATGAAGGTAAGAATGCCCTCAGCTGTTTGCCACAGGTGAGCACGTATTATAATCTGGTTCACGTAGCATGAGGGAGAATTCCAGTCCTCAGTGTGATGGCCTGGGACTCGGGCTCAGAGGAGTCTCAGTCCACACCGGATCCTTTGCCTCAGGTGGCATCTGAACCAAGTCTGGGGCCTGATTCTGAAGAGTCCCAGTCTGCACAGGTTCCCCTGCAACAAGCACCAGCTGGGTCGAGTCAGGGGCCTGAGCCTGCCCTGGCTCCAGATGCGGGGATGAACTCGCTGCCTTCAGCTGGGCCATCACTTACAGCTGCTCCACTACCGATTTGGTCAGGGGAGGCTGAAGCAGCCTCTGGGTCTAGTAACCCACCAATGTCTCCCGAGCTGTAGAGACTGAGGTCTGAGAGAAGGAGAGACCTGAGTACTCTCCTTCGGGCGACACAGGGAGGTGAGTCACCGGGGGTTCAGGACCGGCCGTTACCCCGACAAAGATAAAAGGCTGTAGGGCCCCACCCCAGGTTGAGGGAGCAACATTGCTGAATGCCAGATCCTGCCTCTGTCCTTGCCTGGTTTCCTGCCTTGGCCCTGTCGGACTGACTACTAGCAGAACCCTTGGATTCTGGACTGGTCCTGGACCGCGTTTCATGGGTTACCCCCGGGCCCAGCACACACTTCCTCAGTCTCCAGAGTGCCCGGGATTCTCCTCAATAGGGTACGGAGCCTTGGAGCGACATGGCAAGCAGCAAGACGCTTCTCCACTTTCTGAGTGTCCCTGAGACTCCGCACAGAGCGGGTGAGTGTGCGGAGAGGCCTTTTTCTCAAGCCCGCTTGGCAGAGGCAAGTGCGCTTTGAGGTGTGGACGGCTGCTTATCTTAGGGAGTACATGGAACAACCTCCCCCCTCTGGCCAGCAGCAGCCTCTGTTGTTCAAGGTCTGGGCTTATCTCCCATTGGTGGCAGAGAGCCCTGGAGTGGCTCTCCAAGTAGTGCCCCCGGGGACATCACGCTAATGTGTTTGTGTCAAACACCTCCAAACATTCCCAGGGCAAACGTGACAGCCAGCGATGTTTCCGTTGGAGAAAATTGTACTTGCAGCTCCGGGGGAATATATTGATGTGAGTTGCGGTGGTTGTTTTTAAATCTACCAGCATCAATATTAGTACAGTGGTACCTTGGGTTCTTGGGACGTGGGTGGCGCTGTGGGTTAAACCACAGAGCCTAGGACTTGCCAATCAGAAGGTCGGTGGTTCGAATCCCCGCAACAGGGTGAGCTCCCGTTGCTCGGTCCCTGCTCCTGCCAACCTAGCAGTTCGAAAGCACGTCAAGTGCAAGTAGATAAATAGGTACCGCTCCAGCGGGAAGGTAAACGGCATTTCCGTGCGCTGCTCTGGTTCGCCAGAAGCAGCTTAGTCATGCTGGTCACATGACCCGGAAGCTGTACGCCGGGTTCCTTGGCCAGTAACGCAAGATGAGCGCCGCAACCCCAGAGTCGGCCACGACTGGACCTAACGGTCAGGGGTCTCCTAACATTTACCTATCTTGGGTTAAGTATTTAATTCGTTGCGGAGGTGCGTTCTTAACCTGAAACTGTTCTTAACCTGAAGCACCACTTTAGCTAGTGGGGCCTCCCGCTGCCACCGTGCCGCCAGAGCACGGTTTCTGTTCTCATCCTGAAGCAAAGTTCTTAACCCAAGGTCCTATTTCTGGATTAGCGGAGTCTGTAACCTGAAACGTCTGTAACCCGAGGTACCACTGTGTATAGAGATCAACTAATATCTCTATTTAGCTGTGATTCCTGCATTGCTGGGGGTTGGACTGGATGATTCTTGGTGTCCCCTTCCAGATCGACAGTTCTATATGTCAGCTCTGTTCGCAGCAAGTTTGCTTGGGGTACGTGGGGATAAAAGAGCTTTTAGGCTCCCTTGCCTCGCTTGCTGGGCAGCTCCACTTGGGACGTGGGCTCTGGGAATCCTGTGGGTTCTCCCTCTACCCACTTTTCCCAGTAGCCATGGGACAGCTCCAAAGGTTTTGGGTCGACATGATTTCTATGTATGCATTGAAACCTTGGAACTGAGTCGCCCCCTCTGCGTAAGATGTGCTCACGCTGCATGCCAAAATTGGGTGGGCTTGGCTTTGTAACCCAAACAATGAAAGAACCAAGTAGCAAGGAGAACTGATTCTGATCTCATTTTGTTGTTGTTGCTTAGTCGTTTAGTCATGTCCGTCTCTTCATGACCCGCTGGACCAGAGCACACCAGGCACTTCTGTCTTCCACTGCCTCCCGCAGTTTGGTCAAACTCATTCTGGTAGCTTCGAGAACACTGCCCAACCATCTTGTCCTCTGTCGTCCCCTTCTCCTTGTGCCCTCCATCTTTCCCAACATCAGGGTCTTTTCCAGGGAGTCTTCTCTTCTCATGAGGTGGCCAAAGTTTTGGAGCCTCAGCTTCAGGATCTGTCCTTCCAGTGAGCACTCAGGGCTGATTTCCTGAAGAATGGAGAGGTCAAAAGCATCAATTCTTCGGCGATCAGCCTTCTTTATGGTCCAGCTCTCACTTCCATACATCACTGCTGGGAAAACCATAGCTTTAACTATACAGACCTTTGTTGGCAAGGTGATGTCTCTGCTTTCTGATCCCATTTGGTGAACTCCAAATGACTGTAACAACTTCTTTAAAAACCCAAAAACAACTCACCACAGGCAGGGGCAGATCTGCTATGAAACGAATGAAGCTTATGCTTCAGGGTACCTAATCCCAGAGGGGCCCCGGAAGTGACTTCAGTCCACTTTGCTTAAATTTTTTTGGTCAAGTAGATGCAATTTGAGTCGCACGACTTGAAAACGGTAAGGCGTAGGGAATCTGTATTCACACCTGTGACTTTGACATGTGAGACAATCCAGTACAGTGGTACCTCGGGTTAAGTACTTAATTCATTCTGGAGGTCTGTTCTTAACCTGAAACTGTTCTTAACCTGAAGCACCACTTTAGCTAATGGGGCCTCCTGCTGCCGCTGTGCCACCGGAGCACAATTTCTGTTCTCATCCTGAAGCAAAATTCTTAACCCGAGGTACTATTTCTGGGTTAGCGGAGTCTGTAACCTGAAGCGTATGTAACCCGAGGTACCACTGTACAGCAATTTTAATCAAAATCTGAGGTAGTTAATTAAAAATAAAATAAAATTTTGGTGATCTGTCCTAGAGAAATCCCACTGATAGCGGTGGTTACCCAGTCCTGGTTGCCAGTTGCGATGGGCCCCCCGGAACAGTTCCAGCTTCCGGGGCCCCCAAATGTAGGTCTGCCACTGACCACAGGCCTGGACTGCAGTAGGGAAAACCTGGATTGGAAATGTTCCGAGGGCTGTCCTTGACCCTGCACCCTGCTTGCCTCCCAGCCTCTCCTGCTGCCCTCAGGTGTGGTGGTGGTGGTGGAGAAGGAGGTTGCCCCACTGCCTGCTCTGAAGGAAGATTTGGTTGCCAGTCCAGTCAGAAAGGGGAGATGGGGGAGGCACCATCTTGCCCTTTGCTTCCAGCAGCAAAATGTATCTTGGCCAAGAAAGACCTGGGAAGTCCTGAAAGGAATGAACATGGCATTGTGCTTTCTGACTGTTGTAATCCCTTGCCCCCTGGTGGTCATTTAGCTTGGCCATGGCCACAGTTCACTCTGATTATTAGGTGATTATTGCATCAACATTTTGGCTGTATCCGGGAGGAATATCCTCTCAACTAAAAAGCACTGCTGAATGCCCCATATTTCCCATATCATTTATTCCCCTCTCGAAATATTTATATATAACTATGTAATAAACACAAATCAAAGCAGTAGAATAAAAGCAACCAAAAATTAAAAAGAGACATCAGTTAATTGTTGTGGAAGGATTGAACAAGAGTCAGCGTAGTGCAGTGCTTAAAGTATTGAACTAGGACCTGGGAGACCAGGGTACGCATAGCCACTTGGCCACAAAGCTCACTGGGTATCCTAGGGCCAGTCACTCACTGAGGGTTGCCAGCTTGGGGAACAACACTCCTGCAGATTATCTCAGTGATCATATATAAGTCTCAGGGCTGTCTTAAGCACATGCGGCACCGGGTGCAGAGATCCGCCCGGTCCCCTCTCCCGGTTGCCCATTCCCAGGCGTGCAGGAAGGCAGAGCTGGTCGCCCGCCTCAGCATCTCGCTGGTTCAGTTGTCCCCGAACTTGCGGCGCAGAATAGCCCATTGCGGCGCTCCAACCAACCAGCGGGCTCTTCCCCGGACTCAACTCTCGGGCCCCAGACTCTCAGCCTGGTGCCCCTGAGAGCTTGGCGCCCGGGTGCCCCGCACCCCTAGTGCTTATGGGATAAGCCTTCAGACAATCCCTGAGGTATCTGGGACCTACAGTATGTTGTTCAGGGCTTTGCAAATTAATACAAGAATCTTGGACCTGGCTCGGTAGAGAGTGGGTAGCTGATAGGTAAAGGTAAAGGGACCCCTGACCATTAGGTGCAGTAGTGACCGACTCCGGGGTTGCGGCACTCATCTTGCTTTATTGGCTGAGGGAGCTGGCATACAGCTTCTGGGTCATGTGGCCAGCATGACTAAGCCGATTCTGGTGAACCAGAGCAGTGCACAGAAACGCTGTTTACCTTCCCGCCGGAGTGGTACCTATTTATCTACTTGCACTTTGACGTGCTTTCAAACTGCTAGGTTGGCAGGAGCAGGGACCGAGCAACAGGAGCTCACCCCGTCGCGGGGATTCAAACCATCGACCTTTTGATTGGCAAGTCCTAGGCTCTGTGGTTTAACCCACAGCGCCACTCGTGGGTAGCTGATGCAGTTCTTTAAAAAGGGAGTCCCATGTTCTCAACCAGAAGTTCCCCTCAGCCATCTGGCTACTGCATTCTGCACCAGCTGGAACTGCTGAACCGGTGCCAAGGACAGCCCCACACAGAGTGCATTGCAGTATTCCAGCCTGGAGGCTTCCAACGCATGGGCTGCAGTGACCAGGCTATTACTGTCCAGGAATGGCCATAGAAAACCAGACAAAGATGGGAAAAGGCACTTGAAGCCACAGAGGACACATGGGTATTGCTCATCTGTCACCCGAAGGCACCTTTGTAACTTCCCGAGAGGGGGCTGTGTTAGGTATGTGAGGCGACAGAAACTAAAAAGGGAAATCCTGGTATTTGTGGCTGTAGGAGAATTTTTTTAAGAACAGATTTGATCTCATTTCTTCAGGGCTCAACTGGAACTGTAATTTTGTTTCTGTCTCCTGCAGGGGTTAGAGTGTCTTGTCACTAGGGATGAGTGAAGCTGTCAATCAATGGTGGTTTTTCTCACCCCCCCATATTTCTACACTTAAGTCCAGTCCCCAACATTTCCATGTGAGTTTGCAAATTTATTATTTAAAAAACTCTTCATGGAAACTCACAAGCGTTTTATTGCCAATTTATCCTACTATACTCATTTCTGCGCGCAATTTTGCCTAATGTGCATAATTTTGTACACTTCTGTCAGAGCCGCTTCCAGGTCCCAGCTCACAGAGGACCACGCCAGCCGGCAGTACTGTACAAAAGTCTTTATTGAGTTACAGTTTCCATTTCAAAGCCGCAGCGCGCAGCTCTACGTCTTAGAAGCTAGACCGGCGAAGCTCCGTCTGAGTCTCCGCCTCCTGTACACCAACTTAATACTCTCGCCTTACTCCACCTCTTCCTTCTTTCCTTTCTCCTCTGGGTCCCTCTACCCCCCGTGGTCTCTTCCTTCCTGGACTCTTCTGACGCTGACCCCCCCGACTCTTCTCCCTCTTTGCGGCGGGCTTTAGGACCTGGCTCTCTATCCAGGCTGCTTACTGTGCCGCCTTCCTGTGCATTTGAACTTGGCGCGCGCGCGCAGCCTTCAACCTTCCTCTTGACCGTTTCCTCGCTCCCCGATGGAGGTGTGGCCAATCCTAACTCCTGTCCTCCCTCTTGCGGAGAGCCACCAGATCCCGATACCTGGGACTCTTCCCCCCTATTGCGCTCTGGTGGGGACGCTGGTCCCGATTTCCAACTGCTGCTCTCTGAGTCCCCTCTGGTCCCTTCTTCCTGGGGTGTCCCCCTAGGCGCCCCCCTTGCTCTGACCACTGGCGCCCCTTTCTGAGAATCTTCCGACTCACTGGAAAGACTCGGAGATCTCGGTCCGCTGTCGTCGCTCATATTACCTTCGGATTCCTCCCCCTCGCTCTCTGTTTCCTCCCTTTCCTGTGCCTCTGCTCCTGAACCCCTGACAACTTCCATCATGCTGCAACCTCTACTCTTCTCTAAACTAGGTAAAGGTAAAGGGACCCCTGACCATTAGGTCCAGTTGTGGCCGACTCTGGGGTTGCGGCGCTCATCTCGCTTTATTGGCTGAGGGAACCAGCGTACAGCTTCCAGGTCAGGTGGCCAGCATGACTAAGCCGCTTCTGGCAAACCAGAGCAGTGCACAGAAACACCATTTACCTTCCCGCCGGAGTGGTACCTATTTATCTACTTGCACTTTGACGTGCTTTCAAATTGCTAGGTTGGCAGGAGCAGGGACCGAGCAACAGGAGCTCACCCCGTCGCGGGGATTCAAACCATCGACCTTCTGATTGGCAAGTCCTAGGCTGTGTGGTTTAACCCACAGCGCCACTCGTGGGTAGCTGATGCAGTTCTTTAAAAAGGGAGTCCCATGTTCTCAACCAGAAGTTCCCCTCAGCCATCTGGCTACTGCATTCTGCACCAGCTGGAACTGCTGAACACAGGGAACTGCTGAACTTAAGGACAGCCCCACACAGAGTGCATTGCAGTAATCCAGCCTGGAGGCTTCCAACGCATGGGCTGCAGTGACCAGGCTATTACTGTCCAGGAATGGCCATAGAAAACCAGACAAAGATGGGAAAAGGCACTCGAAGCCACAGAGGACACATGGGTATTGCTGATCTGCCACCCGAAGGCACCTTTGTAACTTCCAGAGAGGGGGCTGTGTTAGGTATGTGAGGCGACAGAAACTAAAAAGGGAAATCCTGGTATTTGTGGCTGTAGGAGAATTTAAGAACAGATTTGATCTCATTTCTTCAGGGCTCAACTGGAACTGTAATCTTGTTTCTGTCTCCTGCAGGGGTTAGACTGTCTTGTCACTAGGGATGAGTGAAGCTGTCAATCAATGGTGGTTTTTCTCACCCCCTCATATTTCTACACTTAAGTCCAGTCCCCAACATTTCCACGTGAGTTTGCAAATTTATCATTTAAAAAACTCTTCATGGAAACTCACAACGCTTTATTGCCAATTTATCCTACTATACTCCTTTCTGCGCGCAATTTTGCCTAATGTGCATAATTTTGTACACTTCCATCATGCTGCAACCTCTACTCTTCTCTAAACTAGGTAAAGGTAAAGGGACCCCTGACCATTAGGTCCAGTCGTGACCGACTCTGGGGTTGCCGGCGCTCATCTCGCTTTATTGGCTGAGGGAACCAGCGTACAGCTCCGGGTCATGTGGCCAGCATGACTAAGCCGCTTCTGGCAAACCAGAGCAGCGCACGGAAATGCCGTTTACCTTCCCGCCGGAGTGGTACCTATTGATCTACTTGCACTTTGATGTGCTTTTGAACTGCTAGGTGGGCAGGAGCTGGGACCGAGCAACGGGAGCTCACCCCGTCGCGGGGATTCGAACCGCCGACCTTCTGATCGGCAAGTCCTAGGCTCTGTGGTTTAACCCACAGCGCCACCCGCGTCCCTCTTCTCTAAACTAAATGCCCCCAAATGCAGCTTTTCTTCACCAAAAAGCAACAATGGCCTCTGGAGCAGTAACAACATTTTCTGGGAGGTTGCTGGCAATCTTTCCTGGCTTTCTTTTCTGAGTTTCTGGCTTCACAGTGTGTTTACTCCCCACCCCTTCGGTGAACACACCTCAAATATTGAACTTTCAAATATTTTCTGTTAGCTTTCAAGGCAGTGCCGTGCAGTCGATTCGGCCTGAGAATAAGTGTGCCCTCTTCGTACAAAGAGCTTTGGTGGAAATCTACCTGAGACATTATCATTCCTCACCAGTTTGGTTGGGCTGGGGACAGGTGGATAAAGTGTTCTTATGTACTCTGGCTGGCAGAATCAATGGCTCTTCCCTTGCGTTCTTTCTCAGTTTACTCATTGCACTGACCAGAGAAGTATAGTGTGGTTTGTCTTCAAGTGAGGCTATTATCTCAAGTGCATCGTTAAACTAAGGAACTTGCTTCCCACAAAAACCAGTGATGGCCACCAACCTAGTTCGCTTTTAAAGAGGATTGGACGAATTCATGGAGACGTTTCTTTTTATTTCCCCCCCCAAAAAATTATTCATTTTATAACACTAATAGACAGCACCAACAGAAAAACAAACAATACAAACAAATTCTTGTCTTATCCTTATTTTTTCCAAACGTTCTTAACTGAGCTTCCCCAAGTCCCCCCTATCTGCTTTTCATTTTACTTCATCTTTAGCAGTTTACATATATCATAATTTTTAACCATTTTTTTATTACAATTACTTTTACCATTAAAATCTTCACATATTATCCCTTACAAACAATACTATTTTAAAATACACTATCTTCTACTTCTAACCCTACAGCCTATATCCACTTCCAAAGCTATTCTAAGATTTAAATATTAACATATTTTTTTCAAATATTCTTTAAATTTCTTCCAATCTTCTTCCACCGTCTCTTCTCTCTGGTCTCGGAGTCTCCCGGTCAGTTCGGCAAGTTCCATATAGTCCATCATCTTCATCTGCCATTCTTCGATAGTTGGTAAATCTTGTTTCTTCCAATTGTTTGCTAACGATATTCTCGCAGCTGTTGTGGCATACAGGAAAAAAGTAACATCCTTTTTGGGGATTTCACCCCCCACTATACCAAGTAAAAAGGCTTCTGGTTTCTTAATAAATGTGTTTTTCAACACCCAGCAGACATTTCTGATGTTCTTACGTTCTTAAGTGTCATGGCTAGTTGTTCTGGGTTCCTGGTGAAAAATGGATTGCATTCATCAAAAATATCTGCTTACCTTTAGTGTGGTCCTATCACAGCAGTCTCCCCAAGCAGTCATTTTTGGGTGCCCTTAAGAGGGGACCAACTCTGACCTAAGGGACATGATCTAGCTGCACAGCCTCTGCAAGGACATTGGTAACAAGGAGGAGGTGGGCCAAGGCTATTGAAGCCCCTGCCTGGTGGATTTCACCACCTCAGTGTATTGAGCTACCGTATTTTTCGCCCTATAGGACGCACTTTTCCCCCTCCAAAAATGAAGGGGAAATGTGTGTGCGTCCTATGGGGCGAATGCAGGCTTTCGCTGAAGCCTGGAGAGCGAGAGGGGTCAGTGCACACCGACCCCTCTCGCTCTCCAGGCTTCAGGAAGCTCTGCGCAACCCTCGGGAGACCGGCTCCGAGGGTTGCGCAGAGCTGCCTGCAGTCCCGGGACCAGTGCAGCTCTGCGCGGCCATCGGGAGCGGGGCACTAAGTCCCACCCCGCTCTGGGTGGCGGCGCAGGGCTGCCTGCAGTCCCGGGATCAGCGCAGCTCTGCGCGGCCACCGGGAGCCGGGGGCGAAGCCCGCCCCGCTCCAGATGGCCGCGCAGAGCTGCCTGCCGTGCTGGGACTGCAGGCAGGTCTGCGCCGCCATCCCGAGCGGGGCGCTAAGTCCCGCCCCGCTCGGGATGGCGGTGCAGAGCTGCCTGCAGTCCCAGGATCAGCGCACTTCTCCCCATCGCCAGCCCCACAAGCTCGGGGGACAGCGGGGAGGCAGAGCGTGCCTTCCCACTGTTCCCCGACCTGGTTCTTCCAGCCCCGCACCTGGGGGGGAAATAATTTTTTTTTCTTTATTTCCCCCCAAAAAAACTAGGTGCGTACTATGGGCAGGAGCGTCCTATGGGGCGCAAAATGCGGTAATTGGTCTGACTCAGCAAAGGGTTGCTTTCTAAGTAATTTCATTTTATTTCTTTGTCTCTGGCATCGAAATGCCTTTCGTCAACTGTGCCAGTACAATTGCTGATTGTTGTCAATTCCTGCCTCTAGAGTGCCCATCTCCTGCCAAATCCTCTTGTTAGACTAAAGGGCAGGGCTAGGCAGAAATGCAGCCGCGAACGAGAGGAAATAAGGGAACAATGGCCATTGAAGTCATGACAACTCATACACTGATTTCATTGACTCCAAGACAATTGCTGTTTTGCTCTCTTAAATAAAGCCTGGAGAGATTTCCCACACTAATCGCATTGAGGATATCTTATCATGAACCGGAAGGCAACTGGCAGCTGTAGTTTTCATAGGTCACTGCGAGATCACATTGCCCAACTTCTCTGGAGCTGGAACAAGTCGCCCAACATACCTTGACAAGGGGCTGCCTCTCCTAGGAATGGGTGGGCCAAGGGCCCTACGACAGCCTCCCCAAATATGGTGCCCTCTAGGTTTGGGGCTGCAACTACCATTAGCCCCAGCCAACATGTAGAAATGCCTGTGTGGTGAAGCTGCAATACAGTGGCACCTCGGGTTAAGTACTTAATTCGTTCTGGAGGTCTGTACTTAACCTGAAACTGTTCTTGACCTGAAGCACCACTTTAGCTAATGGGGCTTCCCGCTGCCGCCGCACCGCCGGAGCACAATTGCTGTTCTCAACCTGAAGCAAAGTTCTTAACCTGAAGCACTATTTCTGGGTTAGCAGAGTCTGTAATCTGAAGCGTATGTAACCTGAAGCGTATGTAACCCGAGGTACCACTGTAGATGCTGGGGGAGCGTGGCAGCCCCCCAACCCACTCGTGTCTGTTCTTCCTGAGCCCCCTGGGTGCAGATGCGTAGGGTTCCACCCAACATTGTGGGTGCACAGCGCATGGGCACATGACGTCATGCACAGTGTGTTTCTTAACCCAGTGAGATGGTATTTACAAGCGAGTCAGTATGAATATCACTGTGTCCTTGTGTTGTTACAGTCATGCCTCGGGTTGAAGTAGCTTTGGGATAAGTATTTTCGGGTTTTGCGCTGTGGTGACCTGGAAGTAACGGAGTGCATTACTTCTGGTTTTCGCCGCTCGCGCATGCGCACATGGTCAAAATGACGTCATGCGCATGCGCAGAAGTGGCAAATCGTGACCCGCGCACATGGAGACGCAGGTTGCGTTCGCTTCTGGATGCAAACAGGGCTCCGGAACGGATCCAGAGGTACCACTGTATTCCTTTTGACTTATTCCTTTTCTTTGCTAATCTTGCCATCCATAATTTATCCACCCTCCCTCTCTGCCTTGTTCCTCCCAGTGGCGGAGCAAGCCAATCGGACACCTGGGGTACGTGCCCTGTGCCCAGGGGCGGGGCCAGCTGCACGTGGGGCAGGGTGAGCCGGGCCAGGATGCTCTGTGGGGCCTCTGAGGAGTCTGTCTACCTCCTCCACTCAGCCACCGTACAGTGGTACCCCGCAAGACGAACGCCTCGGAAGATGAAAAACTCACTAGACGAAGGAGTTTTTCGTTTTCTTAGCCCCTCGCAAGACGCATTTCCCTATGGGCTTGCTTCGCAAAACGAAGCTTGCCCCGCAAGCTCCGGGGATAGCGGGGAAGCGCAGCGCGTCTTCCCCGCTGTCCCCGGACCTCTTTTGAAGCAAGGGGCGGCGGGGAGAAGATTGCTTCTCCCCGTTGCCAGCCCCGCAATCTCCGGGGACAGAGGGGAAGGCCCGCACGCCTTCCCCTCTCTCCCCAGACCCCTTTTGAACCAAGGGGTGGCAACGGGGAGAAGTGATCTTCTCCCCTCCGCCCCTTGCTTCAAAAGAGGGGATGCCTTCCCCTCTGTCCCCGGAGATTGCGGGGCAGGCAACGGGGAGAAGCAATCTTCTCCCCGTCGCCCCTTGCTTTAAACAGGTCCGGGGCACTTCCCCTCTGTCCCCGGACGGTCTCCATAGGAACGCATTGATTGATTTTCAATGCATTCCTATGGGAAACCGTGCTTCGCAAGACGAAAAACTCGCAAGAAGAAAAAACTTGCGGAACGAATTAATTTTGTCTTGCGAGGCACCACTGTCCAGCTGAGGGGGAGGCGGCGGGCGGACCGAAGCCACCACGTCACTCCCAGGGCAGACACGCTCAGGCACGCTGCAGTCCCGCGGTGAGTACTGCCCGACATTTTGTCACCCCCCTCAGTGGTGACACCTGGGGTGACCTGCCCCTACCGCACCCCCTTCCTCCACCCCTGCGTCCTCCTCTTCCGTATCTGATTCAAGATCTCCTATTTGTAAACCTAACGAAGACAGCTTTCAGGCTATTATGATGCACAGCGTACTTTTGTGTGCTGTTAACTTAAAAGTCTTCTGAATTTCCCGTCTCTGTTGCAGAGTGTCACCACTGAGGTCTTGAAAGAATTGATAATAAATAATACTAATAAATAATAATTTAGTACATCCGAATTCTATTTGTCCTTTTTCTCTGGGTTTCTTCGTGATCCTTTAACTGGGGATGCTGTCCCAGTTATGGCTTTGGACAGAGGGAACTACGAATCCAGTCTTTGTCCATCTCTGTCACATTTATCTTTGGCACTAAGGCATTGATCGACAAAAAAGGTAAGAAGGTGAGATTGCTCGAGTGCCTCTGCCAGACCTCAAACACGAATGTTCCTGCATTGGGCATAACCCCTCACGTGCCAGCCTGAGGTCTCACTACATGTGTGATGGCTGCTTTAGGCTCAGCATGAGGGTCTCTTCCACTGATATTTTAAAGTTCAGTTACAGTAGCAGGGAGATCTTTAGTTTCTTTTTTTTAGTGGTTGAAATGCTGCTTCTTGTAGGAGTAAGTTCCTAAATCTTCCAACATCCAGCTTCCTTGTAACTATTACCCTTCCTCAGTGAAATATTAAGACTCAGACTACAGATTTTAAGCTGGATATAAGCCAGGGAGCACATCTAAACAAAAAAGGAGAATCTCAGACTCATTTCATCTTCAAAGACACACGTTTGGGCCTAACAGGAGAGGATCCAGGCCTGAAATGCCTCCCCAAACTGACAGACGAGGCCAAGAAGATTTGAATCCTCTGAAAGCTCTGCGAGTGGAATTGGATGCAATAACCACCCATGACAGGTGTGATACCTGCTCGGAAGGGGACCGATGCCTCCTAAAGAGATCCCTAACAACCATATGATGCTATGAACTCACAAAGGTGCATAAGCATTTTGGATAACGTAGTCTTGTCAAGGGAAGTTTTTAATGTTTGATGATTTATTGGTGGAAGAAGATTGGAGGAAATTTAAAATTTATTTGCAGAAATATTGTAAAATTTTTGAATGTTGAGGACATTGAAATGAACTGCAGGGGTTTTAGCAACAAGATAAAATGTAAGATTGGATTAATAATGGATAGACTAACAGGACATGAATTTGCTGAAAGGGATACAAAAATGGGAGACGGGAGGGAGTCAGGAAAATAAGTTAACTAAAGAGGAGAAATTAAGAAAGAGGGAATTTTTGTCTTTTTTATATGTGTTTTTCACTTTTTTTCTTGTGTGTTTAATGTCTGTATTTTTATATTTTATAATTTTGCACCTTTTTTGTCTTCCCTATTTTTTCTAAACCCTTTTATTGTCAAAACCTAATAAAATATTATTTTAAAAAATTAATGTTTGATGATTTATTGTCCTTTTAATATTCTGTTGGGAGCATAGCTGTCAACCTTCCCTTTTTTGCGGGAAAAAGCTGCTTCCTGCTAGATATCCCATAGACTGTCCCCAGGACAGGTGAGGCTGCTGATCCCTTATTTTCAAATCTGAAAGTTGACAGCTATGGTTGGGAGCTGCCCAGAGTGGCTGGGGAAACCCAACCAGATGGGCGGGGTATAAGTAATAAGTTATTATAATTATAACACAGATTGAAAACTCAGCACTAGGAATGCAGCAAGTGCACATAGACAGGAGTGTGAACAGTCTAGTTCTAGAATTGTAATTTTTGACTGAAGAAGGTGTTTCTGGAACATGCCCGCCTACAACCTGAATTCTAAAGAGACACATTTATTTTTATTTTTAGTCCCCTATTTTTCCAGAGGCAATGAGATGTCAAAAAAGAAGAATAAACGAAGGAGACTCCTCCTGGAGAAATTGCCAGAGAGCCAGGAGAATTGCCCACAGGGCCCATGATAGGCTCCTCCACATTCCTGCCTCCTGCCTCGACTCGGGGCTGGCCAAAGGAAACACTCTCCCAATCATTCTGTTCCCACCCAGCATTCCCAAATCTGCCGCTTCGCCCTTGCAGCTGTCAGCACTACATACTTTACATAGATTCCTTCTCAGCACTCACGAACTCGCCTGCCTGGCTCTGCGAGAGCCAAACACATCCAAAAAGCCAAACACACATCCAAAAACAGCCCTCATTTGTCTGATCTCCATCCCTAACTAGATCCGAGTCCCACATCCCCAGTCAGTAGTGACTTTGGAGGGCACCGTTCGGCGGTTGGGGATTGCCAGGCGCTGCCCACAAATCTGGGCATTGCACCTTGATTTTAACCTATGCTACCCAGCATCCATTTAGTGCATCAGCTGTGCCCAATTTGTTTGCTTTTTAAAGCTAGCCAAATTAGAGACAACATTATGGCGCTGTGGGTTAAACCACAGAGCCTAGGACTTGCCAATCAGAAGGTCGGCGGTTCGAATCCCCGCAACAGGGTGATCTCCCATTGCTCGGTCCCAGCTCCTGCCAACCTAACAGTTCGAAAGCATGTCCAAGTGCAAGTAGATAAATAGGTACCGCTCCAGTGGGAAGGTAAACGGCGTTTCCGTGCGCTGCTCTGGTTCACCAGAAGCGGCTTAATCATGCTGGCCACATGACCTGGAAGCTGTACGCCGGCTTCCTTGGCCAGTAAAGTGAGATGAGCGCCGCAACCCCAGAGTCGACCACGATTGGACCTAATGGTCAGGGGTCCCTTTACCTTTACCTTTACCTTTACCTTTACCCAGCATCCATTTAGTGCATCAGCTGTGCCAAATTTGTTTGCTTTTTAAAGCTAGCCAAATTAGAGACAACATTGCTATCATTAATAATATTAATACTTGATTGAAAACAACAACAACCAACCTTAAAGCTGTGGTCTAAACCACAGAGCCTAGGGCTTGCTGATCAGAAGGTCAGCAGTTTGAATCCCCGCAATGGGGTGAGTTCCCATTGTTCAGTCCCTGCTCCTGCCAACCTAGCAGTTCGAAAGCACGTCAAAGTGCAAGTAGATAAATAGGTACCGCTCCAGTGGGAAGGTAAACGGCATTTCTGTGCGCTGCTCTGGTTCGCCAGAAATGGCTTAGTCATGCTGGCCACATGACCCGGAAGCTGCACGCCGGCTCCCTCGGCCAATAAAGTGAGATGAGCGCCGCAACCCCAGAGTCGGCCACAACTGGACCTAATGGTCAGGGGTCCCTTTACCTTTACCTTTTCCTGTGCTAACTTCCAATTCTACAATTCTGTGACTGTATTTTCTCAGCAGTCACCAACGTCCACATATTTTTATAGCATAGCGCAAGATCTGAGTGCTGCCAGTTTTGGTGTGTGTGTGTGTGTGTGTGTGTGTGTGTGTGTGTGTTTGTGTGCAAACCATCTTCACCCAGATCCTCTTTGGAAGAGGAGCTGCCTATCGTGGGCATGATGATGGGATTAGATCGGTTTGCATTAAAATGTGAATCCAATTAATTTCTCTCCCAGCCCCGGCTGACATCGTGCTTTTCTTGGGTTATGCTAATACTGTTGGAAGAAGCATAGAGGCAGGGAGAGCATGGATGATGCATTCGGCTTCTAGACCAGCTGCTTTCCTTGGAATTGACATAATTGATTCACTCGGTGTTAATGGAGAAAAACTGTTTGTTGCATTCCAGGGGTTTCTCTGTTGTCCTTCCATCTTTCCAGTTCACCACATTTCTTCATCATTTTTTTAAAAAGTTTTCCTGTACATTTATTAGCATTTCTTTTTTTCAATTTTTTAATTGATTTTCACATCTATCACAAAGAAAAAAGAAAAACATTACAATAGAACAAAGAAAAAAGACACAAAAAAGAGTTATTACTTCAAATCCCTAATTTCTTTACATTAATAACTGACTTCCTCAAATCCCCTCTGACTGAATTTCATTATAACACCTGTTTAACAGTTCTCCAAATTCATATTTCTAATGATATTAACTCCTTTCATTTACTAATCTCTTCTCCTTTATCACTATTCTAATCCTTAATATTTACTAGCACATGTTCTTATTCTACCCCTAAGCCTATTAATTTCTGAACCGATGGGTTCCAACGGCAAGAAAAGAGATTCCAGATAAACACCAGGAACAGCTTTCAGAGGGTAAGAGCTGCTTCAGTGTGGAATGGACTTCCTTGGAAGGTTAGGCAGAGGTTGGATAGCCATCTGTCAGGGATTCTGGAGCATTGCCGAGGTACGGACTGGATGACCCTTGGTGGGCTTGCCAGCTCTATCATTCTACAATTCTGTGACTCAGAAGCAGCTTCAGCACTCCTGGTTCCTGATAATAATAATAATAATTAATTAAATTTGTATTCTGCTGTATACCTGCAAGCTGCTAGCACACCCTTGGGGTTTTTGCAAGTGCCGTGCTCAACTACACAACAGCCACTGAACGAAGTCTGCATCCTTGAAGCTTTCCATTAGGAGCACACCTCCTTGTGCTTGGTTCTAACTTACTAGTGAAAAAAAAATCTTTTTAGGACTTGGCTGGAAGTCTGTTTAAAACAAAAGATTAAGTTATTTGCCAACCACTTTTAGCTGGGATTAATGCCAGCCTGGAGCTACTTACGTTGCTGCAGATCTCACTAATCTTTCTGGACCTTGGAATTGCTGATATGGAAACTTTATTTAAGCATAAAGTCTGAGATTTTTTCAATCCTCTTTTTCGGAAACATCTGGCAGGTGGATCAAATGAAGATTTTGGTAAGTACTGCTTCCAGCTTCGCCACGGTAGTGATAACAATTGTTTTCTTTTGGTGCCATCGGCTAATGGGATTCCACTGCAAGAATGGACATAGTTAATCACCTTATGAAGTTTTGCAATCTGAAACAAGTTGCTGGGCAAGAGAGATGGGTATCTTTGTGCATATGGTAGCCATGGAAGACAAGCTGGTCTTGAAGATGCTGATGGACACATATGTTTTGAGAGGTCCCAACCCCACCTGGAGATCCCAGCAGAGATTGAGCCTGGGAGCTTTTGCCATTCTGCCCTTCCCCTATCGTACTGCACTGCATTTTGTTCAAGATGCCATTTAACCTGCAATAATTATCTAACGAGCAAATCTGATCTCTCCTTCAGGCTGTCCTCGTATTTCTTGTCTCCCTGACTTGTTCTTCAGCCAGTGATGTAAGTCACCATTTCTCAACGTTGGGATGGGGAAAAGAGGCTGACCCCATTTAAGGAGGCTACTTATTGTTTTATGGGCATCTCCACGGGGCAGCCTTTCCCAGATGCCTGATAGGATAGATTAGGTTCTGAAGTCCAGGACGGGGGAGAAACTCACTCAGTCAGGTTCACATTTTAGTATGAACCCACCTGATTTGAATTTCTCAAAACAATGTGAACAGAAACACAGCTAGCCTTCAGAATTCACATTTCTCTGAATTTTGTGGTGCAGTTGTTGTTGGTTGTTGTTTTTTGTAGACAAAAATGCATCTGTTAAGAAAAACTGTGCATAAAAACGAATGTGTTAGTGAAAATAGCATGTGGAAATGCATGATATTAAGGGGAATTACTTAAAAAAACATGTGCATATCCGGCAAAGTCACAAGCAAAAATGTGCCACCCTGGTTTTCTTTGGCATGGATGATGGCAGAAGCGGTGGGGGAGGGTGTCCCCCCAAACAAGGAGCTTGCCCCCCCCCCTTGTCCATCGCATTGCTGGACTATGTCATTGCTGGATGACACTGCTGGATATTTCATGGACATATACTGTTATTTTTCTTTCAGAGGTCAGAACACAGTTCGTCTACCTGGAGATATACTTTGCCTTTTCTGTGCTCCTTCTTTTTTCTGTGGAGGAAAAGCGGGAGATACATTCAATAAATAATACTAAAAAATAAATCTTCATGATGACTTGATGTCCAGCTTTGATACAGTCTACTTGAAAAATTGTTGAAGCCCCCTCCATCCCCAGCCAAGGCAGAGTTTCATAGCCCCCCCCCGCATGCCTACCCCCTGCCTCGTTCATTACAGCCCTTTTTTAAACTCCCTAGGTTATTGCTGTAAAGCACCAAGGAAATACCGACACCAGCACCCACCAGGCGGTGAGGGTCAACCAGGAAGATCAAACGGCCAATATCCACAACTATAATGGGTGGAACGGATGGGATGCCGTCTGGGATTACCAAAAGGTAACCCCGCCCCCAAAAGCAGATAGTAATTCAGACCCACTAATTCTGGACAGATCCATGGAGATTTGAATCTTTGGATTTATAATTAAAATCTGCTTTTTCTTGCATTTGATAGGGCCTTTTTGCTGCAAGGCTGTTTCGGAAGAGGGTCTGTGTTGTAGCAGCAATGGATTTCGAGCTATTCCCAAGCCTGGAGACACTCCACAGTTTCAAAGGGCAGAAGGTATTGTAGTGGAAATTATATGCTTTGATTGGTAGCCTACATGAGAAGAGATGTAAAAACTGCAAGAGTGTTTGAGAGGATATTAGGAGAAACTGCTTCCTCACACTGCCTTATGAATGTGTCCAGATGATGCAATCTTGATTTCCTACACCCAATTGGGCTTGCGCAGACTGCTGAATCGGTTCACCTTGGACTGAAAGAATGAGCATCTTACTATAAATTACCAAAAAACTAAAGTTGTGATGTTTGGCAAATCTAAGAAAAGTTACAATTGCTTGCTCGAAGGAAATGCACTGGAGCAAGTATTTTCATTTAAGTATCTCAGTTTGGTCTTTCAGTGGGCAGGCTAATGGTCTGCACAGCTTCAATCAAGCACCTTATTTAGCTGGTAGAACTTTAAATGGACTACTACGATTCCAGCCTACAAAAGGGGCAACTTGCTGCAGCCCACTTTAGAACTTTATAAGACCGGGGTGTTGCCAGAGATGTTCTATGGAGCACCACTGTGGGCCATGGCCAATTTTGATTTACTGGAGAGACTCCTGCCAGTCTCTTTGTTGTTGTTTAGTCATTTAGTCGTGCCTGACTCTTTGTGACCCCATGGACCAGAGCACACCAGGCACTCCTGTCTTCCACTGCCTCCCGCAGTTTGGTCAAACTCACGCTGGTAGCTTCGAGAACACTGTCCAACCATCTTGATCTCTGCCTTCCCCTTCTCCTTGTGCCCTCCATCTTTCCCAACATCAGGGTCTTTTCCAGGGAGTCTTCTCTTCTCATGAGGTGGCCAAAGTATTGGAGCCTCAGCTTCAGGATCTGTCCTTCCAGTGAGCACTCAGGGCTGATTTCCTTCAGAATGGAGAGGTTGATCTTCTTGCAGCCCATGGGACTCTCAAGAGTCTCCTCCAGCACCAGAATTCAAAAGCATCAATTCTTCGGCGATCAGCCTTCTTTATGGTCCAGCTCTGACTTCCATACATCACTACTGGGAAAACCAGAGCTTTAACTATACGGACCTTTGTCGGCAAGGTGATGCCTCTGCTTTTTAAGATGCTGTCCAGGTTTGTCATTGCTTTTCTCCCAAGAAGCAGGCGTCTTTTAATTTTGTGGCTGCTGTCACCATCTGCAGTGATCATGGAGCCCAAGAAAGTAAAATCTCTCACTGCTTCCATTTCTTCCCCTTCTATTTGCCAGGAGGTGATGGGACCAGTGGCCATGATCTTCCTTTTTTTTATATGTTGAGCTTTAGACTATATTTTGCGCTCTCCTCTTTCACCCTCCCTACCTCTACCAAAATAGCACTGCTCCCTGCAGAAATGGGTGTAATGCCCATTCAAGCCAAAGCCCTTAGACTAGCTCTGCTTTTTTGGTTTAATCCCCCCCCCAAGCATGTATCAAAATCCCTCATGACAATTTTGGAAGACATGACCCCAAACTCATGGAAACGTGAAATGGAATCTGCTGCCACGAGGTTGGGACCCTCTGCCTCCTTTCTTGTGACTCAGGGTTTTGAGAGAGCTAAATAATTAATACTCCACCCCCCCCCCCATATCATCTTTTGGATTGAGCTAAAGAATTAATACTTCAAAGGCTTAGAGACACCAAGATGCAATCACAAACTACTGAGCTCAGCATCTGTCAGTCTAACTAAGTGTATGTTTTTTTATTCCATTGTCTGCATCCCTGTGGGATGCGGGTGGCACTGTGGGTTAAACCACAGAGCCTAGGGCTTGCCGATCGGAAGGTCGGCGGTTTGAATCCCCGCGACGGGGTGAGCTCCTGTTGCTCGGTCCCTGCTCCTGCCAACCTAGCAGTTCGAAAGCACATCAAAGTGCAAGTAGATCAATAGGTACCGCTGTGGCGGGAAGGTAAACAGCGTTTCCATGCACTACTCTGGTTCGCCAGAAGCGGCTTAGTCATGCTGGCCACATGACCCGGAAGCTGTACGCCGGCTCCCTCGGCCAATAAAGCGAGATGAGCGCCACAACCCCAGAGTCGGCCACGACTGGACCTAATGGTCAGGAGTCCCTTTACCTTTATGCATCCCTGCCAAGATAGATTTGCCAAATGTTAAAATGAGGATAGCCTTTACACAGGCAAGACTAAACGTCCTTCCGTTAGCAGATTCGACGGACTGACATAAAGGAGTTCCTAAGGAGGATAGAATTTGTGGCTGCAACTCTGTGTCAATAGGAGACATAACTCATCTACTCCTAGAATGCCCTCTTTATAATGACCTTAGAAACAATTACTTCCACCCATTGTTAAGATCGCAGGAGGGAGGGACGTCTCTTGCAAAGACCTGTTTTTTGATGTCTGATGTAGAGAGGTTTACAATGGTACCTCGGGTTAAGTACTTAATTCGTTCCAGAGGTCCGTTCTTAACCTGAAACTGTTCTTAACCTGAAGCACCACTTTAGCTAATGGGGCCTCCTGCTGCGCCACCGGAGCACGATTTCTGTTCTCATCCTGAAGCAAAGATCTTAACCCGAGGTACTATTTCTGGGTTAGCAGAGTCTGTAACCTGAAGCGTATGTAACCTGAATCGTATGTAACCCGAGGTACCGCTGTATATCCTTTAGAACATCCAAATTCCTTACCAAGGCTTTACAGATTCGTGTAATGAAACATTGAAACTTAAAGGGGGAATGAGAAATTATTTATCCTGTAGACGTCAGGAAGTAGAAATGTAAACCACTATTATTAGCAGCATTCTTATTATTTTTATGTGTGTAATGGCTGCTCACTAAACACAATAAATTGAACTGAACTGAACTTATCAATCTGCCAGGAATGTGCAGGAGAATCTCAACCTTGAGCTGGCCTGATAGACAGTAGCTTGCCCTGTACTTCTTGCTGAACCAGGCACCCAGCTCTGATTATGCAGACTTGATTTACCTCTGTAGAAGCTCATGAAATTTATAGGCCTGGGGACTCCACTTTTGTGGGTTCCCCAAACGGCCGCTATTCTTCTGACCAAATGAAGTTGTCCTAAACATCACAATGGTGTGTGGAATGAAGAAAGACAGATGCCAGCAGGAAAATCTGCGGATCACTCCCATTAGCTTTAAATCTGTTGCTGAAATGGGAAACTCGACACCAGGCACGGATTCCGTTGTCTGGCACGGCCGCCTCTTGTGATTCTCTCCCGGTGCTGCCATACGCAGAGCAGGCCTACAGATGAGCCACAGGGAGGGCTAACAAAGGAATTTGTGGAGGAAATTGGGCATAGAAGATGGACCAGGAAGGGAGCTGTTCAACAGTGGAATGGACTCCCTCGGAAGGTGGTGGCCTCTCCTTCACTGGAGGATTTTCAACAGAGGTTAGATGGCCATCTGTCAGGGATACTTGAGCTGTGATTCCTGCTTTGCAGGAGGTTGAGCTAAAAGATCCTTCTTCAACAATTCTATGATAATTTTGGACAGGGCCGTCTTAAGCGTATCTGGCGCCATGGTGCAAAGATCCCTCTGGCGCCCCCCCCCCCTTTCCCAGAGTTGCCAACCTTTTTTAGGGAAGACAGCGCTGCCGGCGACAGGCCCAGCTTTGCGGGGCTGGAGGAGGCGGGCAGCGGCTGGAGGGCAGCTCCTCCAGCGGGGAAGAGGCGGAGGCTGGATGTGGCGGCTCCTGGTTCAGCTGGCCGCTTCGTGCCACGGTGGCCATGGCAGGTGGAGGCTCCTGGCGCGGCGCGGTATGGCGGAGGTGGGCGAGGGTGGTGAGCTGATGCTGGGAGGTGCCACGTCCAGCTTCTGCCTCTTCCCTGGCGCCCTCCAGAACGTGGCGCCCTGGCGCCCTGCACCACTAGCCTCTATGGGTAAGACACCCCTGATTTTGGAATGCAAGCTTTTTTCTACTTAATTGATGAAGAATGGTTTTTAAAAAGTGAGGGAGATTTTCAGCCCTGCACTAGAGCATCTCCATACAAGATGGGTGACACCTGGCTTGAGAGCAGCACATGTGAAAAGGATCTAGGAGTCTTAGTTGACCACAACCTTGACATGAGCCAACAGTGTGACGCGGCAGCTAAAAAAGCCAATGCAATTCTGGGCTGCATCAGTAGAAGTATAGCATCTAGATCAAGGGAAGTAATAGTGCCACTGTATTCTGCTCTGGTCAGACCTCACCTGGAGTACTGTGTCCAGTTCTGGGCACCACAGTTCAAGAAGGACACTGACAAACTGGAATGTGTCCAGAGAAGGGCAACCAAAATGGTCAAAGGCCTGGAAACGATGCCCTATGAGGAACGGCTAAGGGAGCTGGGCATGTTTAGCCTGGAGAAGAGGAGGTTAAGGGGTGATATGATAGCCATGTTCAAATATATAAAAGGATGTCACATAGAGGAGGGAGAAAGGTTGTTTTCTGCTGCTCCAGAGAAGCGGACACGGAGCAATGGATCCAAACTACAAGAAAGAAGATTCCACCTAAACACTAGGAAGAACTTCCTGACAGTAAGAGCTGTTTGACAGTGGAATTTGCTGCCAAGGAGTGTGGTGGAGTCTCCTACTTTGGAGGTCTTTAAGCAGAGGCTTGACAACCATATGTCAGGAGTGCTCTGATGGTGTTTCCTGCTTGGCAGGGGGTTGGACTCGATGGCCCTTGTGGTCTCTTCTAACTCTATGATTCTATGATTCTATGATTCTATGATCTCCAAGCATGATCTCTGATCATGATAAATTTCCACTAGTAATTCCAATTTTTTCATCCCTCCCTGGCACAGCTGTCCAAGAGCACCCTTCCGGCGAGTGACTTAACATTCTTGGTTGGCAAGACCCGTGTCCAGAACACTGTTCAGTTTGGAAGCCCCATTGAGCAGCTCTGCAGTGGGATTCCTGTGTACTACGCCTCCAAAGAGCAAGGTGAGGCAGGTTTCTCTTGCTCTCTAGCTGCAGAAATGGCTGTGTGGGGTTAAACTCAGTGGGCAGATAATCTTGGTCAACCTGGTGCCCTCCAGGTATTTTGGACTACAATTCCCATCACACACACCCAGCAGCATGACTGTATGATGCTGGGACTGGAAGGAGACGTTGTCCAAAACATCTGGAAGGGGACCAGGTTAAGGAAGGTAGTAGGAGATCATGACCAGTCAGGTTGACACACAGAGGAGAGGAGGTGGCCTTCCTATCCTTTCTAAATGGTATCCCCACTAGGGAGCAGGACATCAAACCCCACTTGACAGTTGTGCAGGCTGGTCAAACTGCTCTTGGAAGGGTAGGCCTCATCCTGGCTGCTGAGCCAAAGGGAGAAGTGAGCTCAGATTAAGGTTCCTTTAAACCGATGAGTTTTTTGCTTAGATGTCCTGCTCCTACCATTTTCTGTACAGCACAGGGAACACCTCTGCTGATCTGAAGCCATTTCAAGCCTCTAGGTCAGTGGATTCCAAAGAGGGCAGTAGTGCCCCCCATATATCGGGGAGCCCTCTAAGAGGCAAGGGGGTGGCAGGGGGGCACTGGAGGGGCAAAAGCTGGTATCACATGATCAAGTTCATTAGTTTTGTTGAATTCATTAAACGAAATAGTTTAAACCGGATTTTGGATAAATGTGCAGTTAATTCCTACTGTTTGGAATTTTATTGTGTCACTGTCTTCCTTAGTGGGTTGTGCAAACCCCTATTCGGAATACAGTCGTACCTTGGATCCTGAACACCTTGCGAGTCAAACGTTTTGGCTCCCGAATGCCACAAACCTGGAAGTGAGTGTTCCGGTTTGCGAATGTTCTTTGGAACCCAAACGTCTGATGTGACTTCCATAGCTTCTGATTGGCTGCAGGAGCTTCCTGCAGCCAATCAGAAGCCGCACCTTGGTTTCTGAACATTTTGGAAGTCAAACAGACTTCTGGAACGGATTCCATTCGACTTCCGAGGTACCACTGTAATGGGTAAGGGAGGGATCACTGGAACTGGGGTGGGGGTGGGTGGTCCCAAAAATGTTTGGGAACCATTGAGCCAGATATTTCCATCTGAAGGAACCTTGGGATTTGGGGCTGTGTAGAAGGGTAAAATACTACAGCAAGAAATTAATCACCAGCACGCACACACACACACACACAATGCCAAGACTTTTGTAGGGAACAGTTGCACGATAGCCAAACTCATTCCAAGCCAGTTTAAGCCTCTTGTGTAGACGTGATTCAAGCTGACTTTGCAGAGTGTATAGAACATGGGTCGGCAAACTAAGGGCTGCGGGCCAGATCAGGCCCAATTGCCCTCTGGATCCGTCCTGTGGACAGTCCTAGAATCGCTACTTGGATCGGTGTGATCTTTGGGGCTGCGCCATATTTTTTTTTTGCATTTTTTCCGGGCGCCATTCCCCCACCCCTCTCACACACCTCCTCCTGGCTTCTCCCCACCCTGCGGAGGAAGGGAGGTGGGCTTTGATTGGTGCCAGCCAATCCAAAGCCTTGCCGCCCGAGTGCTGAGGCGCAGCCCAGACTCGCCACCTGCCCACTGGCCTCTCCATCCATGGCCGCGCTGTGGGCATTGTGGCGGGCACATTGTGGGGCATTGGCCGGAGCTTGGTGCGCCTGCTGGCCCCACGCCCAGGAAGGCTGGCCTGGAAAGGAGAGGCGACGCCACCACCACCGGCTCCCAACCGCAGGCAGAGTGGTGGAGGAGGTAGGAAAGCAGGGGGAGGGGAGGGGCTGGGGGGAGAGAGGAGCCCCCCTCCGCTGTGTGCGTGCACATGCGCAGTCTAGCCCGCCACGGGGTCTGAGGGGCGGTGAACTGGCCCCCTCCTAAAAAAGTTTGCTGCCCCCTGGCGTAGAAGCTGCATTTATTTTCCAGCCCCCCAATTTGGAAAGGCCAGCCATGTCTTGGAGATGGCAGCACTGTGTCTGATGCTTCTTTGCTAATAATTGTGTTGTGTTTTCCCCCTTCACAGGAGCCAACCTCCCCTTGCAGAGTCGAGGGTGTGCGAATGTCGGGATCCTACGTGGCTTATTCAACATCTATCTCTGCGGCAACATTCCGAGTTGCTAAAATGCTGGCCAAGAGTCCACAGAGCGAATCTTTGCCTTCCTTGTTCTCCTCACAACAACCTTTTCGCTGTCCATGTTTTCCTCTCCAGCCACTGCTCAGTTTTCCAAGCCCAATCCAGCTATCAGCACTTGAAGAATAATAATAAACGTTTACAACATGAATGGGTCTTGATTTCAATTTCTTGAAATTTGAAGGAAGATTTAATAATGCGACATGAAGCACTGCACTCAGTTGTGTGTCATTTTTAAAAATTCCAACATGCAACCAAAGAGGCTTCAATCTAGGTGAGAAGACCGGTCTCTGTGTTTGGGGGGGGGGGAGGTAAGAGGGGCTTTCTATAAAGCATTAGCCTCCATCCCTTCCTCACATCTTAATTTGTCGCAAAGAGACAAAAGTAGCACCTCAAGTTTCAACAGCTGGATTTCTGTTCAGTTTGCCCACTTACCAAATTGGTACTCAGCTGGGTTCACTGCATGGAAGAGGTGCAGAGGCCTTTCTGCAGTCATAGCGTGTCTCTAATCAGCTACACTTTGGAACTCCCTGCCTATTGATATCTGGCAGGCGCCTTCACTGTGCTCTTTTCAGCTGAAAACATTTTTGCTTAGACAATATAATAATAATAATAATTTATTATTTATACCCCGCCCATCTGGCTGAGTTTCCCCAGCCACTCTGGGTGGCTTCCAATCAAGTGTTAAAAACAATACAGCATTAAAGATAAGAATCTTTATTTGCGTCAGCCATCGGCCATAGCAATAAAACAACAATACGACACACAAAGAATAAAACTAAAAAGTCAATTATATAAAATACATTTTAGGGGACGACAAAATAATAGTAGCAAAACATAGCGATAATAATAGTAAAATCCTAGGAGAGGAATCTGGGCGACGACGCTAATGTCACTCAGGTAGCAGCTCTCAATCTCATTGCTCTCTCGACAAATTTGGCAACCTTCTCTGTTGTCGAGCCGTTCTGGTCGGCCAGGAGTGAGAACAGCTTGGCTTCGCAAGAGTGGCCCGGGATGGCAGACAGGAGCGGCGCGATGGTCTCGTCCCTGAGATCTTTATATAGGGAGCAAGACAAGAGGACGTGTGACACAGTCTCCACGCAGCCAGCTCCACAGGGGCAGAGCCGGTTCTCAAATGAAGTTCCTTGATATCTACCCTCAAGAACAGCCGAGGGTAACATATTGAGTCTGGCCAGTGTAAAGGCCCGTCTGAGTTTTGGAATGGTTAAGGTAGACAAATAAGGTGCCCGAAAATCAAAGTGGGAGGGGGGCAGATAAGCGTACCAAGCACTAAATTTCTTAATATAGGCCAGATTATTTTGCTGCTCAATATCCTTCATGCGCTGATCAATAATAGTTTTTGCCTTGGGGAGACCCATTTTCAGGAGATGCTGTGCTTGGAGGCCACATATAAGTAGTTTTTGATGCACTACTTTGGACCACCGACTTCTATGTGCATCTCGTGCTACTAGAGGTAGTAGTCCGGATGGGTTTAAATTTAAGCGAAGCCAATAGTTAAATGTTCTTAACCAGGTTCGGGTTTCGACGGAGAGGAGGCCAGTCTCCAGCCGTAGGGCCGCATTTGGTGCGCATGGTGGAACGCCTAGAATCAATACAGCATTAAATATTAAAAACTTCCCTAAACAGGGATTGCCTTCAGATGTCTTTTAAAGAGAAGATAGCTGCTTATTTCCTTCACATCTGAAGGGAGGGCATTCCACACAACGGGCGCCACTACCAAGAAGGCCCTCTGCCTGGTTCCCTGTAACTTGGCTTCTCGCAGTGAGGGAACTGCCAGAAGGCCCTCGGCGCTGGACCTCAGTGTCCAGGCTGAACGATGGAGGTGGAGACGCTCCTTCAGGTATACTGAGCTGAGGCTGTTTAGGGCTTTAAAGGTCAGCACCAACACTTTGAATTGTGCTCGGAAACGTACTCGGAAATGTAGACAAAACGATGTCTTTTTAGTTTATTGCTGGGTTGTTTTTTTAACGTTGTCGTTACTTATTTAATTGCTATATTCTTTTGTAAACCATTAGATGTGTTTCATTAACCATCAAGAGGTATACAAATTTTATGGAATTAATAAATATACTTAATCGGAAAGAGTTGTGGTTGCCGAGTAAATGAGCGAAAAGGTAGGCTGTATTTCAGGACTAGCTAAAACCTGGCTTGTGGGCCACATCAGGGCACCCACCAGAGCAAAATATTGATGGCCCCACCGAGTGGAGGGGTATTAAATAAATGAATAAGCTAGAGACAGCACCTGGTCTTCTGCCTAGCTCAGCACTAGGATGGGGTTCAAAAGTGCCACCACCCCAGTCCTCGGATTGGTTATTTGTGTTGGGATACTGCCAGGGAGACAAAGTCCATCATGGCCCCAAGCCGTGTGCCGGACGATCCATCGATCTCCCGTAGGCACGCAGTACCAGCGATTAGCGACATGAGTTTCTAGAAAATATCTTGCCACATTCCAGAGCTCATGCACACTCTTATCAGCAGATAATTGACAGCAGAAGTCGCACTCAGGAGAGCATTATTTACAAGCTTTATTCAGCGTTGATCAGAACAAAGAAAGACATGACTGTCTGCGTCAGTGTCTCCGACAGAGAGAGAAAAACGAAAGCAATAGCAAACATAAACATCCTGTGAACAGGACATGCGCAGACTCTGACTCACAAAGACTGCTCTCTTTTAAGGTGGAACGGAAATATCCTAACAATTTGATGAGTGAGAAGGCAGCTGAGCTGCATGCAACAGAGTGGAGCGGGTGTATCTACCACTGGGAAGACACCCCTCAGGCTCAAAAATGTTGGTGCACACACACCCTGGCTGTAAATGCTCAGAGACATGCTTAGTTCTTTATCAATTATTCACATCTTTCTTAGCTAAGACAGACTCTGAAGATGGGTTCTATCTAGGGCAGTGGTTCCCAAACGCTTCGGAGCCACTGCCTCCGTGGCCCCATAGACACACCTCCAGGGCTGGATGTAGGTCTGATGAGGCCCTCAGCTACTGAAGGTAATGGGGCCCTTTATATGTCCAGCTGTCCTTTATCAACAACAAATTGTCGCTGTTTTTTGTGTTGAATATATGCTACATGGTCGTTTATGGACCTAATAGGTACAGTGGTGCCTCGCAAGACAAAAAGAATCCGTTCTGTGATTCTCTTCGTCTAGCGGTTTTTTCGTCTTGCGAAGCAGGCCCATTGACAGATTAGCGGATTAGCGCTATTAGCGGCTTTTAGCGGCTTATCTGCTGATCGGATCAGCTGATAAGCGGCTTAGCAGCTTAGAAAAGGGGGGGGGGAACCCCGCAGGAACTCGCAAGGCATTGTCGTCTTGCGAAGCAAGCCCATAGGAAATTCATTTTGCGAAGCACCTCCAAAACGGAAAACCCTTTCGTTTAGCGGGTTTTCCGTCTTGCGAGGCATTCGTCTTGTGGGGCACCACTGTATCTAAAGCCATTTGCACATAACAAAATATGTTTTTTTTATCTTATATTTTGGAAATGTACATCCAGTTTTCTATCCAGGGGGTTTAAATGCATTTTCTTAAATGACCGTTGATGGCTTTTGTCGCTGCATATGCCACACAGGAGCTAAACAGTGAAAGGACCTTATTTTGTAGTTGCTGGGGAGAAGGCTTTGGTTTAGGAACGGACTTCCAGAATGGATTAAGTTTGAGAACCAAGGTACCACTGTAGTGACTTTGAAAAAAGAAGCCAAGAGCGGGGAGGGTTGGGAAGTTGCTTTTCTTTATTAACAGGTCTTGGGTTGGGCTGCAGCTTTCAAGGGAAGCAGAAGAAAGCCCAAGAAGCTGAGGAAAGTGAGATAATTCACGGGGAGGCAGAAAGCTTGGAAGAGCATGGAATACTGGGAGGCAGCTCAGGAGGTCTACAGGTTGAGGTTTGCGCAGACGGAGATGCCCAGAATGCCAAGGATGCCAGCCTTGGCACAGCCGCCGGCATGGAATCCACCTAGGTGGGAGGAGACAAGAAAAACAAATTACACACAAAGATAAAAAATAAATTTGAGACCTGAAAACTGCGATCCTATACCCACTTACTGGGTGGAGAGCAAGTCCCTGTGAACTCAGTGGGCCTTCGCAGACTTGAATACGATTGCACTATTAGGCAGTTAGTGAGATAGTCCTCTTGTGGGATATAATCCACTGAGAGCAGTCAGGTACAACATTCCTTGTAATGCTAGAGAAGACATGCAGGGGAATGTCTGGTCCAGCCAGTCAAAACTTCCTGTTCCTCCTGGGCTGGAACAACCTTCCTTTGCATGTGATAGAAGGTGGCTGTGACCTTACCTGTCCAGGTAACAAAAGGCTGAGTCACGCACCTCTCTCTCTCTTCCCTCTTCGTTGGACCAGCTTTTATCTAGGAATGCTCTGCTAGCTTCTCAGCTAGCAGAAGCACTGGGATTGTTCCCCCATATGGGGTAGATCCCCATGTACATGTTTGTAACTAAGTCTGCCTTCAGGGATCCAACTGTGAACTGATGTAAGTAAACTTCTTTTATCGACTTTGAATAAGATTGTTGTGTCTTTATTCTTTTAAGAGGGATTCAAGGGAACTTACCAGGAATATGCAATTCAATCTGAGACAGACTGAATTGTATAATAGTGAGAGGCTTGCACAAGCCTGCAACCAGCTATCTGCTGTGCATGAGAGGGGGAATGTAAACTCTGCTAAGCAAAGAAACTTGCTAACGCAAGTTAAAGGTAAAGGGACCCCTGACCATTAAGTCCAGTTGTGGACGACTCTGGGGTTGCGGCGCTTATCTTGCTTTACTGGCCAAAGGAGCCGGCGTTTGTTCGCAGACAGTTTTTCTGGGTCATATGGACATCATGACTAAGCCGCTTCTGGCAAAGCCAGAGCAGTGCACAGAAACACCATTTACCTTCCCGCTGGAGCGATACCTATTTATCTACTTGCACTTTGACGTGCTTTCGAACTGCTAGGTTGGCAGGAGCAGGGACTGAACAATGGGAACTCACCCCATTGCGGGGATTCAAACTGCTGACCTTCTGATCAGCAAGCCCTAGCCTCTGTGGTTTAGACCACAGCACCACCCACGTCCCTAACACAAGTTAGGAAGGATATTAATAAACAATATATCCTCTCCTGCCACCCCGAACATTCCTACACCTCTTCAGTAACCAATCCAGAAAACCTGCCACTCCAGTTTGCAGAGCTCTTTTGGTCTAGTTTGATCTGCATTTCCACTGCACTTCCAACATTTAACAATTCTGGAAGTTCCATTTCCAAACTGAAGCAGCTGTTTGGCTGGACTGTGAATACTCACTCTCAACTTTTTCAACTTTGTAAACGGGCACGTTCTTGCAGAGCTTCTCGATGGAGCTGCCGAAAACAAGCCACTCCTTGATTTCTCCGAAGAAAGAGTCACTGGGTTCATATTTCGCCCACACGTTTCTGGGGGACATCATCTTGTTCATCATCTAAAAAGGGAACGTGCTTATGAAGTAACTCATTTCCAGAGGGACAGCAAGCAGCCTGATAAGCAGCAACGACTCTCTGTCAGTTTCATATAAGTTTATTTAAAAGAAAAACACATCCAGAGCATGGCGTTCTGCCTGCTCTCATTAACCTTAGTTGCTCGGTCTGACTCATTGTCCCTCCCCCAACAGGAAGGATGCCAAAATCTCGCCTTTCTTCTCCTTCCCTTCCATTACTCTCTGAGCCTCTCCAACCTCCTTGTACGGGGACTGCACGGCAGGCCTGTCTCTTCCCCAGAAGAGACAGCCTCCGACTCTGGCCTATCTGCTGGTTGCCTGGCAACGCTTTGACCGGCTTCCAATTCTTCCTCTCCTTGGGAGCTAATAGCTTGTTCCCTTGGTTGGAGGGGGGCCGGCCTGTCCTCTCCAAACTCAGACAGACAGCTTTCATCTGCAGAGTCAGCCCCTTGCTCGCTCAGCTCAATTTCTGAGGCTGACTCTTCCGCTGCGCTCTGGGGGGGGGGCACGTTCCTGACACACGCATTGCGGGGAGTTCAATTTGGGAGTTCCTTCCAACTCTACAATTCTATGATTCAAAGTGCATAAACTGAATACGATACGCAACTTGAAGACTGGGAAAAGATGTGGAAGGTGAATTTAAAATTTACAGTTTGTATTTTATTGAAAGAGAATTATATGAAAATGATGTATAGATGGTATATGACGCCAGAGAAAGTGGCAAAAATGTATAAAAAGGGATCTAAAACCTGTTGAAAATGTAAAGAAAAAGATGGTACATTTTATCATATGTGGTGGGAATGCAAAAGGGTTAGAAATTATTGGGAAATGATATATAATGAATTGAAAAAAAATGTTTAAAAAGACTTTTGTTAAGAAACCAGAAGCATTTCTCCTAGGAATTTTAGATCAAGATTAAAAAAAGAAAGAAAATTGGAAATTATTTATGTATGCAACAACAGCTGCAAGAATTATATTAGCACAAGCTTGGGAGACAGAAGAAATACTAACGAAAGAACAATGGCAAGGGAAACTTATGGAATATGCAGAACTGGCAAAATTAACAGATAAATTACATGAAAAGGATAACAAAGACTTTAAAAGAGAATGGGAACCATTTACAACATATATGAAGAGGCAACATAAAGAATTGGACTCACTGGCAGGGTTTGAATAAACAAACACAATTGTATATATAAAATGTAAGACTATATGTATTGGGAAAATTTTGGGAACAACACGCAGAGTGAGTAATATGGAAATAAAACAAAGTGGGAGTATGAGGGAAGTCCAGGGGAGGAGGGGGGAAATATGGAAAATTGTTAGAGAAATATTGTTAGAGGATATATCCATGGAAAAAACAATACAACATATTTTTTAAAAAATAAACTGAATAGGCATGTACAGTGTATGAGATATACACTGAGATGTCTGTAATGAACTTCGCAGTTACCTGCTTCTCATATGCCAGCCGCCCAACTTCTTCCAGCTCTGGAATGTAGCCTTTTTCCATCTTCATGACAAAGCAGGCCCGTCGAGAAAAGAGCCGAGTGGCAATGTATCCCTGTCATTCAAAAAAGGAGAATAAGAATTGAGATACAGTGGTGCCCCGCAAGACGAATGCCTCGCAAGACGGAAAACTCGCTAGACGAAAGAGTTTTCCGTTTTGGAGGTGCTTCGCAAAACGAATCTCCTATGGGCTTGCTTTGCAAGACGACAATGTCTTGCGAGTTCCTGCTGGTTTTCCCCCCTCCCCCCCTTTTCTAAGCCGCTAAGCCGCTTATCAGCTGATCCGATCAGCAGATAATCCGCTAAAAGCCTCTAAAAGCCGCTAATAGCGCTAATCCGCTAATCCGTCAATGGGCTTGCTTCGCAAGACGAAAAAAACCGCTAGACGAAGAGAATCACAGAACGGATTCTTTTCGTCTTGCGAGGCACCACTGTAAGGTACTACTGGGCCTTTCGGGCCCCTCTTTGCTCCCACCCCAAGGTAGGAATCGACATTGGGTCTGAACTAGAGGCCCATGGTAAACAAGAAAGACTCTTTCTGAGGCCACTGGCCAGTTTTATTAAAGGTGTCCGAATACATTTGGATGTCCTGCAACTGATTATTCAACCTCATTTTGTAGCATTTTTACTTTTAGTGGCAAGAAAGCCTTGCCAAAATGCATTAATAATTTCAGAGGTAATGACAGGCGACTAACGATACATTTGTCTGATGCCACATTTTTGTATGAACACGATTTTTCAAAAAGAAAATAAACGACCATCTTCTCCGTTACAAACTGTGTGTGAACAAATTCAGGAACATGCCTGCATTGGTGAACAAAGGGGCCTAACTCTGTCACTTGTAAAAGTGGATTTTGAGTCACTAACCTAACTCCTCCTATTGTGTCAAAATTGGATAGACTCAGCGAGTTCTTCATTCTTGCCAGAAAACCAATCTGTGTGTTGAATGTCGAGCTGACTTATTTTACGGAGCGAAGAAAGCCATTCATGCAAAAGCACGGATGAATTTGACTGTTCTGGAAACAAATTCCTCAGAATGTGACTGATGGGTGCTCGCCATTGCCATCACCCTTTACAATGTCTGTGATCACCCCAAAATAAGTTTATTTTAAACAGATGATATTGAGTGTGTGGATGGATGGATGGAATGCAGCTGAATAAAAAAACGTTTCTGCCTAAAATATTGGTTATTCCTGGTGTGAGTTCTTTCTTTCCTGTGTTGTTAAGCCCACCTTTCTTCCATAAATGAACCCAAGGCAGAATTCCTGTGCTTCCAAGATAGTCTCCCAACCAGGCGCTGACCAGTCCCAGACCTCCTTAGCTGCAAAAAAGGTAGATGGTGGCTCCACCTGCCTTCAGATCCACCCTCTGTCACCTGAGTCTGTTTTGCAGAGGACCCCAGAAGATTGTTGTGAGACAGAAACAGGTAGACTTACATGCTTGTAGTCAAAAATGGTATCTGAAGAGCAGAGTCCTCCATAGACGTGGATGTTGGCCACTTGATTCTCATTATCTATGGACACGGTTTGCTGGACATAATCACCATTGTAGCTTGGGATTCTGTAGACCTGAGAATAAATATAGCCCCCCAAATTGTTGTTATTATTTTTTTACATATTCCTTGTTGTGAAGTATGACATAAGTAAGGGTGCTTTAAGTATATATACTGTATTTTTCGCCCTATAGGATGCACCATCCCATAAGGCGCACCTAGTTTTTTGGGGGGGAAATAAAGGGGGAAAAGTTATTTTCCCCCCCCAGGCGCGGGGCTGGGGCGGGGGAGGCCCGAGCTTCCCCCGACCCCAGCCCCCAAACAGGCAGCTCTCTGCAAGCCGTGGGAGCCCAGTGCTGGCTCCCGCTGCTTGCGGAGAGGTCCGCGAAGCCTGGAGAGCGAGAGGGGTCAGTGCGCACCGACCCCTCTCGCTCTCCAGGCTTCAGCGAAAGCCTGCATTCGCCCCATAGGACGCACACACATTTCCCCTTCATTTTTGGAGGGGAAAAAGTGCGTCCTACAGGGCGAAAAATACGGTATGTATTTTAAAAAGTGTAATTCACTTAAACTTTCTTTTAAAAAATCAAAGTGACTAATGAGATAATCATTTAAAAGAACCCCATTATTTGGCAGTATGCCAAAGTACACAGCAGCAGGGGAAAAAACCCCATCAAATGCATGAAAAACTGGAGCAAAAATGAAAAACACAAATAATCAGCAAAATGGGGGAGGAATGATCTCTTTTGCAGCATCGGGAAGCAACCAACAGATCCTTGAAAGGGTCAGGTTTTAATCTGACTTCTAACAGCACCCAGTATTGGGGGGCGGAGGGTCCCCACTGCAGAGGCATGCCAGAGTGTTGGCACTACCATTACTGTGGAGGTAGGCACTTGCCCATGTGACAGGAGCTCCAATGCTGAACCGCAAGGGAGCTGATTCCCAGTTTAAAGGTAAAGGGACCCCTGACCATTAGGTCCAGTCTCGAACGACTCTGGGGTTGTGGCACTCATCTCACTTTACTGGCCGAGGGAGCCGGCGTTTGTCTGCAGACAATTTTTCTGGGTCATGTGGCCATGATCCAGAATGCAGCAGCCATACTGGTGACTGGGAGCGGCCACCGAGACCATATAACACCGGTCTTGAAAGACCTACATTGGCTCCCAGTACGTTTCCGAGCACAATTCAAAGTGTTGGTGCTGACCTTTAAAGCCCTAAACGGCCTCGGCCCAGTATACCTGAAGGAGCGTCTCCACCTCCATCGTTCTACCCGGATACTGAGGTCCAGCACCAAGGGCCTTCTGACAGTTCCCTCGCTGCGAGAAGCCAAGTTACAGGGAACCAGGCAGAGGGCCTTCTCGGTAGTGGCGCCCTCCCTGTGGAACGCCCTCCCACCAGATGTCAAAGAGAACAACAACTACCAGACTTTTAGAAGACATCTGAAGGCAGCCCTGTTTAGGGAAGCTTTTAATGTTTGATGTATCATAGTATTTTAATATTCTTTTGGAAGCCGCCCAGAGTGGCTGGGGAAACCCAGCCAGATGGGCGGGGTATAAATAATAAATTATTATTATTATTATTATTATTATTATTATTATTATTAGCTGCTTCTGGCGAACCAGAGCAGCGCATGTAAACGCCGTTTACCATCCTGCTGGAGTGGTACCTATTTATCTACTTGCACTTTGATGTGCTTTTGAACTGCTAGGTGGGCAGCAACAGGGACCGAGCAACGGGAGCTCACCCCATTGCGGGGATTCGAACCGCCGACCTTCCGATCAGCAAGCCCTAGGCTCAGTGGTTTAGACCACAGCGCCACCCACATCCAGTTTATACCAGTTTAGGGGTATAAATAAACAATATCTTCAACTGGGTTCTGAAGCTAAGAGATCATTAATGCAAAATGAACAATACCAGAGTAATATGTTCTAACTGCCACTCTCTGCTAACAAACTGAGAGCCTCCAAACTGTGTGCCTGTGTTTTCAGAGGGGCAGGATACAACCCTGTCCAAAATAAGGTGCAATTCTTAAATCTGCAAATCCACCAGTACTTCTATCTTATCTGTTTACGTTTTGCTTCATTTCTGCCAGTCCCACTTTTCACAGTATTTTAGGGGTTCTGCTCACTTTTGCATGCTGGTGTTGTGTAGGGCATACATGCAGTGGGATAAATAAAACGACAGCCCCAGTATAGTAAATACCACCACAATGGTTACGTCATTTGAAGTGTTGCCATGGTGAAAAAGAGATGATTCTGTTTACCTGGAAAGTGGCAAAAGCTGGGCTCCAGAAGACCCCCAGAACAGCGATTAATACAGCCTGGGGGAAGAAAAGGGGGAGGGGGAGATATTTTCCATTAAGATAAAATAGGACAGCAAACTCACAGTTGGAAGTGGCTCCATTTAAAGCAGTAGTTCCCAAACTTTTAGGGGTCACTGCCCCCTTGGTTCCATAACCTCATTCCCCCTACGTTACCCTGAGGAAGGTAATAACACAATAGAATTCAAAACAGTCACAATTAATGGCACATTTGTTCAGAAGTCAATTAAAATTATTTAGTTAATTCAACAAAATGGATGAAATAGACCCAGTGATAACCAACTTTTCAAAGTCTGAGAGTCACTAACATCTCCAGGACTCCTCTGCCAGCCCCTTGCCTCTTTGCACCCCCCTAGGTAACAGGCCCCCCCCCCCCCGGGCACTACCACCCTCTTTGGGAAGAACTGGTTTGATTTTGGGCTAATGGCAGTGAAGTCAATGTGGATGGGTAGCTTTGAACCTTCTGCTACCTTCTTGAAGCTCCCAGCACCACAAGTGAATGCACAATTCCATACATGGTCAGCTTCCCTGTGGCATTCAGGGATTGTCAATGCCCTGGGAGAGCAATATTACCAGTGCCCCATGCTGGTATTAGAAGAGGAATGGGATTTCCCCCAAGGAATGCAGAGGACGACCAGAAGCTCTATTCTTCCCAACTCCCACAAAGACGCTGCATTTTGTTCCCACCAGTCCAATGGGGGGGGGGTCACTGAATGACCCCTGCAGGGCCTTCAGAGAATCTGCCCAAGACATGCCTCACTTCTTGGCTTTTTATTTAAAATATTTGTGAACTGCCTCTCATCAAAATATTACCCAGGCAGTGTACAATCAAGCAATTCAATGCAAAACAGGAATGCTACATCCAATCAAAGCAGTCTAGTAAAGACAGCACGTCATGATTTCAGTAGCTAGGAATCATTCAGCTGGCATCAGAGGCTGGACTAAGCCTGAGTGATTATCCATGTTCTCAACAGCCATTGGCAGCTGTTGTCCTCAGTAGGTGGAATTCCCTTCCCCAGTCAGGGGGCCACCACGCAGAATGCCCTGCTCCAATTTGCCATACTATGAACCTCCACAGGCCTTGGAATAACACACCAAATTGAAGGTTGCCTGTAGAAAAGCTCCCCTCCCCCTGCCCCAATCTTCGGATCCTCTCTTATCCTTCTCTGGATCTCAGATCTCCTGTACCCTGCAAGAGACATGCCATATTCTCAGTTTAAACATTCATGACGTTCAAAGTTTTGATTGTGTTGTGGGTTTGAGGGTCTCAGTGCCCCGAGTCCCTTCCAAACATGGGGTCCTGTATACAGTGAGGGTTAGGGTCCAATAGGGGATTCTGTTGCTGAGCTAGACAGGCAAGTCTTTGAGGAAGACGGCGACCTCAGCTGGCCACTTAAGTGTCCTCATCAGCATCCCAAAAGAATGAGCCAGGTTGCAAGAACCACAACAAGTGATGGTGGGCCTCTCGGCTGAAGAGTGGGCCTGTCCTTCACCTGCTCACCTAGCTGCACAGTAACCCTAGCTGCTCACCTAGGAGCACAGTAGCCAGAGAGTGTGTGACAGAACTGAGTTGGAAGCAGCCTGGAGACACAGAGACCTGCTTGCTCTGTGCTGATTCCAAAGCTGTGACTCATGGAGAAGCAAGATCTGTTGGGGTGCTGATGCTATGAGTCCCTCCATCCTATGCTCACGCTGTACAGATGTGTAAATAAAACCAAATATGCCAAAGACATCACAGTCTCTGCTGACTTTCTTCCCAAGGAATCTGAACCCAGGTGTGGTGTGTAACAATATAATCCTACTCTGCTGTCAGGAAATCGTTCTGTAGTTACATAAATGAGTTCATTCAAAACCGAAGCAAGTTATTTCAAAATTCACGAAATGTAAAGTTTTGGATGAAGTGAAGGTCCCTGTATCCTTCCAAGAGATGCTAGCTTGCGGTGAATCCCCACCTGCTATGAATTTCCACCCTTACAAAGACAATTCACAACCTCACCTAAATATATTAATTTTTGCTAAAAGGATTCTGCCAGCTATACTCACGAGTCCGCTCATTTTTCTCTCAGATAAGGGGAAGAAGCTGAGAAGCAAATGGAATAAGATTCCCGAGACTTCGAACTTTTATATCTTGCCTGTAGGTGTGGGGAACATTACACAGAAATAGGCCCCGTACACTTCGGGACTCCATATCTATCGGACCCGCCATGGTAAACGGCTTTATCTGCATTTTGGGCCGAGCCGATAACCACGCCCGATAGCCCAGAGTACATTAGTCAGCTGCGAAAAAATTCCAGTTTGGTCATTTTGCAAATATCAGTTAACCCTTTCCAGAATGTCTGCGGCTGCCTGCCTCTAGTCTGACCATCTGCTCTATGATATCAGGTTCTTAAATAAAGGCGTGTGTGTCTGAGGTTCTGTGAGGGAGGGGATGCTTCTGAAACTCCCCTCACCTAAATTTTAACCAGGATTTTGGAGTTCCACATTATTAAGCTATGTTTCCGCAGCAGAACCCAACATGCATGGAAAACCCTTTGTTCTGAAATTTGCTCAGACCAACTAGTTTGTCACGGACTCCATAACTTGCTTGCCGGTTTCCCATTGGAACTTCAGACTGACCACTGTGAGAACCGGATGTTGGACCAAATAGCCATTGGCCTGATCCAGGATGGCTCTTTTATGTTTTAATTAGTGCTTATCCCTGCACCTCTAGAGTGCATTACATAGGAACAGAGTCAGACTATTGGGTCTAGCTTTGAATTGTCTAAACTGGCCAGCAGAGCTCTTCAGAATTTCAGATAGCCTTCTCACACAGCCCTGCCTGGAGATTTCACTGGGGAAATCTAGGACTTCCTTTAATCTGTTCTGGATCTTCCAAAATTCAGCATCGTTGGAGGTTGGTGGGTTCTAGCGTCAAGAGAAAGGGGGGGGAATGTTCTCTACCCACTTCCTCCTCATGCTTGCCTTTTTCTTCGTCTAAACTTTACGCATGTTGAGATCTCCTCGCAGGGGCGGTGTGTCCTTTTTTACTGCTTCAGATGAAACAGGAAGCGCTGCCTTGCTGGACCACTGCTGCCATTGCTGCCACTGCTGCCGCCACCTACCTGCTCCTGCCACCACTGCATGCCCTGCCGCATCCACCGTTGGCAGAGAAGCAGTGCTGCCATTGGCACCAATTTCAGGCAAGATCATACTGATTTTGGGTGAGGTTTTGCCCCAAATCGCACAAGATCTTGCTTGCTCTGCAAGATCTCATTCAAATCGAATCAAGTGTTCCAACAGTGTGACGCGGCAGCTAAAAAAAGCCAATGCAATTCTGGGCTGCATCAATAGGAGTATAGCATCTAGATCAAGGGAAGTAATAGTGCCACTGTATTCTGCTCTGGTCAGACCTCACCTGGAGCACTGTGTCCAGTTCTGGGCACCACAGTTCAAGAAGGACACTGACAAACTGGAACGTGTCCAGAGGAGGGCAACCAAAATGGTCAAAGGCCTGGAAACGATGCCTTATGAGGAACGGCTAAGGGAGCTGGACATGTTTAGCCTGGAGAAGAGGAGGTTAAGGGGTGATATGATAGCCATGTTCAAATATATAAAAGGATGTCACATAGAGGAGGGAGAAAGGTTGTTTTCTGCTGCTCCAGAGAAGCGGACACGGAGAAATGGATCCAAACTACAAGAAAGAAGATTCCACCTAAACATTAGGAAGAACTTCCTGACAGTAAGAGCTGTTTGACAGTGGAATTTGCTGCCAGGGAGTGTGGTGGAGTCTCCTGCTTTGGAGGTCTTTAAGCAGAGGCTTGACAACCATATGTCAGGAGTGCTCTGATGGTGTTTCCTGCTTGGCAGGGGGTTGGACTCGATGGCCCTTGTGGTCTCTTCCAACTCTATGATTCTATGTTTCTATGATTCTAAGTACCTTTATTGGCATCACGATATTATTTTAAAAATATATTTTTATTAAACAATTTCAACATAACAAATTATCAAACCATTTACAGTGCTACCTCTGGTTGCGAATGGGATCCGTTCCAGAGGCCTGTTCGCAACATAAACAGAACGCAATCGTGGGTTGTGAACTGCCACTTCTGCGCATGCGTGTGACATCATTTTGCATGTCTGCGCATGTGCGAGTGGCGAAACCCAGAAGTAACCCTTTCCGGTACTTCCAGATCGCCGCAGGACGTAACCTGAAAAAAGTATCATGAAGCAAACGTAACATGAGGTATGACTGTAATCCCATACATTATTTCCCCCTTTTTTCCCACCCCCCTTCCACCCCCCCCACCAGGGACTTCCCTCAGCTCCTTTCTCTCATTTCTCTGCACATATTGTTCTCTGCATGTTATAAAATTATACATATCCTTACGTTATCTATCTATCTTGTTATCAATTTGTGTATGGAACCTGCCAAGGAGTCCAGTTCATTTTGTTGTCTTTTTAGATAATTTGTAAAAAGTTCCCATTCTTCCTTAAGTCACAGTTGTCGTTCTCCCGCAGTTTGTATGTCAATTTAGCCAGCTCCGCATAGCTCATCAATTTTTCTTGCCACTGTTCTTTCGTTGGGATTTCCTCATTCTTCCATCCTTGTGCTATCAAGACTCTTGCCGTATTGGCATCACGATATTAAACATTTCAAGTTACTGCAGTAATTTAAAAGGGCAAGGGTCAAGCCGTCGAGGGTAGTAAGGTCACGCTGTGATCGTGCACACTTAGGTATTCTGCTTCACCCTGTCTATTCCCCAAAAGGATGGTTCGTTCCTGGTTAAATTGTGGCTAAAAAGGAAGCTACTAAGGCCATGATATCTTTGTCCCGATCTGATGGGGAGAAACCTCATTTGACTTCTTCTCAGATTTGTAGGTCGGAGGTCCAACATTGTGATGGCCTGGGACTCGGGCTCGGACTCAGAACCAGAGAAGTCTCAGTCCACACCGGATCATTTGCCTCAGGCAGCATCTGAACCTAGTCTGGGGCCTGATCCTGAAGAGCCCCAGTCTGCACAGGTTCTCCTGCAACAAGCACCAGCTGGGCCGAGTCAGGGACCTGAGCCTGCCCTGGCTCCAGATGTGGGGATTACCTTGTTGCCTTCAGATGGGCCATCACTTACAGTGTTAAGTTGTGGGTGAACATATCAGACGAGACAGTGATTCTTCAAACAGCTCTTGTTTATTCACAGGCCAGAACAGAACTGAACTGAAGGGTTCAGTCATCTTGCTTATATAGAGCTCCAGTACAACGTTACTGTAACAACTTTCTAAAACTATCCAATCACTGAACGTCACTTTCGATCCTTCATTTGCATAGCTATTTACAGTATCCCCCTGCTGGCCCAGGGTGAGAACTTCAGTACATAACATACAGCTGCTCATCTACCAGTTGGGTCAGGAGAGGATGAGGCGGCCCCTGGGTCTAGTAACCCACTGACATCTCCCGAGCTGCAGAGACTAAAGTCTGAGAGAAGGAGAGACCTGAGTACTCGCAGGAGGAGCGCTCGCCTTCAGGTGAAACAGGGAGGTGAATCACCGGGGGATCAGGACCGGCCGTTACCCCGACAAAGATAAAAGGCTGTCAGACCCTGCCCCAGGTTGCAGGAGCAACATTGCTGTTTGCTAGAACCTGTCTGAGATCCTGTGCCTGACCTAGCTTGGTTTCCTGCCTTGTGTCCTGCCTTGGCCCTGTTGGGCTGACTCATAACAGAATCCTTGGATTCGGGACTGGACCTGGACTGCGTTGCATTGCTCAAATTAACTCCTGGGCCCAGCACAAACATTTTGCTCAGCATCAGTTGGTGAGGTCTGCTGTGTAAAGGGCAATCTTTGAGATTGTGGTCCATTGAATCAGGTACTACAGTGGTACCTTGGGTTACATATGCTTCAGGTTACATATGCTTTAGGTTACAGACTCTGCTAACCCAGAAATAGTACCTTGGGTTAAGAACTTTGCTTCAGGATGAGAACAGGAATCGTGCTCTGGCAGTGCGGCAGCAGCAGGAGGCCCCATTAGCTAAACTGGAACTTAACTTTATATCCATGGAAAGATGGTCTGTATCTTTTTTTTACAGAAAGTGGCAAGTGCTCCACCAAATTTATTCTTTCAGCGATTCCATACCGCTATCAGCATGTTCTTTTGAAAGGGGCCACCTTTTCCTTAAAAGGGACGCAGGTGGCGCTGTGGTCTGAGTCTAGGGCTTGCCAATCAGAAGGTCGGCGGTTTGAATCCCCATGACGGGGTGAGCTCCCGTTGCTCGGTCCCTGCTCCTGCCAACCTAGCAGTTCGAAAGCATGTCAAAGTGCAAGTAGCTAAATAGGCACCGCTCCAGCGGGAAGGTAAACAGCGTTTCCGTCGCTGCTCTGGTTCGCCCGAAAGCGGCTTAGTCATGCTGGCCACATGACCCGGAAGCTGTACGCCGGCTCCCTCAGCCAGTAAAGTGAGATGAGCGCCGTGACCCCAGAGTCGTCCGTGACTGGACCTAATAGTCAGGGGTCCCTTTTCCTTACCTTTTCCTTGCTTACAGGTGTTAACAGAAGAGGCTGTTGGCCTTCGCAAACAGTTTTTGTGTATGCATGGGTCAATTAATTATATCAATTTAAAGATGTGAGCGGGGAAGACAAAGAACTGTAGCCATTGGAGCAACAGATCTCAGAATGTTTTCTCGTGTTAAATTCATGTTTCCTTGAAAATTAGATCGACTCTAGGGGTGGTAGCCAACTAGGTTTACTCAGAGTAGATCCGCTAAAATTAACAGTCCTAACTTAGTCATGTTCACTAATTTCCGTTGAGTAAAACATAGCTGAATGCCACACTAAAAGCAAAAATCACAAGAATGGAACTTAAAAATGTAAAAAAAATCCAGATTTCTGCCCGTCCTGATCAATGCAGATGTTGGAACGTTACTTGACATTTCACACAACAGGCTTACTAGGCGAGCCATGTTTGTTTTGTGGGATTAAACTCGGTCTTAATTCAGCAGTTTTAAAATGACGCCTCCCGCCCATTCCTTCTGTGCAATCAAATGTTATCAAAAAGTGTATTGATTATATCTTTTATCGGCCTCGTGTGGCTTATCTGTAGGGCGTCACCCCGTTTCCTTGTCCTTCGCCTACATGCCCCAGGTCTGAGGAGGACCAGCCCCACTGTGATAAGGGGGCCCTACCCCTTCAGACTCTCCACACCTAATATTTGAAAACCAGAGTATATAAAGTGAAGGGTTCCTCTTTAGCTGATCCCGCACCTCTTCCAGCAACAAAATGAAGCTGATTGTGAGTATACACAACTTTTCATTTTCTACTGAAAGCCCATGCGATGGAAAACCCGATTTATCCCTAAAACCTCTTCTTTTTGTGGGAAGCAATTTCTAGATTTCATTTATGTATGTATTTATTTTATACTGCCTTTTCTCTGAAGGAGTTCGAGGTGGTATAAATGATTCTCCACCCCCCATTTCATCCTCACAAGAACCCTGTGAGGTAGGTTAGGCCAAGGTCGCCCAGCAAACTACGTGCCTCACAGGGCTGTTTTGGGGATTAAATGATATGGGGAGAACCTTACCCTCCTTGGAGGAAAAGCAATGCAACAAATAACATAAAATAAATCTGCTACATCATATGTAGACCTGGTGGGCTTCAGCTCCTTGAGGAATATGCAAGAAACACACTCATGGTGAAACAGCCATCCTGCCCAAGAATGCTCTTGAGCCGCTGTGCTTAAGAGCTCTTAACTCTGTGATGGATTGCGGTCTTAATCTTAAGACACGAAGTAACCCCCATGCACTAACAAACACAACTGTCCTTCTAGCTACTGGAAAACTGAACGTACATAGGATGCTGCAGCCGGAATCCTAATATCAAAGTTGGACATTGGAAATCAAGGCACTTGGGAAATTTCTCTGCCCCCACTCAGAATAATTCGATAGCCAGTGCATGCTTGAATCCATCTCTAGTTGCCGGAAGTCCAAAACAGGAGGCAAAGAGTAAAGGCACTTTATGCAGCAAAGGAATGAGCAAGAAGCGGCTGGATTCACAGCCTGAGTTGTTGTTTTTTGTAGATTAGTTTACAGTATTCTAAATACAGTACTGAGATTATGTTTGAATTTTTAAAAAAATCCGAGTTGATTATAAATGACTGTCATGTAACGCTACTCTTCTTCTGAAATCCGTTCCAGGCTCTGAGTGTTGCGCTCCTGGGCGTTCTCTTAGCCGCCACCTTAGCCGATAATGTAAGTACTAAGACAGATTAAACACGTTGCTCTCATTACATTATTTCTGTCTTGATGCTGCTCTTAGAAGCTCGAAATCGGATGTGCTCTGAGGCTGCCTTTATATCTTGGTGTAGAATTCTGCAAGATGAGACCCTCTTGCATTGTGAATGTGGGCACAGCAGCTATGGGAACATGGAAGCATTGTCCTCTGAGGCTGCCTCTGATCCCATTCTTGAGCCTTGCGTAGGGTGGCCAATTTGCCAGATTTTGAGGGATAGGAGCCGGGTGCTCTTCCAAAGATTCCTGCATCGCAGAGGATTGGACTAGATGACCCTTTGGTCCTTTCCAACTCTACATTTCTAGAATTCTATCCTCTCCAAACGCAGCTTGAAAAAAATAATGCTTCAGACTGAACTGTGCTTGAGAGCTGGCTTCAGTCATGCTTACTGAGGTGGACGTCCACTTTTTGTTCTATTCTGCATTTACAAAGAAATGTTTATTGCGAAATCTGGAACACTGAAAATCTGACTGTCTTGCTGTTCTTCATTTTTCCCACTCAAGAATATCAGCGAAGACAACCAGGGAAATGTGGGGGGCCATTCCCACCAGTCTGTGAGCATTGACAACCAAAAGCAGGTGGTCAACGTAGACAACAACAATGGCTGGCACTCCTGGAACAACGTTTGGGATTACGGCAGTGTAAGGAGCACCCACACATTCAGATGCCTTTGTTTTTTTTACTTGGGATAAGGAAGGAATTCAGTTTAGTTCACATTAAAAAAAATGAATTGATCGAAATTGTGATTTCCGAAATGGTATGAGAACAATAGAGTATGCAGTATTGGGGAGGGGGTGAAATGAAGCTCAGTTCCACATTTTATGCCGTCCTGCCTCATCACTACTTCCCAAGGCAATATGCCAAATGAGGCACAGGTCTGCAGATTTCATAATGCAGTTCTGCATCCAAAAACTGCACATTTATTTCATTAAATTTATATAGTGGTCAATTGCAGGAAAAAAACTCTACTGAAAGTAGTTTGCAAAAATAAATTTAGGGAATATAATTTGTAAATTTGTATATTAGTAAACATGGGATGCGGGTGGCACTGTGGGTTAAACCATAGAGCCTAGGGCTTGCCGATCAGAAGGTTGGCGGTTCGAATCCCCATGACGGGGTGAGCTCCCGTTGCTCGGTCCCTGCTCCTGCCAACCTAGCAGTTTGAAAGCATGTCAAAGTGCAAAAATAGGCACCGCTCCGGTGGGAAGGTAAACGGCGTTTCCGTGCGCTGCTCTGGTTCGCCAGAAGCGGCTTAGTCCTGCTGGACACATGGCCCAGAAGCTGTATGCCAGCTCCCTCAGCCAATAAAGCGAGATGAGCGCCGCAACCCCAGAGTCTGTCACGACTGGACCTAATGGTCAAGGGTCCCTTTACCTTTACTAGTGAACAGTATATATAAAATTGCACTATATTAGGGAATATTGTATGCAAGACTTTTTATTTCTTTAAAGGTTGTGAGTTTGAGGTGGTAATGGGGTGAACTGTGTTTAAGACTGGAAAACTGAAAAAAAGTAAAATTGACAGAATTGTCCCTTCCTGCGTTATGCTCATCTGACTACTCCTGTTTTGCTTGGGCAGGGCTACATGGCAACCCGGATCCTCTCCAAGAAATCTTGCATTCTTACCAAAATGAATCGAAATGTCATGCCAGATGTGACCACTCTTCCAGAAGCCATCAAGGAAAAACAGGTAAAGCCAAGAGGAGCCTTGTTGGGTGGATTTCAAAGAAGATTAGACAAGTTCTTGAAGAATAAGGCCTTCAAAATTTGCATTTCCTGAAATAATAGGAGTGCATCCAAACTTGTCCTTCAAGATTTCTGCTTATTTGAATTTGGTGACTGAATTCTCCAACCAATGGTCACAAAAATGCATATGACCCACTCAGTCCCGTCTTTCAATTCTGTGTCGTTGCTCCCCCCTGTTTAGAAGGATCGTACCAAAGGGCCGGCACCCAAGAAGCTCACTTACATGGTTACTCCCAAGAAGATCACTAACCTGGCTCCATATGGGAAGAACATTGAAGCCCTGTGCAGAGGGATCCCTACCTATGCTGCTTATGAATTCGCAGGTGAGTCCTCAACTGAAAGGGGTTTGCAGAGTGAAAAGAGTGTATTCCAGCCTCAGGGACAAGTTGAGTTTGTTTCCCCTTCCACACAACTATACATGGAACCAGAGAATCACAAGGGAACCCCTTTTGGGGTCATCTCCCACCCCCACCCCCACTGCGTTCCTCCCCAGGGCCACGGAGCACAGGTTTGACCCTAGTGATAAACTGATTGGGCAGCTGGCTAAAAATCTTCAGACTGGATATAAAATAAACATGCAGCCTCAGATTTATATTAATAATAAATATTATAATATGCAGACCCGCTGAAAATATTGAGATTCTAATGACATATTGATAATGCAAGCGCACCCATGAACTGAACAAACTGTATACTTGGAACATTAAACTTGGATCTGTAGCACAACATAAAGGTAAAGGGACCCCTGACCAATAGGTCCAGTTGTGACCGATTCTGGGGTTGCGGCGCTCATCTCATTTTATTGGTCGAGGGAGCCGGCGTACAGCTTCCGGGTCATGTGGCCAGCATGACTAAGCCGCTTCTGGCGAACCAGAGCAGCGCATGGAAGTGCCGTTTACCTTCCCACCAGAACGGTACCTATTTATCTACTTGTGCTTTGACATGCTTTCGAACTGCTAGGTTGGCAGGAGGTAGCACAACATAGTGAGTATCAAATAACAACTTTGTTGCATTCGCATGGAGTTCACTTACGGAAACCTTGCAATGTGATTGTGCATAATTGGGTGAACCTGCCCCTTCATACTGTCAAAGGGCAGGACCGAATGTCCGTAGAAATACTTGGTTCACAGCACATTTCCGCAAAGTACTACTCAGAATTAGTTGTGTGTTGAACATGAAATATATCTTATAGCCTTCCCACACTTCTGTTGTTGGCCCTGGTTGATCATTGCAGCCCCACTGAAGCGACTGGAATGGCACAGTGGTTGAACTGGTATAAAAACAGCATCAGTTGTCTTGATGTACCATGAGCTGCAGGGTTCTATAAAGTGGATGAGAGCTGGTGTGGCAGAGTGGTTAGAGTGTCAGGCTTGGACTTGGGAAATCAGGGTTCGAATCCTCAGCCACAAAGCTCATTGGGTGACCTTGAGCCGGTCATTCTCAGCCTGGCCTACCTCATAGGGTTGTTGTGGCAATTAAATGGGGGAGGAGAATCAGGAATGGCACCTGGAGCTCCTTGGAGGAAAGGGTGGGAAATAAATGCATTAAATAAATGATTTAACTCCATCCAAATGCCTTGTCTGATGCTATCTGTTCCCATGTTCCAAATACCGCGGAACATGTGGGAAAATAATATCTGGGATGCAGCAATGTCTGTGGGTCTCACCTTCCAAGAAACATTGACCCCTTTCATTAAGAATGTTAATGACCAAAATCAAGACCTTGTATACCAACCGCTCAATATTCTCAGTGGAAAGGTTTGATCAAGTAATATGTTTGACTGTTGAAGGTATTAGTGGATGTCTAGAGACAACAGTTAAAACAAACACATTATTAACTGTACTGCTGGATAAGTGTTTAATGGTTAATGTATTTGTTTAAAAACAAACACATTTTAAAATAAATTAATAAATCAAATGATTTAATTCCATCCCAATACCTTGCCTGATGCTATCTGTTCCATATTTGTTTTCCTTCCAGGAGAAAGTTCAGGAGCCTGCTTCCAAGCCAATATCCTCTGCCTCTTGCACATCAGCCTTTGTGGGGGAGAAAGGATGTCTTAATAAACCTCCAACTTTTCCCCACCGCAGTGTTTGTCCATTGATGAAAGAAACAGCTTCTCACCCTGGGTTTTCTTCATTTCCTTTTCATCTTACGCTTGGAGCATGAGGGGAAAAAACTACTGCATTTGGAGTGATTGCCAATTAAAATGTGCCTAGAATTTTAAAAGTCTCTCTTCATTATGTATTTGTCACATTTCTATCCTACCTTGATTGGCCATTTTATCCTCTCCCCAACCCTGCGAGGTAGCTAGATTGATACAGAGTGTATGTCCCAGGATTACCCAGTTTGAGTTTATGTTGCTTGATTTTCAAGTTAAAAGCCCAGCAGAAAAATTGAGTTTCTTGAAAAATGCCATCTTTAATAGAGAAGGAGTTGCTTACCTAGGAATTAACTCTCTCCTATCCACACCTCTACCAAAATTACCATGATTCTTCCAAGTCAAACAATAGAGCTTCTTTCCTTCAACGGTAGAGGGGAGTCAGAGTAGAGGCAGCCCTGTTAAGTTGTGGGTGAACATATCAGACGACACAGTGATTCTTCGGACAGCTCTTGTTTATTCACAGGCCAGAACAGAACTGAACTGAAGGGTTCAGCCAACCTGATTATATAGAGCTCAGCTACAAAGCAACAGTAACAACTTTCTGTAACTATCCAATCACTGAACATCACTTTCAATTCCTTATTTGCATATGCGGACCTGAGTCAGAGTAGAGGCAGCCCTGTGGAGGGAACATCTAGACATTGCTCTCCTGCAGGAGACACATCAAAGCAGGAACCAGAGGGCTGCTTACTGAAAGGACCCTGGATAGGCAAGCAACTCCAGAGTTGTGGCTGTCCTGATAAGAAAGCGCTGCCCTCTGAGTGTTGAGGAAAATTTGGCAGAGCTGGCAGGCAGCTACCTCTTTGTTTGTGGCGTCATAGGCAGTCATCCAATCACCACTGCCTGTTTCTATGCACCCAACTTAGCACAACAAGACTTTATCCAGAAGACACTAACAAAATTAGACCATTTTAAAAGAGGGTGACCATAATAAGAGGAGACTTCAATTGCTGCAGCGATGACTCTAAGGACTGGCACAGGCACCGATCGGTGAACAAAGTCTCCAACCCACTCTTGGCAGAAACGTTGACTGAATGGGACCTGGTTGGATACCTGGCAGGCACTGCAACTGGAAGGCAGGGAATTGCGTGGCAGATTCCCGCCCCCCCCCCCAAGTGGAAATAATGACACATGACACAATTATTAAGGTTAATGGGCTAATTAAGGCCACAACTTTATTGGCTACAGGTGATGAGCGGTATTGGCTTAGGTATTGGTCCTAACCGACTATATCTGGCTTCAGCCCGTCCACTTGAAGTCCGGGAAGGGTTAACCACCGGTAGGGGGAGATCTGCTGATGCACATCAACTAGGCACTCCACCAGGGCCACCAATTGGGGGCATGCCTTAGGCCCTCACCTCCATAGGCTTCGGACAGGGCCTTGCCCCCTGGAATCCTTTATTGGACTACCCTTCAATATGAGGGGCAGGTGATGGCGTTACCTTCCCTCTTCCAATTACAGAACTATATCAATGCCTAACCGCCAATACCAAGAAAGTTGTGACGATTTGCTACGAGGGAGGCAAAAACCAAGTGGCTGGTGCCAATTTGCCAAGTGGAAAAATTCCTACCAGGCCCCTCAACAGCAACCAACCAAGGTCCATAGCAAGGTCAAGGAACGAAAACCTTATAGGGCGGGAGGGTGGGGAAAGCAGGAACAGCTGGCAGGCGGCAAAGAGGGAGATCCCTGGCCACGTCCTGGTTTAAATAAGGCGGGCCACACTCCCAGAGCCAACCGATTAGCCAGGAATCTCCCCAATCAAACGGGGGCTGGATTCCAGCCGCCATGCGCGTGGTGGGGCCACGAAGCCCGCAACTCTACCTCCTCCGAATGGCAGAAGTGGCTTTCTCATGTTTTTCTCATGAATCAATGCCACGCATGAACCCAATATTAATACCCAAAGGTGATCTTCATTAGGTGGCGAGTGCAGAAATTGGGTCTGTGACAGTCTCTGATCATGCACCAGTCTCCATTAACTTAAACTTTGGTGCACTTCCCCCCAGGACCCACAACTGGTACTTCTCCCTGATGCAGTGTCTAAAGATTGCTTAGTATGTATCAATAATTATTAAGGTGTAAGATCAGCCTTGGCAGCCAACAGAGGAGCTTTAGCCTGGACATACTGAGAGGAATTTTGCCACAGCCAGTATAATGGTATCAATTTTATCCTCAAGGGGAACATTGATGTGAAAAGAGTAAGAAACCGGTGAATGTCCACTTCCAATTAAGGCCTGGTGGAGTGCTTTGAAATATTGGCATATAGGGCCTAGGAGAACTGGCTACTCCTTCATTTGGTAAATTAGGAGTACAGGAGCAGGTCCCAGTCTCCTCCAACTGCCCTCCATAAGGCTTGGTTCTCAGACCCTGGATCCTTCTGAAACTGTGGTGCCCAGAACTGGACACAGGACTCCAGATGGGTTCTGACCAAGCCTGTTGCCCTCAGACCTGTGTTCTGCATGTGGGATGGGTGGGCATGATCTTGTTCTTTGACTCTCAGACCAAAATGTCTTGGGTCAGCCAAGAAGGAAGCGAAAGACAGCAAATCCTCTGAAAGGGCCCAGTGTGGAAAGGGCCCAGCATCAACAGGTAAAAAGGAAAAGGTGAAGGACCCCTGGACAGTTAAGTCCAGTCCAAGGAGACTATGAGGTTGTGGCGCTCATCTCACTTCCAGGCCGAGGGAGCCAGCGTTTGTCCACAGAAAGCTTTCCGAGTCATGTGGCCAACATGACTCAGTGGCGTAGTGTGGGGGTGCAGGGGGGGCCGGCCGCACCGGGCACAACATCGGGGGGGGGGCGAGCTCGCACTCGCAGCTCTCTGCCCCTATCTGGCTCACTCACTCTCTCTCACTGCAGTGCTGGCTGTGCGAATCCGATCCGAGCCGCTGAGTCGCCGCCCACTGTGGAGGGGGAGGTGGGTGCCAGGCGTGCGGTGCGGAGAGAGAGCGAGGGACTATCTGGGGGAGGGACAGTGCAGCGGCCGCCCAGCGCAGCGCTGAGCGCGGGAGAGAACCACACCAGACCAGACCAGGCAGCAGCAAGAAGAAGCTGGCAGCGGCGGCAGGTTAGGGGTTAGGGGGCGCAAATTACTTGCCTTGCTCCGGGTTAGGGGGCGCAAATTACTTGCCTTGCCCCGGGTGCTGACAACCCACGCTACGCCGCTGACATGACTAAACCACTTCTGGTGCAATGGGACACCATGATGGAAGCCAGAACGCACGGAAACGCAGTTTACCTTCCCGCTGCAGTGGTACCTGTTTATCTACTTGCACTGGCGTGCTTTCGAACTGCTAGGTTGGCAGGAGCTAGAACCGAGCAACGGGAGCTCACCCCATCACAGGGATTCGAACCACTGACCTTCTGATCATCAAGTCCAAGAGGCTCAGTGGTTTAGACCAGAGCGCCACCCACGCCCCCAGCACCAACAAAGCCAAGGCCATACACCTAAAGCATGTTTAAACAATTTATAACATTTTAACTGTTACAGCTTTCCCACAGAGAGTCCTGGGAATTGTAGTTCACTCCTCACGGTGCTACGATTTCCAGCCCCCTTAACAGACAACAGTTCCCATGATTCTTTGGGGGAGGGAAGCTACCACTGGTTAAAGTGGGATAAGAAGGCTTTGAACGGATGGTGTGTTGTTGACCCATGAGAAGGACTGGTTCTAACATTTGGGTCAAATATTTGCCTCACTCCTAAGAGATCATCTGTGGCCCACACCTTGAAGACAAACACGTCCGGACTTTTCTCTCATCTCTGAGTAAACTCTGTTTAGCAAACAACAAGCATTCATTGTTTGAAGTTTGGAATTGAATCCCATGGATGATTACCCACGAAATACCAAATGCTTTCAATCTCAGGAAATCAGAAGAGGGTGGAGGTGTGTCTTGTCTCCTTGCACCTTCACTAAGGGCAAATTCCTAGTCAAATGGTATGATGTAATACCACACTTTGGGATTCTTAGCAATGACAATAAAGTTTTTTTTGTTTTAAGAGAAAGATGGAGTTTTATTGTTTCTGTGATTGCGCATCAGGGTCTCGTACCAGCAACACAAGGGAAGAGTTCTTCGTGCTCTTTCTAAACTGGGTGTTATCTTTTGTGAGAACGGTCCCTGGTTGCTGAATTACAGGTTTAGGGGTTTGAGGAGTTATTGCTGAAAAATTGCTCCCTGGTTTCTGCTGCATCCAGGCAGTTTACAATACAGTGGTACCTCGGTTTACATACGCTTCAGGTTACATACGCTTCAGGTTACAGACTCCGCTAACCCAGAAATAGTGCTTCAGGTTAAGAACTTTGCTTCAGGATGAGAACAGAAATCGTGTTCCGGCAGCGCGGCAGCAGCAGAAGGCCCCATTAACTAAAGTGGTACTTCAGGTTAAGAACAGTTTCAGGTTAAGAACGGACTTCCGGAATGAATTAAGTACTTAACCCGAGGTACATGGAAATGTCTAGGATTGGCTTTCATCAGCCATGTGATGTGACCCAACCTTAATTTTGCAGGTTAAAGATTGGGCTGAGGCTTATTTGAATTCTAACTCAGAAATGTCCTATAGAAAAGGACCCCTCAGCTACTCAGCATTTTAAAAATTTGACAGTACAAGGACTAGCTAGTAATAGTGGAGGACCATCACATTCAGTTTGCCCCGAGTTTCCTAGTACTGTAGAGGAATTGACCGCCTCTCCTGGTATGCCCCACGGAGGACCTTAAGGTCCACAAATGACAACAAGCCGCGAGGTGGTTAGATTGGTCTCAACTAGGGCCAGGGCCTTTTCGGTACTGGCCCCGACTTGGTGGAACGCTCTGTCACAAGAGACTAGGGCCCTGTGGGACTTGACATCTTTCCGCAGGGCCTGCAAGACAGAGCTGTTGCACCTGGCCTTTGGTTTGGACTCAGTCTGACCCTTAATGTTTCCCTCCCCTTATGGTTTTGATTTATGGGCTACTATTAAAATGAGGCTGCATATTAAATTGAGACCGGTTTGGCTGGGGAGGGCGGGATATATTATTATTATTATTATTATTATTTACAGCTTGTGTATTTTTCCTTATATCTCTGCAAACAAAGAGGGATAGGAACTTGTTTCTAAGTGTCTCAATGAACCACACAAGAGTTCCAGAAGGGCCTGGGATGTCTCCACACACCTGCACGGTCTATGAGGACCCCACAAGTCGGGTGGCAGAGAGAGGCAGCTGTTGGGTTGCGTCAAGCATAAGGATGGAAGGATCAGTCAATTTTGGGACCCTCAGCTCCTCCTTTTTCCAATCTTACATTTACACTGGTCGGAATCCAGAGAAAAGAGTGAAGAAATCACTGCAAAGAAATGGCCATAAGTCACCCTGCCGTAGGGATCTTTACTTAGAGAGGATACTCAGCCTCGTATGTAAATATGTAACAAAAAATATTTAGCTTTCTCTCGAGCTTCCCATAAACCCAAATGGGAAAAATAAATGTTTGATTAGAGTGATGTGTATTTGCATAATTCTCACAGCTAGCTATATAAGGTCTGGCGATTCCTTGCTCCTTACCTATCTTGGCCTGGATTCCAGTTTGGAGCCACAACCATGAGGTTGCTTGTGAGTACCTTCCTCAATTTCAATCTCAAGGGTGAAGTACAGATGTCCATCTCTTGGGCTTTGCTCTCACTAGGGAGAAAGTTGTCACCAGGTGCTCAGAGATCAGGCCAAACTAGCTGAAGACTCAGTTGCTCACAGGTGTGTGATGGAAGCAGATGTAGTCCGTAGGAGTTCTAGGATTTTTCAAGGAGGTGGAACCCTAAAACTTGTGGGCTTCAGCTGCCCCTATTCACCAGCTGGGTTTTTTAAATGTCTTTTGGTACCCGTGAAGGTCATCACTTCTTTTGTTGTTGTTTAGTCGTTTAGTCGTGTCCAACTCTTCGTGACCCCATGGACCAGATCACGCCAGGCACTCCTGTCTTCCACTGCCTCCCGCAGCTTGGTCAAACTCATGCTGGTAGCTTCAGGAACACTGTCCAACCATCTCACCCTCTGTCGTCCCCTTCTCCTTGTGCCCTCCATCTTTCCCAACATCAGGGTCTTTTCCAGGGAGTCTTCTCTTCTCATGAGGTGGCCAAAGTATTGGAGCCTCAGCTTCAGGACCTGTCCTTCCAATGAGCACTCAGGGCTGATTTCCTTCAGAATGGAGAGGTTTGATCTTCTTGCAGTCCATGGGACTCTCAAGAGTCTCCTCCAGCACCATAATTCAAAACCAGCACCATAATTCAAAACATCACTTCTTGGGTCTCCTCAAATAACCGAATCCCTGATCATTTCCACTACAAGGCAACTGCAAAAGTGCATTTTGTCCCGGAAATGCTGATAGTCTGGTCCAAGGCAGCCTTCATTTTTAGGAATCCCTGCAGACCCAGACCCTTCAAGTGTCCAATTCGCCAGGGACAGTCCCAGATTTACAGAAGCTGTCCTGGTTTCTGATTTGACCCTGGAATGTCCCGCTTTTCCTTAGGACGTCCCTATTTTTGCTCAAGGATACGCAGGCTTGAAAAACATTATGCTATGGAACCAGGTTTTGGTTGCTGGTCTCATTCTGGATATTTAAAAAGAAACCCCGAAGACATTCTGGATTTGATCTGAATCAGCTGGCCTTTTACATTGTTTCATGAAATGAGAGGAGCAGTGGAGATACAGAACATCCCTTGCCATTGCAAAATATATTCATTTGCAAACAGTAGTAGTAGTAAGGTTTTAGTTTTTCAAATATTTTTTATGAGTTTTAAAAATAACAAAATACATATTCAACCAGCATAACTTGTATAAGCAATAGGTAATGCAAGAATGGCCCTTTTACAGTACCAAGAAATAGATGTGATTTCAATTTATTATTATTTATTATTATTAATATTATTATTTTTCACTGTAGGCATTCTGGTGATATTAATAAACTGGTATTATGCCATTATCATCAGGAGTACAATGTTCAAGTAAAAAGACAGTGGAAGACAGTCGTATCCACAAACAGGACGACAACCTCTTATGTTTTTGCGACAGCCAAACGCTCCTATTTACTTCTGGAATCAAGTGGAATTATTATCATTAGCATATTGTATAAAATCTCACCACACTGCCCAAAAATCCTTGAATTAATTTTAAACGAAATGCTTTTTTAAAATGAAATTGCAATGTTCAACACATTTATTATTATTATTAATAATAATAATCCTTCATGCAAAGACCACAGGGTGGTTTACAACATAAACATAAGTGTTCTATTCAAGCTGGTCTTTCACAGACAAAGGAAATGTGTACTTGGCAATTTAAAATTTGACCCTCTTATTTTCCTTCCGCTCTGCAGGTTCTTCTTGCCAGCCTCCTGGGGCTGCTTATTCACTCAGCGATTGCCAGCAACGTAAGTAGCCAACTTTGCTCCCATTTCTGCCTTCCTGCCCCGAAACCTCTCCTGCTGCTAACCTCTGCATGCACAAGTGGCTTGTTTTAATCTGTTTTTAGTCAATTGTTATTTTAAATGCTTGAATGTCTTAAATTCTTGCTCCAATTTATCTTAGGGATAATTTTATTGCTTTATCATTTTTGGTAAACCTCTCTTGAGGTTTTATGTGTGCTTGTGCATTTTTATGATCAAGCGGTGTTACACATTTTATGAAATAAATAGATGATAGATAGATAGATAGATAGATAGATAGATAGATAGATAGATAGATAGATGATAGATAGATAGGCCAAATGCCACAACAAACTTAAGTAAAAAAGGGAGGAACTGGACTCAGTCTTGTCCAGAAGCCATGTGTCTCCATTTGCAAGACTTTCCTGAGACAGATCGATTAGTCAAAACCTGTCATATGAGTTAAGAAGTCCCTGGGATGAGGTTGGATCTCAGATCAGCGGTGAATTTACCAGCTGGCGATAAATGAGCCACTTACTTCCAGGAATCTGTAAGGATGCCTGAAATGATGTCAAAGATCAGGTGACCAGGGCTCTTCTGTTACGACTCCCTGACCGAAGAATATTCTCCCCCAGGGATGTTCTGGGCTGCATCTCTGATTCACTGCAGCATCCTACAGTCATGCTGGCTCAGGTGATGGGAATTGTCGTCCAAAATATCTGGGTGGCAGGGTGTTATGTACTGAGTTGAATAGGATCCAAAATGCAGCAGTCTGATTGGTCCTAGAACAGTAGGATTCAGAATGCAGTCCGAGTATATTTCACAGGGGGAGGCAGCAGTCTAGGAAAGGCTGTCCAAAGTTCAGTCCCTGGCCATGTCCAGTTAAGCATATAATAATAATAATAATAATAATAATAATAATAATAATAATTATTATTATTATTATTATTATTATTATTATTATTATTATTATTATTATTATTTATTATGTATACCCCGCCCATCTGGCCATAGCTGTCAAGCACCCCTTATTTGGCGGGACAGTCCCTTATCCCAGCGCCATGTCCCGCTGCTGTCCCTTATTGATGATGTCCCTTAAATAAGCTACTGAAGGTAATGGGGCCCTTTCTATGTCCAGCTGTCCTTTGTCAACAACAAATTGTTGCTGTTTTTTGTGTTGAATATATGCTATATGGTAATTTATGGACCTAATAGGTATCTAAAGCCATTTGCACGCAACAAAATATGTATTTTATCAAAGTAATTGTTGATCCCTTTTTTAAAAAATGATATTTATTGAAAATTTTAAAATTACAAAGAAAAAAAGAAGGAAAAAACAAGAAAAAGAGAAAAAGAAAGACAACAGTAGATAAAAGTAACAATTAAACAATACAAATCAATAGAAACCAAGATCAAAAAGAAAAAACAAAACACACAATACAACACAATCAAAAAACAAAAATATACAACAAATTTAAAAACAAATCCAATATTCCCAAATCCTTAACTTTCATTAACTTATTTCATCGACCTCCTCACACCTCCCTTTTTTGTATTCTAGTTGTTAATTATCTCAGCAAATCCTTTCCATCTTTCGCAATATTCTGTCATTAAATTACCTTAATCTATTTTAACCTTATCTTACCATAAAAAACCCTAAAACTTAAAACTTAAATCTTACTTATACCGAATTATTTTAACCATAACATATTCTTACATAATTATTTTTAACATTTCTGCTAAAGCCAAATAATTTCATTCCAACATTTTTCTAATACTCATTAATTTTACGATACTTTTCTAAATAACATTTTTAAAACTTTCTTCCAATCTTCATCCATCGTCTCTTCTCCTGGTCTTGGGTTTTGTCAGTCCTTTCTGTCCATCTAGTCCATCAACCTGGTGACCTTATATCCGAGGCTCTTAGGTCTTTTCCATGTCCCTTCCGCAGGTCTTCTTCATGTTTATACCTGTACTTTACTTTGTCTTCTGCTCCTTTCACTCTGGGAGACTCCAACTTGACAATATTTTTGTCCCTTCTCGACAAGTCAGCCCCTTTTCCATAGTCAACACTGAAATCCATGTGATATTTAAAGGCATGTTTCAAGGCCCCTCCACAGCTCCGAGCTCCCCCCGGCCTAAAGCCAGACTTGAAAAGTCAAAACATCCCTGCATAGGGGGGTCCATCCAGCCCCCCATCTCCAAGCCAAGCAGAACTCCATCTCTCCAAGTCTGACTCTTTCCAGGTTCATTCATCAAGTCCAACGACTCATGTTCCTGCTGGGCCACAGCTCCCTCCATCTCTGCCACCCGAGGTCCAGCAACAGCCTCCTCCCTCATCTCATCTGTCAAAGCGCATTACTGGATTAATTCCTGAGTGGGTTCTATATAGGTACCCACTGCCTGTCCAAAATTTCCTATCGCAGCTGTCATCAAATCCATTTTCTCATGTAACTGTTCCAATAAAGCACTTGTCTTGCAAAAGGCAAGCACCAAAGCCTCTGAGCACATTCTTGTTCAAGGTCGAAGTCTGGTCCCACGATCTTTAATCTTTTACAGCTGCAAAACTCCCCAGTTCGACTTTAAAAACAGTTTCACAAGCTCCCTCTAGGGGAAGCAATTTCTATTTGTATCCGTCTTTTTTTCTCCTCTTTTTTTTTTTTAAAGGCAGATTAAGCAACAAAGTTTTCCTTTTTCAGATATTTTGTCAATATTTTGTTCCTTTTAAAAGCAAAAGGGAACAATGGAATCAATGTTTCTATTCTTTTAACTATCTGTCAAAAACGTTTGTCCATAGTCAATGAACTTCTCCAAAATGTCTGTCTTGACACCCCGCTCCCAGGTTCAAGACGGTGGAAAATTACCTTTCTTTACTCTCTCTTCAGCAGGTTTAAACAGTCTAAAAAAGGTTCCCCCCTCTTTTCCTGCTTCCAAGGGGGGTTCAGTAAATGATGAAAATTTAGTCCTTTACAAACGACTTTCTGAACTCTAGCTTGCCGTGTCTTTGCTTCAATCTATCTACAAAAAGCGGAAGGCGGACTTCCTGTTTAGACCTTCCCGCTTTCGGTGCCTAATTAAAAATTCACAGTCCAATTTTCCGTTCTACTCACGGGCAGTTGTTTGAAATCCAATTGTCCACAGGAAAAGGTCAGCGCTCTCCGGCAACAGCAATGTGGCTTCACTCCGTGAAAGAAGCAGTCAATTCAAAGCACCGCGCCACTCACCCCACGTCGCTCCGGATCCCCAAAACAGGGTTTCCCTGCGAGTGGAGGGGGCGCAAAGGTGCCAGCCGAATCCCACGTCCACAGGCTTCTCCCGCCTGTGGTTTTTGATGGGTCTCCGCCTCGCCGTGGCGGTTCAGACCCTGTTTTCCACGGAGCGGGTTCCTCCCAATCGGAGGAAATCCGCCATTGCCAGAGGCGCCAACCCGGAAGTCCTGCTGATCCCTTATTTTGGCTGCTGATCCCTTATTTTCGAGGCTGCTGGTCTCTTATTTTCAAATCTGTAAGTTGACAGCTATGCATCTGGCTGGCCAGTCCCTCCTGGCTGGACCACGTGATCTTGTTTTCTGGTCTCCCCAAAGTGCCTGGTAAGAGTCTGACGGTGGATCTCTGTCTCTAGGCTATCCAGCTCATCAACAAGGGAAACGATGGAGGAACCGTGTACCAAACAGTCAACATCAACCACAACACCAACGTCGCTGCCTTCAACATTTACTCTGGAAGGCATTCCACCAACGCCATTGTGGACTACAACAGCGTAAGTTTCAAAGCAAGCCGTTCAGCCGCAAAGGTGTTCACTCTGTGTTGCATACTCTCTTTGTCTTGGGGTGGGATCTCCCCGCAGCAGCTAGGCAAACCTGTTAAACTCTCCTGAAAGGGGTGCATTTTGCTGCCTCGGATGAAGGAAAAGATGGTTCTGCCACTGGGGAGGGGTGCAGTCAGAAGCCATGTTATGCACCCCCCCAAACCAGTGTCTGCCACTTATTTTATTATTATCTTATTTTATTTCATTGCGTTCATATCTCACCTTTTCCTCCAAGGAATCAAAGGTTCTCCCCCTCCTCATTTAATCCCCTGCAACAACCCTGTGAGGTAGGTTAGGCTGAGAGGCAATTACTGGCCCAAGGTTACCCAGGGAGCTTCATGGCCAAGTAGGGATTCGAACCCTGGACTCTTGCAGGTCCTGGGCCAACACTCTAACCCTGACCTAGCCACTGGGATCCACGTGATGGTCACCTCCAGACTTGATTATTGTAACTCGCTCTACGTGGGGCTGCCTTTGAGACTGACCCAGAAACTCCAGCGGGTGCAGAATGCCGTGGCGAGACTCCTTACGGGGTCTTCGCTGCGGGATCACATTCATCCGGTGCTATACCAGCTGCACTGGCTCCCGGTGGAGTACAGGATCAGGTTTAAGGTGCTGGTTTTAACCTTCAAAGCCCTACACGGCCTAGGACCCTCGTATCTACGGGACCGCCTCTCCTGGTATGCCCCACAGAGGAACTTACGGTCCTCAAATAAAAACATCTTGAAGGTCCCAGGCCACAGAGAGGTTAGGCTGGCCTCAACCAGAGCCAGGGCTTTTTTGGCTGTGGCCCCAATCTGGTGGAATGCTCTGTTACAAGAAACTAGGGTCTTGTGGGACTTGACATCTTTCCGCAGGGCCTGCAAGACAGAGCTGTTTCATGAGGCCTTTGGCCAAGGCACAGTCTGACCCTGTCTCTCCTTCTGTAATCCTCACAGAACTCTAGTCCAATGGTTGCCATTAATTTGATTCTGAATTGCTTTTAGAATGTATTTCAATTAATCGACTGTGATTTTATGTAAACTGTGCTATTTTTACTGTTGTTAGCCACTCTGAGCCCGGCTTCGGCTGGGGAGGGTGGGATAGAAATAAATTATTATTATTATTACATTATTATTATTATTATTATTATTATTATTATTATTATTATTATTATTATGCCACACTGGTGCTTGTGGGGCTGGCACTGGCTCTCTCTTATGGGGTTGTGGGTTTTCAGTACTGTACTGAATCCTCATTTTATTCTTTGATTTTGAACTTTCCTGGGGCCATCTCTCGCGTAACATATATTTGCCGTTGTGTCTCCCAGGGGGTTGTCATCTATCACATGCCTTTCAGGAGGCTATGTGTCATGTCCAGGATGAATCGGCAAAGCTTTCCAAGTATCTCAAATCTCGAAAGCATGATGCACGAGGTACGTCAAGGTGGAGATAGAAAACTGGGGCTGGCCCCCAAATATGTGGGGCAATCCAAACGGTGCCCCGCCCCCTCCAATGAAGGAATCTGCGGGTCAGAAATCAGTGGGAGGAATAATAGAATCACAGATCACCTAGCCCCACACCTTGCAATGCAGGAACCAAAGCAAAAGTATCGGACAGGCGGCCAGCCAATCTCTGCTTAAAAACCTGCAGTGAAAGAGAAAATGTTTGTAAAAGCTTATCTAAACTTTTATTTACCAATTTATTGATTTCAAAAAGAGCACATACTTCAATAACATACAAGAAGAAAGAGAATGAGAGAGAGAGAGGAGGAAAATACAACTGAATTAAAAATAAGCATACACACACTGAGGCAGATTTGGGAGGTTCCATTCACAATCCCATAATAGTATTATTATGGGGGGGTAGTAACATTGTCTTCCCTCAATTTTAATTATTTTATTTCATTGCATATAACAATACGACTGTTCGAGAGGTACCAATTTTTTAATCCCAGCTTTCCCCTGTGACTGCCCAGAGTGGCTATTGGCAAACAGAAAGATAGAAACTATACCATCTCTTAACCATTCTCAGGCTTTCTAGCATTAAAACTACTGGTCTGGAAGCAAAGCACCGCAGCTAAGTGCTGTGGAATAACACACAGAAACAGACTCTCTCATTCATGTGTGTGTGTGTGCTCACTTACCTGCCCCCGGTACTTTTTTACTTTTTATTTTTTTATTTTCAATGCAAAATTACAACAAAAATTACAAACATTGAATCCAAAATAAAGCAGTACAAACAAGAAAAAAAAACACAAGAGAAAAAAGAACACAAAAAACCACACATCTACAAATAAATCCAAGAGAAAAAAGAACACAAAAAACCACACATCTACAAATAAATCCATATCATCATTCTAATCTAATCATTACTTACATATACACATATTGACTTCCTTCCTTTGCTCTAAAACCTCAAATTTTTTACTCTTTCTAAGTTGTTGTACTTCATTCAGGTTGGCATCCCTGGACCTAGGCATGAATGGATCTGTCCTTTTGTTTGTTTTTGTTCCCAGGGGCACCCCTTGAACACCCTTCACAGAAGCTATGGGATTTCTCGCAAGGTGGTCACAAACATCGCTGACTATGGTGCCCCCGCCCAAGCCATTTGCGGAGGCATGACTACTTACTGGGCTACTGAGTTCCAAAGTGAGTTGGGCCAGAATTTCAGAACGTTTTTAAGGGACGACCACACGTTTTAACGGCTTTTGTAGTGATGCGTTGAGGAGATCTTCACGTTACATTGGTAACTCCATTGGTCTCACCCTCTTTTAAAGCCTCCTAGGTTGGTGGGTAGGTTGAAGGGATGTGGGTGGCGCTGTGGGTTAAACCACAGAGCCTAGGACTTGCCGATCAGAAGGTTGGTGGTTCAAATCCCCACGATGGGGTGAGCTCCCGTTGCTCGGTCCCTGTTCCTGCCAACCTAGCAGTTCAAAAGCACTTCAAAGTGCAAGTAGATAAATAGGTACCACTCCAGCGGGAAGGTAAATGGCGTTTCCATGCGCTGCTCTGGTTCGCCAGAAGCGGCTTAGTCATGCTGGCCACATGACCCGGAAGCTGTACGCCGGCTCCCTCAGCCAATAAAGCGAGAAGAGTGCCGCAACCCCAGAGTCGGTCATGACTGGACCTAATGGTCAGGGGCCCATTTACCATTTACATTTTTAGGTTGGTGGGAGGGAGTTCCACGGTTTAACTATGTCATTCAGCCTGGGCAGTGACAGTCACCTAGTCCGGAAGGGGGGGAGAGGGAACTGAGTGTGAAGGAGGGAAGGGCAGAAGCCCTAAATGAGCTGATGGCAAGCCTGCCATTTTCCACACATAAATGATAATAATAATAATACAGTGGACGCTCGGGTTGTGAATGAGATCCATGCATTTGCAACCCATGTCTCCATGCACGGGCTGCGATTCAGCTCTTCTGCGCATGCGCAACTGCCGAAACCCGGAAGTAACCCGTTCCGGTACTTCTGGGTTTCGGCAGTCTGCAACCCAAATACAGTGGTGCCTCGCAAGACGAAAAGAATCCGTTCTGTGATTCTCTTCGTCTAGCGGTTTTTTCGTCTTGCGAAGCAAGCCCATTGAAGGATTAGCGGATTAGCGCTATTAGCGCTATTAGCGGCTTTTAGCGGCTTATCTGCTGATCAGATCAGCTGATAAGCGGCTTAGCAGCTTAGAAAAAGGGGGGGGAGGAAAAAAAACCAGCAGGAACTTGCAAGACATTGTCGTCTTGCGAAGCAAGCCCATAGGAAATTCGTTTTGCGAAGCACCTCCAAAACGGAAAACTCTTTCGTCTAGAGAGTTTTCCGTCTTGCGAGGCATTCGTCTTGCGGGGCACCACTGTAAACGCAACCTGAAGTGGCCGCAGCATGAGGTATGACTGTAATAATAATAATAATAATAATAATAATAATAATAATAATAATAAAAAATTTTATTTATATCCTGCCCTCCCCGGCCAAACTGGTCTCAGGGCGGCTAACATCAAAGTATAAAGGTAAAGGTAAAGGTACCCCTGCCCGTACGGGCCAGTCTTGACAGACTCTAGGGTTGTGTGCTCATCTCACTCTAGAGGCCGGGAGCCAGTGCTGTCCGCAGACACTTCCGGGTCACGTGGCCAGCGTGACAAAGATGCTCCGGCGAACCGGCACCAGAGCAGCACACGGAAACGCCGTGTGTATATCAAAGTATATAATACATTAAAAATATAAAATCCAGCTATTGCCTGAAATACAGCTTAAAATCAGTTTAAAACACAGCACGCAATGGGACTAAATTGGCAAAGGAAACATCAATCCCATTGCACTGACGGCAGGCGGCATGTTGTGAAGGAGCCCCCTTCATAAAAACCTAGGGCAGGCTTCCTCAACCTCGGCCCTCCAGATGTTTTTGGCCTACAACTCCCATGATCCCTAGCTAGCAGGACCAGTGGCCAGGGATGATGGGAATTGTAGTCTCAAAACGTCTGGAGGGCCGAGGTTGAGGAAGCCTGACCCAGGGTGTGCTGGGTTACTCTGTCCCATCAGAACAGAATTACAGGGATGATGGAGAAGGGGGCTATCAGCAGCTACTAACCACAGTGATTATGCTCTGCTTTCATGGTTGGTGGTGGCAATGGTTCTGAATCCCACTTGCTAGGAACAGAGGCACATTTAGGGCAGTGCGACCGGTTCCCTTGCACTGGGCACTGAACCTAGGGGGTGCCACAGGGCGCTGCAATTATGACGTAGTGAATTGAGCAGAACAGAAGGCAAGGTGTGTGGGGTGTGTGTGAATCTTTGCCTCGCACAGGGCACTGCTGAAATTTGAAAGACCAAAGTCTGCCTCTGCAGGAAACCACAGGAGAGTAGAGTTGCTCCTGCATTTGTTTTTGGTTTTTTAAAAAATAAATTACAGTGGTACCTCGGGTTACAGATGCTTCAGGTTACAGACGCTTCAGGTTACAGACTCTGCTAACCCAGAAATAGTAACTTGGGTGAAGAACTTTGCTTCAGAATGAGAACAGAAATTGCGCAGTGGCAGCGGGAGGCCACATTAGCTAAAATGGTGCTTCAGGTTAAGAACAGTTTCAGGTTAAGAACGAACCTCCAGAACGAATTAAGTACGTAACCAGAGGTACCACTGTATAGGTAGAAAAAGATGACTTCCCTGGACGCCAAGATACAGATTTGTGACAAGTACTCTTTGGTGACAGAAATCCAGCAGAGAGTTAAAATCGCAAAATATGTAGCAAAGTAAAGTGTCGAAATATAGTCTGTTAGACCTTTAAAATACCCTCTTCTAAGTTGCTTCCAAAGTTCCCCATTTCCCTAACACAGAAAGAGACCACACATTTGGTAAGCTAAGAAAGGTTTACTTACAGACTCTTCAAACGTCAGGTTCATGGGCTTTTTCATATAGCAGTTAGAAAAACACAGGCAGTAAATTTAGGTTCCAATGTGGTGAATGTTCCTAAATTGTTTGTATAGAAACACAAAGATGGCTTGCTGAAGCCACAGGGTCTGAGCTTGGAACAACCAGTTCAGAACTCCTTACCAGTAGGGTTCACATGGTGGAAGAAATGGTGGGAAAGTGGAAGAACAAAGAGCTTGATAAGCCTCCCACCCCCAAGGTGAGGGGGAATGACCTCCTAGCTAAGCCTGGCAGGCCAGCTTACTCTATGACATTAACCCATTCATGCATTGATTAGACTTGAGCATGATGGTTATGTCACACGGGTCACGTTTGCGAGTTTCCCATTGATGTACTATATCTGGCTGGCCACTGTGAGAACAGGATGCAAACTGATCCAGCAGGCTCTCTCTGTGTAAATGGCCTGTATTCCTGAAAGAGCATCTCCACCCCCATCATTCAGCCCAGACACTGAGATCCAGCACCAAGGGCCTTGTGGCGGTTCCCTCACTGCAAAAAGCCAAGTTACAGGGAACCAGGCAGAGGGCCTTCTCGGTAGTGGCACCCGCCCTTCAGATGTGAAGGAAATAAGCAGCTATCTTATCTTAAAAGACATCTGAAGGCAGCCCTGTTTAGGGAAGTTTTTAATATTTAAAGCTGTATTGTTTTTAACACTCACTTGAGAGCCGCCCAGAGTGGCTGGGGAAACTCAGCCAGATGGGCGGGTATAAATAAATTATTATTATTATTATTATTATTATTATTATTATTATTATTATTACGCATGTTTGGAAGTACAGATTATTTCATTTCTGAGAGAGTGTTTCGAGACTCCTGCTTGGCTCTCCATAAAAAGTGAATAAAAAGTAACATTGGAAAACTTCCTTTTCCTTTTCAGGGCCCCGCCCCTTGGTTGAAGGCAAGGGCTGCGCAGGCGTCAATCTGCTCATTCTGGACATCGACTTGTGTGGCGGCATTTCCCTCTTCTAGCCAGGATCAGCACCAACATCTGCTCCAAGCCAACACAACTTGTGACCTGCCCACCAAGACAATGTCCATCCTGTCGCCTTGCCAGCTGTCAGGGCCGGTTTCAAGTCCCAAGGTTGGGTTGGGAAGGACACGGGAGGTCAAGACCTGATGACCTCCCAACAATTGCTCTCTGATTTCATTCGAGGACTGGTTCCTGCAGGGGCCGTCAAAAAGAAAATAAAATGTATAACTTAAATAAAGTAATTTAAAAATCCATGGCAGTGTATGCAGCAGTGTAAAGACCCCACCCCACCGAAGCCCCATAGAATCATAGAATTGTAGGGTTGGAAGGGACCCTGAGGGACATCTAGGCCAACCCCCTGTGATGTAGGAATCTCAGCTGATGCATCCATGACAGATGGCCATCCAAACTATGCTTAAAAACCTCCGAGGAAGGAGAACCCACCACTTTCCAAAGGAGTCTGTTCCACAGTTGAACAGCTCTTGCCGTCAGAAAGATCTTCCTGATGTTGAGTCAGAGTCTCCTTTCTTGTACCCAGTGGCGTAGCGTGGGTTGTCAGCACCCGGGGCAAGGAAAGTAATTTGCGCCCCCTAACCCTAACCCCCCAGATGTTGCGCCCGGTGCGGCCGGCCCCCCCTGCACCCCCCACGCTACGCCACTGCTTGTACCTTGAATCTATGCTACACTGGCTCTCAGTGCTACTACCACTACTGCCTAGAGGTGCCACCAGGGATTGGTCCTGGGACCTTCTGCATGCAAAGTGCTGTGACCATATTGCTACCCAGACTGTGAAATAAAAACCAGAAAGTCCAAAACTTTTCAAATCCAACTTCAGCAAAGAATTATGATGGAACCTTAGACAAGTCACTGGTCTTTCATACACACACACACACCACACACACACACACACACACACACACACACACATTTTATTTGTTTTCCATTTAATATTATATATTCACATCATTATCCACTATACCACCCGTCAACTTCCTTCTCTCCCGCCTCATGGCTTTCAAAATTAACCTTTATATCATTGCAATTTATACGTTTTCCAATTCTAATTGCTCTCATTACAGAATGACTCAAAGTTCAAATAAATATAGAAAGATAGAGAATTCCTCATTACAAGTCTTCGGACAACCCTGTTAGTGATGTTAATTGCTTACAATGATCTTTCAGATATCGTATAAATTTACTCCAGTCCTTTTGGAATACTTGATCGTGCTGGTTTAGGATTTTTCCTGTCAGCTTTGCCAGTTCTGCAAAGTCCATCACCTTCACCTGCCACTCTTCTTTCATTAGTACTTTTCTTGTTTCCATTTTTGGGCTGAAAGAATTCTTGCCGCAGTCGTTGCATACATAAACAGTCTTTAATTTTCCCTTGGTATCCCTTCACTCACTATACCCAATTAAAAAGGCTTCTGGTTTTTTTAACAAAAGTATTCTTAAGCATTTTCTTTAATTCATCATATACTGGCAAAGACCAGTAACTTGAAATGGGAAATGGGGAACAAGTCACTAGTCTTCAGAGCCGTCTTCCCCATAGGGCTTAGTGGTGCGTTGCGCCAGGGCACCGGCCTCTCAGGGGCACCCCAGAAAGTGGGGGAGCTGTGCAGCTTTGGAGCTTCCTCCCAAGCCTTTGTGGGAGAGCGATCCCTGCAGAGGCTTAGGATGGAAGCTGTGCCCCTGCTGTCAGGTGTGCGTGCAGGAGCCGGCCCCTGCGACCAATAGGACTCTGCAGGACTGGGGCATCCCTAAGTTTGTTCTGAAGAGGCAAGGCTCTTGCCTCACAGGTGAGGCCGATTAGTAACTCACAGCACCTGGTGGCAAGAGCCGGGAAGGGATATAAGGTCAGCATTTTTCCTTCGGCTCTTTGCCACAGCAACACGTTCCCTGCCTTGCTGCATTTGACTCCTTGACTCCTTGCTCCCTTCGTGACTCCTTGCTTCTTGATCCTCGGACCCCTGACTTCATGACTCCTTGCCTCTTTATTCCTTGGACCCCTGACTTCATGACTCCTTGCTTCTTGATCCTCGGCCCCTTGACTTTGTGACTCCTTGCTTCCTGACCCTCGGACCCTTGGCTTCTTGACTCCCGGCTCTCTGACCCTCTGACTCTTGGCTTCCTGGCTTCTGGACTCCCGTTCCTGCTCCCACCCCGCCATCTTGCCCCTGGTCCAGACGTCCCCAGCTGGGACTTTGATCGCCCATGAACCAGACCGTGACACCCGCTAACTATATGGCTGGTGGGCGCGCAGCTTCCCTCCCAAGCCTCTGTGGGGATTGCTCTCTTGCAGCGGTATGGGGGAGAGTGGCTGGCAGTGCGCAGCTTCACCCCCCTCCCACTATCCGTGGTAATTTGGGGACACTGAGCGGGTATTTGCACCCTGGCACCGCATATGTGCCCTGCTGGTGTTTTATACTCATCATTTGTATTCATCCCCCCCCCCCCCGCACACAGAAAGCTAGTGGTTCTGGGAGAAGTGTTCCAGCCCAGGCTTCAATCCTGAGATGTTAGTTTTCTGTCTAGGATTTTTAAAACTCCACATTTCATTAAGAGAAGAGTTAAGGCACCTACAGCTCCATTCATGAAACCAAGATGCACAGAAAATTTCCAGTGAAGGCACCCAGCCTTAATTTCTGCACAGCACACGCAACAAGTGGATCACAGAGACTCACATCACGCACCACACCCACCCACACGTTTTCAGACCCAGCCCTCTTCTTTTGCATCTCTGCACAGAGCCATAATCTTATTAAAAAGTACAGCCATACCTCGGGAGAAATGTACTTCAAGTTAAGTATTTTCGGGTTGCACTCTGCGGTGACCCGGAAGTAACGGAGCTTGTTACTTCCGGGTTTCGCCGCGCGCGCATGCGCAGATGGTCAAAATGATGTCACGCGCATGCGCGGAAGCAGCAAAATGCGACCTGTACATGCACAGGCGCACACACGTGGGTTGCGTTCGCTTCAGGATGCGAATGGGGCTCCGGAACGGATCCGGTTCGCATCCCGAGGTACCACTTTACATAAAAATTCAACCGAGGGGTTCATTAGGAACATTTTTCCAGATCTAAACTCATTTCTCTAATGGTTTTTGAGTAAGCATATTTGCTTCCCATTTTGCTTGATAATTATTTTCTTATGGAGTGGGGGGCAGGCTTTATGTTAGGGGGTGCAGAAGCGAGTTATCTGTGAGGCAATTGGTCAGTTAGGTATTTTTTATTTATTTACTTGATTGGGGGGCAGCTGCCCCCCCTGCCCCCCGGCTACACCCATGATAAAACAATAGACAATGTTTATGTCAGATACACACACGTTCACACAGTCAGCTGCGATGGGTACAAATTTCACTTGAGCCGCTGGATGTCGCCCTTGAGCTCCCTTGGGCTGCGTCTTGTTCAACTTTCCAGATTCGGTGCCTGTGAAGTTCTTCCCACTTCCCCAATTTCCAGCAGGCGCCACCGAGGCCCGAAAGGAGCATCCAAGAAATGTCGGGGGGGGGAATGGCGTGGGGTTGGGTTTTGTTTTCATTTTTAAACCAGGCGATCCTTAGGCTCGCGCTCCTTCACTCCTTCCAAAAGCCTGGGAGCAGATTGCACCTGAGAAGGCTGGAATAATGACCGGGAACGAATTTTGCAGCAGGGCGAATTTTGCAAAGTAAGGAAACACAGGCTTGGGTTGTTGTTTTTTTAAAAAAGACACACACACACACACACCGTGGGTTCCACACATGGAGCAGAAAAGCAGCGCTGACCCTCAGCTTTGGTGCAAGAAAGTCCTTCTTAACGGCATTGTTCATCAACACCATCAAACTTTTTATTGGCATCACATACAAACATCCAAAACAAATCAATACAGAATTACCACTTCCCCAGCGGCACAAAAGAAAGGAGGCAGAGCAGTCTATCATCACATCTCTGGGTCTCCAGGGAGATCAGACGTCCGCAGTGTATTTTCGATGGCAAAAAACCAAAGAGAGATATTTAGCCACTAACTTGGTGAGCTCCTGAATGGCATTGTTAAACTGTGGAAGTCCCTTCCACGGGAGGCAGGCATGGCCACTAACCTGAATGGCTTTAGTTTAAAAGGGGACTCGACAAATAAATGGAGGAGAGGTCTGTTCGTGGCTACTAGCCAGGGCTCCCCGCCCCCCCCCCCCAGCTGGAACTCTGTTCTGGCACCAGGTGGGCGCCCTTGTCATTATAAGAGAATAAAGGAGGCAATGGATGAGCCTCACCCTGGCAAAACCTCCTTCATGATCAAGGGATCATGATCATGTTTAGGGAAGCTTTTAATGTTTGATGTATCACAGTATTTTAATATTCTTTTGGAAGCTGTCCAGAGTGCCTGGGGAAGCCCAGCCAGATGGGCAGGGTATAAATAATAAATTATTATTATTATTATTATTATTATTATTATTATTATTATTATTATTATTATTGTGTGTCCCCTCCCTTTTATTGATGATATCAGCTAAATAGTTTGAGGATCTATACAACTGTGTAAAATGCAGAAAACAGCATTCTGAGAGAAATCAAAGACTGGAACTGAGGCAAGCCGGGGGTGGGGTGGGAGGGTGGTGGGAAGGAGGGAGGAAAAATGGGGGGGGAATAAGGATATGTTTCTGGATAATATGTTTTGTTTTAATTTTGAATTTAAAAAAAAAAATTTAAAAAAAAGAGAGAGCAAAGGAGGCGTACCAGCTGCTGGAAAGCACGGGAGGAAGGGGAGAGGGCTCCTGGGCTCGGATCCTGCCCGCAGGTTCCCCCCAGGCCACGTCGAGCAGAGTTTGCAGGATCCCGCCAGGATCTTGCGCGCTGCCCCGTCCTTTGTGCGTTTTCTCGCGTCCTCGGCCGCTAGATGCCGCCGTCGGGGCTCTTTTTTGGGGCTCGACGGCGGGGCAGGACCACCCCCACCCGGAGAGCAGCCATCCTGGGGAGGGGGAGGGAGAGCCTGCCCACATTCTCCGAGATCTGGGGCAAAGCCGGGGAGGGAAAGACCCGGGGAGAAGCCTCCGGAAGCCGCCTCTCGCCTCGCAGACGGCGGCGATGCTGCCTTGTGCGCGCTGCGAGGAGAAGCCCCTTTGAAAGGCGAGGAGGCGCCGAGCCCGCTGGGCATCGTCTTCTGCAAACGGGGAGAACAGCCCTCTTTGCCTTGGGCGCGATCGTCCCCTCGGGTGTCTCGGCGCCGCGCAGCCTTGCATGGAGAGGGCGTGAGGAGGAGGAGGAGGAGGCGCGCAAGTGGCCCGGGGCTCGCTGGATCCTGCCCCCCATGGCTGCCCGCAAGCCGAGCTCCCCGCGCTGGGGCTGGCACGCTCTGCTCTTCGCGACGGTGCTGCTCGCCTGCGGCGGGCAAGGCAGGAGCCGGGAGGACGGCGGTGCCGCCTGCTATGGGGGCTTCGACCTCTACTTCATCCTGGACAAGTGAGTGGCACTCGGGGGCGACCCGGAGGGAGCTTTGGGCAGGCTCCCCACCAGGTCAGGGGCATCAAAAGGCCAGCAGCTGTCTTACCCCCACCTCCGTTTAATCAGTATTATTATTATTATTATTATTATTATTATTTATTAATTCCACCCAGGGCAGGTTGAAAACCATGTAAAGCAATTTGCAATCATAAATATAAGATGGGTCTTGAAAGCTCACATCTCAGGTGTTCCAAGGCCAGCAGAAAGAGGTTTTACTTTTCCCCCCACCCCCAAGGACTCTTTCCAGGTTCCTGTTGCATTTCTCGCTCTAGTTTATCTCGGTTTGGGAAATGTATACAGCAGCAGCAGCAGCAACAGGTCCGTTTTGCAGCGATTGCAATTGGGTTGGTGATTTGTGCAGAGGTTGCCCCTTGGAACGCTCTTCTGCCATTCCCTATGTGGCCAACCATGGAACTAGTGATGGCCACCGACCTAGATGGCTTTCAAGGAGGAGTGGACCAATTCATGGAGGAGGCGAGGGCTTTTGAGGGCTGCTGGCCAGGATGGCTCTGCGCTGCCTCCACAGTTGGCACAGTGATGCTTCTGAATCCCAGTTGCTGGAAGGCGCAGGAGGGAAGAGGACTCTTGGGCTCAGGTCTTGCTTGTGGGTTTCCCGTTGGGGCATCTGGTTGGCCGCTGTGAGAACAGAACGCTGGGCTAGATGGGCCATTGGCCGGATCCGGCAGGATCTTCTTACGTTCTGAAGGGAGAGAGATTCCCGTGTTTCACCTAGCAAAGCAAAGTTTGGGAAACCTTTGCAAAGGAAGTAGCTAAGGGATGCTATCTTTTTGCCACCTCTGTTTTCTCCAAGAGAGATGGAGAGGAACCTTATCCTTCCTCTCCTGAATTGATGCTCAGATTCTGGATTCTAAGGAATAAACTTGCGATTTGGCCAATGTGTTGGAAAGTGCAATTGTTGTGGCTTCTCCCCCCCCCCCCCCGCTCCATGTACGTTTCTCTCCCTTTAACTCTGAGTCACTTTTTCTTTGTTCCCAGCTAATGAAATGCACATTTTCTCCCTTTGCTGCTTTCTCTTGCTTAATAGTGTCCAGAGATGATATAAAATGCTTACTCATGTTATTTACCCCACAGCTGACTCGATGCCATTGTGTTTACATAAGAGGCTTACGGTTGCGTTTACAATATTTGCCCAGCTGTGCGGGTGCCCGAGAATAGAGGGACGGGACTTTTGGCAACATTAATAGAAGTAGGCATGTCATGAGATGGGGAGGGCAAAACCCAAACAAAAGGCCCCATCTAGGCCTGGATCCAAAAAGCTGCTCTTACGGCCCCAAGAGGCTGGGCATGGGCCTTGTGGAAGTTTTAATTTTCCTTCCTCAAAGAGCAGACCCTTTCACACATGGAGCATCTCCTCAGTTTCAAAATAGGTTTGTTTATTTATTTGTTGCTTATAAATATAAATCCCCACCTTTTTCTCCGGGAAGCTCAAGGTAGCACACCTGGCCCTCCCTCCCTCCTCATTTAATCCCCACAACACCCTAGCAAGGTAGGGTTAGGCTGAGAGGCAGTGACTGGGCCCATCGTCACAACCAGTGAGCTTCCTTTCTGAGTGGGGATTTGACCTATGATCTCCCAGGTCCAAGTCCAACACTCTAACCACTATGCAACACTGCATCTTGTGGTTTTCCAACGTGGTCTGGAGTGGGTGCACTCTGAGAAGGGCAAGCTCACTGTGGAGATCTTGCTGTCTCAGTCTTTTTTTAAAAATATATTTTTATTAAGTTTTCATATTTTTCCTTTTTCCTTTGTCACATTCATATCAAATCATATCATCACATGCAACTTTGCTCATACCGAGCCTTGACTTCCTCCCTCTTAGCATTTCTACATCACCCTGTTTACCTTCTTACTTAAAAAATATTACTTTAGTATTTGTAAATCAGTTTCAAAAATTATCATTACAAAATATTTTAAATCAAACCTGCAAACGTTCTCAAATGTTTACAATGTTCTTTCATATATTGTATAAATTTACTTCAGTCCTTTTAAAACAGTTCGTCACGCTGGTTTCAGATCTTCCCCGTCAGCTTTGCCAGTTCTGTATATTCAATCATTTTTATCTACCATTCTTCCAAAGTTGGAAGTTCCTGCTCCTTCCATTTCTGGGCTAAAAGTGTCCTTGCAGCCGTGGTAGCATACATAAACATATTTAAGTCTACTTTTGGAATTTCTTCCCCCACAATACCCAATAGAAAAGCCTCCGGTTTTTTAATAAAAGTATATTTAAAAATCTTGTTCAGTTCATTATATATCATATCCCAGTAGACTTTAACTTTACTGCACATCCACCACATATGGAAGAAATTCCCTTCCTTCTCCTTGCATTTCCAACATGCCTTATCTTGAGTTCTATACATTTTAGCAAGTTTAAAAAGATAAAGGTAAAGGACCCCTGACAGTTAAGCCAAATACCATCTCTATATCATCTTCATTAAATTTTCCTTAAGTGCTGTACCTGCAGTAAATTTAATTGTTTTTGTCCGTAATCTTTCCCACTTATCGAATTCAATATTATGACCATAATATTGCTGTCCCAGCCTTTAAAAATCTATCTCATTGGTCACATTTTTATTTGGCCCCTTCTCCGAAGTCAGAGCTTAGGGTGGCACAGGGGAGGGCTGTTATGTTCTCCTCCCAGCGAGGAAGGGCCAGGCTGGCAGAGTAGCGGGAAAGAGGGAGGGAAATGGGTCCCGATCACCCACGGGACTCCGCAGGCTGGGATTCTTCCTGATGTGATTCTTGCGTTCCACGTTGGCGCTCTTCTTGAGCTGGCCATTTTCACATTGAAAATGCTTGCTAAGAGCCATATGGCAAGACCCTGGACTCCTTTGGCCTAGAAAGGGCAATGGAACAGCCAAAGAAAAGAAATGGAAAATGGCCAACACCTCCCCTTCTGAATGTTGTCATTCGGTTACTGGAGCAATGGGTCTCAGCCCCCCAGCCTGGGGTGGCAGGAGAACTGGAGTGGGAGGGAAATTGCTTGCAGCCTGCGTTCAAAGTGGTTCTCAAAGTGGACAAGCTTAGTTGCTGGTCCAGGATGCCAAGCCGAGAGCCCCCAGAATGGCAACTGGGGCAGAGGGAGACCCCCGAGGGAAACAAAACCACATGCCCCTTCAGAAAATGAGGAGAAAGCCGCTCCGGTTTCCTGCTTTAAAACGCAAGGGCTGCCTCCAGCTTCTTGTGCTGGCCGCTTTAATTTGGGTCTAATATTTCTTCTGGAGTGCCAAGTTTCATGGGATGGGGAAGGGAAGGCCACAAGGGTGATGAGGATTGCAGATTGCTCGCACTTTCTGAGAGATCAGAGTCGGGCCCGAATGTGCTCTCTGCCAGGGAACCCAAAACGCTTCCTGGGCCCGGTGTAACTCTGCTCAATTAATAGGGCATTTATTGACTATAAGTATGGTATGGCTGCGTGGGGAATAATGCGCGCAGCTCTAAGCCGCCTCACCTCCAGAAAGATATCGTAGAATTGGAAAAGGTGCAGAAAAGGGAAACCAAAATGATCTGGGGATGGAATAACTCTTTTGTGAAGAAAGGTGGCAGAATTTGGGACTTAAAGGCTTAGGGAAGAGGCCACATGAGAAAGTTTATAAAATTATACATGACTTTCAAAGGTTGTCAGGGGCCTAGTTGTTGCTGATTTTACTACTGGGTTGTTTAAGAGGGCATGTAATTGGTGGTGTGTTAGCCAGGGCATTTGGGTGTCTTCTCGTTTGTCTTGTATTTCTTGTGTTGATAAGGGTTTGTTATTTTTGTAGAAGTCTGTTAGGCGGTATAAGCCTTTGGCTTGCCAGGTTTTTATCTGGAGGTTTTGTGCTGCCTGATGGAATAATGGGTGGCGTGCCAGGGGAATTAGTGGGGATGGGGTTGGGGACAGTTTACCTACTTCTGCTTTCCATGCTTTAAGCATGGTCTGTGTTGAACCTGTTTACTGTTGTGGGGATTCCCCTCAGTTTGTTTGGGAGGAATGGGTATTCTGTGGTGTGGGTATTTTCATTTGTGTCCCTCTCCAGATGTACTCACCATGCCCCCCCCCCACCTCTTTCCCCCTTTTCTTCCTAATGTAACACTAATGTCTCAACAAATGAAACTGATCTGTAGAAAATGTAACTTGAAAAAAAGAGACATTGCACGTACAGTAGTACCTCGGGTTACAGATGCTTCAGGTTACAGGCGCTTCAGGTTACAGATTCCGCTAACCCAGAAATAGTGCCTCGGGTTAAGAACTTTGCTTCAGGATGAGAACAGAAATCGCGCCGCAGCGGCACGGCAGCAGTGGGAGGCCCCATTAGCTAAAGTGGTGCTTCAGGTTAAGAACAATTTCAGGTTAAGAACGGACCTCCGGAACAAATTAAGTACTTAACCTGAGGTACCACTGTACTTGTGTAAACCAAGAAATCTTTAATAAAAAATATTTTTTTAAAAAAAAAAAAGAAGTTATACATGGCTTGGAGACATGACAGCCCACAGACATCCTTGGAAGCTGGAAGATTCAGGACAGGTAAAAGAAAGGGCTTATTTGTGTAGCACTTAGTCAATCTATGGGTGGCGCTGTGGTCTAAACCACTGAGCCTAGGGCTTGCCGATCGGAAGGTCAGCGGTTCGAATCCCCGCAATGGGGTGAGCTCCCGTTGCTCGGTCCCTGCTCCTGCCAGCCTAGCAGTTCGAAAGCACGTCAAAGTGCAAGTAGATAAATAGGTACCACTCTGGCGGGAAGGTAAACGGCGTTTCGTGCGCTGCTCTGGTTTCCCCAGAAGTGGCTTAGTCATGCTGGCCACATGACCCGGAAAAACTGTCTGCAGACAAACGTCGGCTCCCTCGGCCTGTAAAGCGAGATGAGCGCCGCAACCTCAGAGTCGTCCGCGACTGGACTTAACTGTCAGGGGTCCCTTTACCTTTACCTTTGACTAAAGTATGGAACTCTCTCTCATGCAGGATGCAGGGATGGTCACCAATTTCGATGGGTTTCAAAGAGGAAAAGGGCCACTGGCCTTGCTCTGCCTCTTCAGTTTGTAGAGTCTCAGCCGCTTCGCCTGAGGTGGAAGGAGAATGGGTGGAAGGGCTTCTGGGCAAATGGCAGGTGATGGGCTCTCCTTCCTTGATGGTTTTTAAGCAGAAGTGAATGGCCGTCTGCCATGGATTGGTCTAGAGCAGTGGTGGTGAACCTATGGCACGCATGCCAGAGGGGGCACTCAGAGCCCTCCCTGTGGGTACACGCGCCGTCCCCCCAGCACAAAGCTGGCAGAAGGCAAGGGCGGCGCGTCGAATCCTCAGCTCAACTTGGGCCATGTGAGCGGCGGGTCAGCGCAGGAAACTGCATGGAAGGAGTGGGATGTGATGCCCATCAGGGTGCCAACTCTTTCCAAAACAGGGGTTGCAACTATTCTTTGCCCTGAGTTCATTGCGTCCAATTGCGCTGAGGTTTCGGATGCTGCAGAGCAGGACAGCAAAGAGCCGAAATCCCCAAACTGGCCCGTCTGCTGCAGTGCCTTTAGGGCTCCTTTTGCTCAGCTGCTTCACACAAGATGCCCAGACCGAGAAGGCGCCCTCGTGGCCAGGGAGGCGCAAAGGGAAAGGCCAGGAGGGGCACTGGTCCCATTTGGATACATAACGCTATCCCCAAGCAGGTGCTCATGTTGTTTTCAGAGGCTGGGCGTGGATCCTGGGACTTGTGTCCGAGTAGAAGCGCCTCGGATGCGGCGCCGGGTGTGTGTGTGCAAAACCAAGCCACAACCCCCAGGGCGCACATTTTCCCTTGCGGAGCCTCCGCTGTGGGTGACACTTTGTGATAAATACCTTTGTGGCACTTTGTGATAAATTGGATTGGATTGATCTTTATTACGGCCATTGGCCCGTCACACGACAGTTTCCCATACCAACATAATGTACTTGAACCTCCAAATTTAAAACCGTCAAAACTTACAAAAAACAGACAAGAACCAAAGCAGAACAAAAACAAAAGACCAACATCATACATTACAATAAATTTGTAACATAAACATCACCCTCTGCTCATAAATTAATAGAAGACATCAATGGTGATTCACCTAGTTACATCCTAAAACATAGATCATGGTTTAAAGGGATTTTCCGAGCCGCACAGGAGTCCGTTTTTCTTCTTTAGGGATAGGACGCTGATCAAGAATCTGGCAACCGTGAGTGATCTTAGGGGGTCATCATCATTTAATAGATATCTCAGTTTGGCTTCATTCGTATCATCGGCAATTCCCTTTAGATATTGAGCAAGAAACTTGCTCCTGGCCGATGAGTGCTTTGTGATAAATAAATATGGCTGTTGCCATAGCCGCGGGTCACCTCTCCAGCCGGGAGAGGCTGCGCGCAGCTATGGCAATATCCCCACCTCCCGCAAAAGCCCGCAGGAGCCACGCACCCTTTAAGAAGCGCACGGCTCCTGTGGGCTTTTCTACAAGGAGGGAGAAGGGACTGACTGGCCGCATCAGACCCTTGTCCCTCCTGAGGAAAAGTCCGCAAGAGCCGTGTGGAGCTTGTGTGCGGCTTTTGGGGGCTTTTCCTGCCTGCCTCCCCCCCTGCATTCACTCCATAGGACGCACACACATTTCCCCTTCATTTTTGGAGGGGGAAAAGTGCGTCCTATAGAGCGAAAAATACGGTAAGAGGGTTTGGGGGTTGAAGTTTGGGCACTCGGTCTCTAAAAGGTTCGCCATCACTGGTCTAGAGGATCTTTGGGGGTCCCTTCCAACTCTCGCAATTCTGTGAGGCAGCAATGCTTCTGAGTACCAGTGCTGGAAACCACAGGAGGGGAGAGCGCTCTTTTGCGCAAAGCATGCTTTTGCAGGTTTCCCACAGGCCTCTGGTCGGCCACTGTCAGAAGAGGATCCTGAGCCACATGGGCTATTGGCCTGATCCTGCAACCTCTTCCGGCGTTCTTGTGTTGAAACGAATCAGAACAAATGCTCATTAAACAGGCCCTCTGGAAGGGCCTGCTCTCTCTCTCTTGTAAATAGGGCAGCTTCCGGTGGGACTAGAGTTTGCATTACCAGAGGCATGGAGGGCTGGCCTCAGTTGACAGGAATATGGAGAGGGGAGAGGAGAGAAATGGCAAGCAGTTGAGTCAAACGGCAAATGCTATTTGACCCTCTTGTTTACCATTTCTTCCCGCATCTGTATGTCTCTGCCAGCTGTGGATAACTCTTCATCCACAAATGCTGCTGCTGCCATAACGCTCCTTTGTCACGAAAGTGCTCTAGGACTCTCTAATGTGGTTTCTCCAATATTTTAATATGAGCTGCCCAGAGAAATTTGCTTTGCTTGTTTATTTACCAGCAAGATTTACATGCCCCTTAATCAAAAACACCTCTGGGCAGTATGCATAAAACAATATTACATACAAGAAAATACCAATAAAAGCAAACTTTGAAATCAAGCAGAAATAGAATTTTTCCAAGTATGGACAAACCCAGCAGTTTTAAAACAAAGATTCATAAATTTGGATAGGGTTGCCTAAACAAAAAAGAAAAACCCAGTCTGATTGCTATAGACCGGCCTCCCCCACCCTGAAGACCTCCAGATGTTTGGGAAGACTCCCATCAGTACCAGCTGGCACAGTCATGGGGTGCAGGGGCTCGTGGGAGTTGAAGTCCAAAACATCTGGAGGGCACCAGGTTGGGGAAGGCTGATACAGACCAAGTGGACCTCCAGGTGTTATACAGCCTCCATCACACCTGACCATTTGGCATGATGGGTGGAGGCTGATGGGAGAAAGACCCCAAGTTTCCTGCCCTCACTCTGAACCAGTGTAGCTGTTGTGTGTAGCGGTGCTTTCACAACTGAGGCTAAAGCAGGGTTTTAGTTTTTAAAAATGAGTATTTTGGGTTGGGCATTTTTTTTAAAAAACCCTACATCTTTGAGTGAAATGTGAACCCTCCAATGACATTGAATGTGGCAGATTTGAGTTTAAAACGTGTCTGTTCCTGCAATTGCAGTGGGGTGGGACTCGATGGGCCTTTGGACCCCTTCCAACCCTGCAGTTTTATGATCCTTCCCTTTTCCATGCCACATAACTGCAATTTTTTTGGTGTCACTTCTTTGAGGCTATTTGAAAGCTGCTTTTGTGAGATCTGGGACTGCAGTGAATGGAGCTGCCTCTACTCTGTGAAGTTGATTGTGAATGTCTGCATTGAGTTCCCCTTTCATTCGTGTCCCTCCATTCATCTTTGTTGTCATGCTACCTCATTTTTGTTCTTTCATTCTCCCCCCCCCCCCCCGCTAAAAATAACCTCCTTGGGATCTTCATCATCCAGACCTGTATCATGCACAGTCTGCTTCCTGCCACTCAGCTATGGAGTCACCATGTGTCCTCCTTTACAGGATGATTATCCTCTTTTCATGGCCAGCTTCATAATGCAGGATGGCACGGTGGTCTAAACCACTGAGCCTCTTGGGCTTGCTGATCAGAAGGTCGGCGGTTTGAATCCCTGCAACGGAGTGAGCTCCCATTGCTCGGTCCCTGCTCCTGCCAACCTAGCAGTTCAAAAGCACGCCAGTGCAAGTAGATAAATAGATGCCGCTCCAGCGGGAAGGTAAACGGTATTTCCCTGCGCTCTGGCTTCCATCAGAGTGTCCTGTCATGCCAGAAGCAGTTTAGTCATGTTGGCCACATGACCCAGAAAACTGTATGTTGACAAATGCCGGCTCCCTCAGCCTGAAAGCGAGATGAGCACCCAAACCCCATAGTTGTCTTGGACTGGACTTAACTGTCCTGGGGTACTTTACTTTTTTTTACCATATAATGAGCCAAGTTTAGGCAGATGCTTCAGGGGAAAGTGAGAGGGGTGGCAGGTTTGGATCAGGTTCCTAGCTCATTTCCCTCTCTGGAGGGGCAACCGCCCTCGCCGAAAGGATTCACCCAACAATCCTGCGCCTGATCCCTCTAGCCCCCATTGGCTGGTGGCAGAGATGGCTGCATCTCCTGCCCCCCGATGGGGCTGTGTGTGCGCAGCTGCTGGAGCATTCTCCTAAACTGCAAATAAACAAACCGAGTTCGTGCATAAGCACTAGGACACCACTGGCTTCCCTCTCCCCGTCATGCGCTTGTGCAGACAATGTTCTTGCACAGGCAGCCCAAGATGGCGGCAGCTTGTGCCCTGTTCTGGCTGATGGCTGCAGCTGCTGCCAGTGCCAGAGGAACTGGGTGGGCAGCGTAGAGGCTTGGCTGAGGCTACAGGCACCTGGCCCAGTTCCTGAGCATGGATCCCACCTCTCCTCTCATGCCCGCAGCTTGGAAGCAACTTTGGTGAGGGTGCACGTGGCCTAAGACCCTGTGTAGGAGTGAGACGTGGTCGGAGGAGCCATTGGGTTCGCCTCGCGTGGCAAAATGTCTTGGGCCGGCCCTGCCTCTCTTTGAAAGATTGTAAGAGAGCTGTTGTCCTCTTGAAGGGCTGTGTGATCCAAGCTTGCTCTGAAGATGAAGGATCACCAGAAGGAAGAGCTTCAGGTTTGACTTTGCCCATTCATACAGTATACTGAGCAGACCTGCAGTTCGTAAGACAGTGAGAGGCCATTTCAGGTTAGAGTCTCATGGTTAGACCAGCTGTTTTAAGAGGCAGAACATAAGGAGTGGCCCATCTAGTCCAGAATCGTGTTCTCACAGCGGCCAACCAGGTACCTCTGTTGGGATATGCACAAGCAGGATTCGAGCACAAGAGGAACGCTCCTCTCCGGTGGTTTCCTTCTGAATTGATGTTGAGAAAGTTTACTGCCTGCTTCCAACTGTGGAGCCATCCTGGCTAATAGCCATCAAATTTTCCGCCATGAATTTGTCTCATCCTCTTTGAAAGCCATCTAGGTTGGCGGTCGTCACTGCTTCCTGTGGGAGTGAGTTCCATAGTTTAACAATGTGCTGCATGAGGAAGGACTGTTTTTTTAATCTGTCCTGAATCTTCTAACATTCTGTTTCACTGGAGTTCTAGTTTTATGAAAGAGGGCAAAACTGTTTTCTTTCTCCAGTGCGTGCTTAATTTTACAAACCTTTTCTCTAGGAGTTTCCTCACAGGGAGTCCCTCTATTTACTTGATCGTTTTGGTTGACCTTTTGTGAACCTTCTGAACTGAGGGAGTTTTTGGTGGGTTTTTTCTTTTTCTTTTCGTGTTTCTACTTTCAACTCTTGCCTCTAGAAGGGAAAGAAGCCGCCCTCCTTGCAAAGAAAGGGGATTTATTTATTTAAATTCCTTTCTGCTGGCCTTCAGCATCGCGGTGGCAGCACTTTCCTGTGCGAGGAGGCGTGTGGGAAGGTCTCACGGAAAAAAGAGCTGTAATTTTAGATGTTTGGATTCTTGTTCCGAGGGGAGACGAAAAGCTGGAGGATGTACTTATGTGGCGAATTTAAAAAGTGGTGTGTAACTGAGACAGGCTCCTTCCAAACCACCAAGAACGCAGAAGCCTCTTGTCTAGCGGGTCCCTGAGTCGCAGCAGCAGAGCCGAAAAGGGAGCTCCTTCAGAGCTGCGGGGAGCTCTATAGAGCTAGACCAGGGCAGGGATTCCTTCTCTAGACCATGGAAAATAGACCTGTGTCTCTAAACGCAATGGCTGCTCCTCAGCTGCCTCTCTCTAAAGGGAAAAAATGTAGTAACTGCTGCCTTGAGAGATCTCTCAACTGCTATGAGTTCCCGAGGCCAGGATCAGGCAGGATTTTTCAGTGTCCCACCCTCAGCAGCCCAACGCCAGAAAATGATTTCAGACCTCCTGTAGGCAGGCATTTGGACGTTTGACCCAACAAATACAATTATTACCGTTATCCATTGGCTTAGCTAACCGTATTTATAACCCTTGGATAACTCAAAGGGAGTTTTCAGCAGCTGGACAATGTTTCCAAAATTTCACCAGCGTTTTAGTGCACCATTTCTCTTAGCACATGTAGTTGTGTGTACAATTTTGCCTGATCTCTATACTCTTTTGCAAGCAGATCTGCATAATTCAATGCACCTTTGTAGCTCATTTTCACTGACATGTGCATTTTCAACCAGTGGCGTAGCGTGGGTTGTCAGCACCCGGGGCAAGGCAAGTAATTTGCGCCCCCTAACCCGTGGATTTGCGCCCCCTAACCCGTGGATTTGCGCCCCCTAACCCGTGGATTTGCGCCCCCTAACCCTAACCCCCAGATGTTGCGCCCGGTGCGGCCGGGCCCCCCTGCACCCCCCACGCTACGCCACTGTTTTCAACGCACACTTTCCCTTAACATACATATGTTTTAGTTGGAGAACTCCGTCACAAAATTCAGAGCAGGTTGGATTTGGAAGGACAGCTGCATTTCAGTATTGTTTTGAAAATTCAAAATGAGGCAGACTTGCATTAAAATGTGAACACAACCACATTTCTCACTCACCTACCCACCCCTAACTCTTAATATCCTGGCTGGGGGCAGCTCATTCTCTGACACTAAGTTTTGAGAGGCAGGCGGCTAAGAAAGGTGGCCAGAAGCCTTTGCCCCTGTTTCCAATCTTACCTTAGCCAGAAATTCACAAATGGCAGCCGGCAAATAGAGTAAGACATCTGGTGTCCTGCCTCATTTACAATATGGGCATATTACTGAACTGTCGTCGAGGATTCTTGAGACGGGGCTTCCTCAGTGATGGCACCCAGGTTGTGAGAACTCCATATTCTGGGAGATTTTATTCAGGGCCACTCCTGGGTGGCTTTTAGGGTTAGGGTCAAAACAGCATTTAGTTTAGAGAGAAGGTAAGAGAGAGGGGACATGATAGAAGTTTATAAGATTATGACTGGCATGGAGATGGTGGATAGAGAAGAGTCTTTCTCCCTCTTTCATAATGCTTGAACTTGTGGGTATCCAAGGAAGCTGGATGTTAGAAGATTCAGGACAGATCAAAGAAAGTACTTCTTAATCCAGCCTTATTGTTGTTGGTATATTTATTTATACTCTGCCTTTTCCCCTGATGGGACTCAAGGCAGCTTACAGATAAAAATAAGAACCACTAGAAACCTAAGACAAATCAATCAATAAAATACAATTTAACACTGATAGAATTAAAACTATATCCATATACAGTGGTGCCTCGCAAGACGAAAAGAATCCGTTCTGTGATTCTCTTCGTCTAGCGGTTTTTTCGTCTTGCGAAGCAAGCCCATTGACGGATTAGCGCTATTAGCGGCTTTTAGCGGCTTTTAGCGGCTTATCTGCTTATCGGATCAGCTGATAAGCGGCTTAGCGGATTAGAAAAAGGGGGGAGGAAAAAACCCGCAGGAACTCGCAAGACATTGTCGTCTTGCGAAGCAAGCCCATAGGAGATTCGTTTTGCGAAGCACCTCCAAAACGGAAAACTCTTTCGTCTAGCGAGTTTTCCGTCTTGCGAGGCATTCGTCTTACGGGGCACCACTGTATAAAATCTGTAAAACGCATCAATAGTTAAAATAAATGATAAACTATGGATCTTGCTCCCACAGGAGGCAGGGGTGGCAACCAACCTCGATGGCTTTCAAAGCAGAATCCTGCTTAGGGCTAGCTTAAGCATATGTGGCCCTGGGGTGCAAAGATCTGCCCAGTGCGCCCCTCCCCGGTTGCCCAGTCCCAGGCGCGCAGGAGGGTGGAGCTGGCCAGCTGGCTGGCTCGGTCACCCCTGAACTCATGGCATAGAGGTGCCCGCAGCAGAAGAGCCTGGCATGGTGCTCTGACAGAGGCGCAGACTCTTTCCTGGACTCAACTCTCGGGCCCTGGACTCTCGGCCTCATGCCCCTGATAGCCCTCGCCCGGGTGCCCTGCACCCCTAGTGCTTATGAGTAAGACGGACCTGATTCTGCTTAGGAGCTTCCCTCTGGGCATCTGGCTGGCCACTGTGGGAGCAGGATATTGGTTTAGATCAGGGGTCTGCAACCTTTAAGACAAAAAGAGCCACTTGGCCCCGTTTCTGAAGAAGAAAAAAACTGGGAGCCGCAAAGCTCGTCATTATAAAAATAACTTTTTTCTCACTTTTTTATTATTTCTTTGTTTGACCCCTCAGAGTTACTCCTCCTCATAGAAATAAACGTTAAATTAACAAGTTACCTTTTTGTGTGTGTGTGTTCTTCACTCCCCTTCAAAACAGTGACCAGCGTACATGCCCCTTACAATGTAGCGGGCAGGCGGGAAGGTGACGTCGGGACGGTGCGTGACTAACACACGCACCGCCCCCATGCGACGTCACAGCCAGTACAGCGCCCGCCACAGTGGGGGAGTGTCGGGGCGCACAATGCACCTCCTCCCCTTGCTAGTATCTGCCCCGGAGCCGCGGCAAAGGTGTAAAAGAGCCACATGCGGCTCCGGAGCTGCGGGTTGCAGACCCCTGGTTTAGATATATTCTTGAATGCTTTTGACCTAAGCAATATTTTAAGGTGTTCTCTTTCATGTTTCATGGTGTGCTACCTTCGTCTTGCACAACAGTGTTCCACTGTTTCAAAAAGTTTTGCCAGTGGAACCAGTGAACCACTAAGGGGCATTAACCTGGCGCTACAGTGGATGCAGCCCTATCTAACTTTCTCCCTAATGCTACTGAACTGTTTCTCACTTAGAGCAGGTTTGTTTCCTCAGGGCCGGCCCACCCATGAGGCAAAATGAGATAATCGCCTCAGGTGGCAGAATCCACCAGGGCAGCAGATCCTGGTGTTGAGTCCCACCCCCACCCGCTGATAGAGGTCTTCCCTGACCCCTTCTTACCTGGCATGGAGGGAGTCACCATTTTGGGGTCTGCCTCAGGTGCCAAAATGTCTTGAGCCGGCCCTGGTCTCCCTTTTCCCAATTGAAATCAGCTGAAAAGCTCTGTGCGGCGACAGAGCCCATCTCAAAGCTGTGCGGGGATGCTGATCAGAGGCAGCCCTTGTGTGATTTGTGTAGTGCCAAGTTAAAGGTCCAGTGCTGCAGTTATTTATCCTTGTCAAGGAACAGTCCCCAGGGCTCACCTGGAAGATCTATCATCTGCATGGGCCTTTCGAAAGCAACAGATGAAATACGGGCATTTCCCTTCCCCCTCCCCCTTCAAGGAACTGCGAAAGGCATTTTGAACGGGAGATCAGCTTTGAACCTGATGAGCTCCACAGATGTCCAGATGAACCAAACCTTAATAAAGCAGCAGCAACCTAAATGTTTCTGTAATTAAACCAATATTGCCTGGAATGATTTTCTTTTCCAGATCAGGAAGCGTCTTGCACCACTGGAATGAAATCTACCACTTTGTGGAACATCTGGCCCACAAATTTATAAGGTAAGAAATTTGGCTGATAGTAGGTTGATTTCAAGGAGGTTAAGTGTGATTAGGCTTCGGGCGTGCATGTTTACTCGGAAGTAACTTCCGCTATGTTCAATGGGGCTTAAAGGTAAAGGGTAAGGGGACCCCTGACCATTAGGTCCAGTCGTGGCCGACTCTGGGGTTGCGGTGCTCATCTCGCTTTATTGGCCAAGGGAGCCGGCGTACAGCTTCCAGGTCATGTGGCCAGCATGACTAAGCCACTTCTGGCAAACCAGAGCAGTGCACGGAAACGCCCTTTACCTTCCCACCAGAGTGGTACCTATTTATCTACTTGCACTTGGACGTGCTTTCAAACTGCTAGGTTGGCAGGAGCAGGGGCTGAGCAACAGGAGCTCACCCTGTCGCAGGGATTCAAACCGCCAACCTTTTGACCGGCAAGCCCTGTGCTCTGTGGTTTAACCCACAGTGCCACCCGTGTCCCTCAATGGAGCTTAGTCCCAGGTTAAAAGTCCTTTTGTTTTTCTGAGTAAACATGCATGGAATCATGGAATCAGGCCTTCATGTCTAATTGTGGATTATACCAGAGGAGAATCAAGTTCTTTCATCTCTCTTGGCTTCAGTTGGGCTTGTCCTTCTGATTCTTCATAACATCACAGCTGAGAAGAATTCATTGAGCAAATTCACAATTTAACTTGGTTGTGGGAGGGAACCCTCTAGTTTGTTTTGCCTTGAGCTTTCATTTTGCCTTATATTGGATCCTGTTTAATTAAAAGAAGGGAGCATAATTCATAACACAGAATGAATTCCAAAATGGATCCTTTCCTTCTGTATTTTCATGAGCAAGGTATCTTAAGTACTCCACGCTGACCGAAATAAATCGATTCATTCATTCTAAGGGTTCCTCTCTCCGTCTCATTAAATACTTTGTTTTTGGTTTTGGTTTTTAAAGTCCAGTTATGGTCTACTTCTAGCCCTTGTGTTATGTTTTTCTAGATCACTGGTTCCCAAAATGGGGGGTAGGATTACTGGGGGTGGGGGTGACGCTCAGAGGCACGTTAATCACTTATTTACGATTGACCGGGCTGGATCCTAGAGTGAAGCATTTTCCTTGCTTCCTACTCTTATTGCTTTCAAAGCTACAGTGGTGCCCCGCAAGACGAATGCCTCGCAAGACGGAAAACCCGTTGGTGAAAGGGTTTTCCGTTTTGGAGGTGCTTCACAAAACGAATTTCCTATGGGCTTGCTTCGCAAGACGACAATGCCTTGCGAGTTCCGATCAGCAGATAAGCCGCTAAAAGCCGCTAATAGCGCTAATCCGCTAATCCGTCAATGGGCTTGCTTCACAAGACGAAAAAACCGCTAGACGAAGAGAATCACAGAACGGATTCTTTTCGTCTTGCGAGGCACCACTGTATTTCATTAGGTTACATTTGTTTGTATTTATGATTCTGAGTTGCCACAGTTCACAAGATAGCAGTTATTGGAACAGCTGCTGATTTTCTTATTAATTTGTAACTGTACGTCAGTGGTGGGTGAAGGTTTGTACATGTTTGATAAATCACTACAGACAAATATTTTATGCTCTTAAATTTCCTTCATCCTTCTGTTTTTGTTAATAAGAATTTGGGGAGAAATTCATGCAATGTTCTTGGCTGGATTTTGTTGTGTTATTATCTTCCTTAGTGGGCCGCGCAAGCCGCTGTTCTGAATAATGCTATTTATAGGGTTAGGGCAGGGCTTACTGGGGATGAGTTTATGGAACCAAGGGAATGGCAACCAGATAAAGTTTGGGAACCACTGCTTCAGAGTCTAGAAGCACTTCAGGCTTGCATAGCTGTGCACAGAAGCCTGACAGCCAGCCATAGCTGTCAACCGTCCCTTATTTGATTGGAAACTCCCTTATTCCAGCGCCATGTCCCGCTGCTGTCCCTTATTGATGATGTCCCTTAAATTTCCCGGGTTTCATGCTCGCCCGGCTCGGGAGGGAAGCAGCGGCTCGGGGTCCTACGCCGCGAGGTCCTACGCCGTCGTCCTGGCGCGAGGAGTTACATCAGCCCTTCCCCACCTGAGGGGGGGAGGGAGAGAGACTCTCGCCCACACTGCCCGCGAGCCCAGAGGCAGCAGCGGTGGTGGCAGGTGAGGAGGCGGCCTGAGAGAGGAGGAAGAGGAGGGGATGGGGAGGGACACAAAAGGGCGGCGCCGCAACCACCTCATACCAGATTGACAGCATCTTTCAATCCTACCAATGTATCTAACTCTTTACAATAGCAAAATCCCTTATTTGGGCTGCTGATCCCTTATTTTCGAAGCTGCTGGTCCCTTATTTTCAAATCTGTGTTGACAGCTATGCAACCAGCTGATCTTTGGCACTGTATGAGGGGCTGGGCAAGCACCAGCAAAACTTCTTTTGGCTCAGCTATGCCTCTTCACACGTCCCACCCGTGATGTCATAGATTACATCATCTGTGGGGCAGGTGGGCGTGGCTAGTTAGGCCCTGCAAGCTCAGTTGGTTCCCCACCGGCTTTTGACCTATTCTACAAACCAACAAGTTGCCATGGTGTTCTCCAAAGGAACCTGCAAGATCACCTTACCTCATATCCACCCACTGGACTGCTTCGGTCAGTGGAAATGGTTTCAGGTGCCCCTTAATACCTGTTCCCTATTAGTAAGAACCTTTTAGTGTGGCAGTTGGTGTGGCAGCACCAACACTTCGGAACTCCCTGCCTGTTGATACCAGACAGGCACCTTCACCTTACTGTTTTCAGCGCGTGCTAAAAGCATAATTGTTTAGACAATCGATCCAGATGTTTAGAAAGTTGATGCAGGTCTTAATCTGCTTTCTGTCTATTGTTATTTTAACTTTTTTGAACGTATTAATTTTTTCATTTTTCTTAGTGATGAGTTCGTTGTCTTTTTCATAAGCAGCTTTGTTTTACTACAGTCAAGTGGTCTGTATATTTTATGAAATAAATAAATAGACATACGGAAATATTTCTGATGGGTGCCAAAAAGAATACAGCGAAGATCGCTGCCTGATATCAATAGGCAGGGAGTTCCAGGGTGCAAAAGATTGTTATTTTTTCAGTTCCAGCCCTAGATGGTTCAGAAATGATCCCTGGGTGGGTCCCAAACTCCTTACGTTCATGTTTGTCCATGGTGAACCAAAGTGTGGACTGTAACTCTTGTGTTCCCTTTTTCCAGCCCCCAGCTGAGGATGTCCTTCATTGTTTTCTCAACCAGAGGCTCAACTCTGATGAGGCTCACTGAAGACAGGTAAGAGGAAGCCGGGAAGGCAAGGGGGGGTGGGCTGCAAAGGTCTGAGGCTTGTGCATCGTGCACACCAGGCTTTGCAAGGCCAGGAGCAAACATGATCAGGTTGTGGATGTCTAAAGATGTTGGAAGATCCAGGGCAGATAAAAGAAGGGACTTCTTCACACAGTGCAGAGTTAAACTATGGAACTCGCTCCGACAGGAGGCAGTGATGGCCACCAATCTAGATGGCTTTAGAAGAAGATAAGACAAATTCATGGAAGAGAAGGCTATCAAGGCCTACTAGCCTTCACGGTCAGAGGCAGCACTGCTTTTGAGTAACAGTTGCTGGAAACTGCAGCAGGGAAGAGTGCCGCTCTCTTGTTCTCGAACACTGCTTGCTGGTTAGCCACTTTGAGAAGACTAGGTGGGCCATTGAGCTGACCCAACAGATTCTTCTTTTGTTATTATGACAGTGAGCGTTCAGTTCTGACGGGATGCTTGCGAGGTCTGGTGCCGAATCTTACAGCCCTGGGTTTGACTTCATATCCCTGCGTTTCTTTTTAAAGGCTGCCGTGCTCCAGAAGCCCTCCAGCACCTTGTCATGGAATATATTTGGGTCCTGGGATGGTGCTGGTGGGATTTGCTGCATTCTTGAAACAAACTAGAAGCTAGCTTTGAGAAAATGCCAGCTGGAATGAGGAGGCTGCTTCTTGTGCGCAATAATGACACAACTGGCGTTTTAAGGCTGTATCCTTGAAGGATTTCTTTAAAAGCCAACTTAAAATGATGTGTAGCATGCCCCCAGTGCTACAATCAGCCCAATTAAAGTTTCCATAGAATCAATAATAATGAGGGAACTTGTGGAAGAAACGCTTTTCCCTATCCTCTTTCTCTGTGCCACGTGTTGTTTTATTTTATATTGATGATATTCTTTCTCCTGGGGACACCCCCCAAAGTCCCCAAAACACGCTTGAAATTGTTAAGCCTTCTGGCCTCATTAACATGATGGTGCTTCTCATCAAGTAAGGAATTAAACAGATAACGTTACTGCGAAATGTTAACCGTTCAGCTGGAATCTCCCTGGAAAACCAAACCTTTTGCACTAATTGTGAACTGAAGAAATGGGAATTTGTCACAAATGTGCACTGCCTGTTGGATTTCGTGGAGACCCCCTCCCCATGTGTTGGCTGAACTGGCAATCTCCTTCCCATGGAGATACCAGCAGCATGAGTTCATTCGGAGATAGTCTGAGGACCACAGAGGCGTTATCTTGGCTTGAAAGCTTCCGAACTCCACTTGGCTCCTTCGAGTCAGTTTTCACAGCTGAGTGAAACACCACAGAGCCCACCCGGCTCAGCCTGTTTTTAATCTGCCTGTGTGCCTGCGTTTCGGAAAGATTACATTGGATGTCCAGGACTTTTAAAAGTCTTTCCCATGAACTCATTAATCTTGAAGTTGGTTTGGATGGAGGAAGAGAGGGAAGAGGGTGGCTGCTTTCACATAAATCTGTAGCCTGAAGATTAGACTCTCGTAATACTAGAGATTGTGGACGTCCAGTGAAGATTCAGGACAGGTAAAAGGAAGTTCTTTTTCACACAGTGCATAGTTCAACTATGGAACTCCCTCCTGCAGGAATCAGTGATGGATCCGTTTAATTTCCACAGCTTATAACAATTGCTTTCTCCATTTGCCTCAAGTTAGACTGATTTTCACCCAGCAATTTAGCAAGGGGGGGGGGGAATCCATACCCCTGGGCCACCCCCAAGCAATGCCCTGCCATACTCTCTTTCCTCTTTTCTGAAGGCAGGTGAAATTGTCTGCTAAGCTATAGATCTGTTACACCAGGGACGTCGAACTCCCAAGAGGCTGCGATCTACTCACAGTGTAAAAAGACTGGCAGTGATCTACCCATTGTCTTCGGATGGATCAAAGTTGTTGGGCTTTTTCTGGGAAGCCAAAGTTGTTCAGTTGTTTTTTTTAGGAAGCAAATGAATGAAGGAAATGTAAAGTTTTATCTCTATGACTATGATATATGCAGCTAGCATCTATGTTACATTGTTACAAGTATATGAAGGAAGGAAGGAAATGGAATATATGAATGAATGAAACTGAGTGAGCACTGTGATATACACAGAACATAATCAAAAGTCGATTATATAAAACACAGTTTAGGGTCCTGAATCCGCAGTCAAATAGTGGACCTTAATCTTTTTGGTCAACTTTTTGGCTAGGAACCAAATGTTGCTGAGCTTTTTTTGGGAAAGGCAAAGTTATTCAGCTTTTCTTAGGGAGCCAGAGTGGTTGAACTTTTTTTATGAAACAGTAGTTGTTGAGATTTTGTTTTTTGTTTTTTTACTTTTGGGGGGGGGGAAGGAGATCCCTGAGAGACCAGAGATTTACCAGGAACACCCCGCAATCTACCAATAGATCGTGATCTACCTGTTGGAGGTGCCCGTGTTACACAATGCGATTTATAAATTCTAGCTATATAAACTTCATTGATTCATCAAAATATTGGGAGCAAGAAGGTCCAGCTGCTTAAATTCTGTGTAACATGAAGGCGAGGACTGGCTGGGAGGGACAGAATAAAGAACTATAGAACCATAGAATTGTACAATTCGAAGGCCACCTTGCCCAGCCCCCTGCAATGCAGGAATACAGTGGTGCCTCGCAAGACGAAAAGAATCCGTTCCGCGAGTCTCTTCGTCTTGCAGTTTTTTCGTCTTGCGAAGCAAGCCCATTAGCGGATTAGCGCTATTAGCGGCTTAGCGGGTTTAGCGGATCAGCTGATAAGCAGTTTAGCGGCTTAGCGGATCAGCTGATAAGCGGCTTAGCGGATCAGCTGTTAAGCGGCTTAGCGGATCAGCTGTTAAGCGGCTTAGCGGATCAGCTGATAAGCGGCTTAGCGGATCAGCTGTTAAGCGGCTTAGCATCAGCTGATAAGCGGCTTAGCGGCTTGGGAAAAGGGGGGGAGGGGAAAAAACCCGCAGGAACTCGCAAGACATTTTCGTCTTGCGAAGCAAGCCCATAGGAAATTCGTTTTGCGAAGCACCTCCAAAACGGAAAACTCTTTCGTCTAGCGAGTTTTCCGTCTTGCGAGGCATTCGTCTTGCGGGGCACCACTGTACTTACGAGGTGTTTAATAAACTGATCCTGAGCACAGCTTGGGCCCCAGGATACAGTCTAAAGTGCACCTAGGAGACTACCACCTTGCGGAAACTAATCAGGTCTGATCAGTACCTGGAAGGGAGACTGTTCAGTGAATATATCTGCATTCTCTTGTGTTCCATTGATGGTAGAAAGGCAGGATATTGATGTAAGGAAATGTATTACAAAAATGAAAAGAACATGCTTGACATAACTTCATTTATTTATAAAAAATATTTGCATGCCGCTGTGTCATAAAATATAAATACTGTATAAGCAGTTTGCAGCAATAAAAACAAACAAAATACAGTAAAACCATAAAAGTTAAAAGCAGATATCAATTTACTATTGTGGATGGATGTATACTTAATTGCCTGGATTGGCCTGGCGAAATAGAAAGGTTTTCCGCAGGTGCTTAAAGATGGCACGGAAAGTTGAGTTGGCTAAGTTCAGCATCTAAAAATGTTCCCCCTGTTTCAGCTGCGTTGCATTTCATTTTGAATATATTTTGGAACAGGCAGATCTAAAATCTTTATATCTGAATGTTATTCCTCGTGCACCAGTTTTATCCATAGCGAGTTGGCTTTCCCTCAGCAGAGATGTTGTGTTCTGCTGTTTCAGGGAGCAGATCCGTCAAGGCTTGGAGGAGCTCCAGAAGGTCTTGCCAGGAGGAGACACGTACATGCACGAAGGCTTCGAGAGGGTAAATCGCAAACTGCACCAGCGTAACACTTGCTCCCAATCACACTGTGGGTGGGCAGCGGGTGGATCAGGCCTCAAACATTGCTGTTTCCAAACATGACCCCTTATTCTTCTCACGTTCTTCTTTATGGTTCTGGTGGTCATTTTTGTTTCTCTTTCAGGCAAGTGAGCAAATTTACCATGAAAATGTTCAAGGTAAGAATGAGGTTGGGGGTCACTAAATGGAAGCCTAGGACTTGCCGATCAGAAGGTTGGCAGTTTGAATCCCCAGGACGGGGTGAGCTCCCATTGCTCAGTCCCAGCTCCTGCCAACCTAGCAGTTCAAAAGCACGTCAAAGTGCAAGTAGATAAATAGGTACCGCTCTGGCGGGAAGGTAAACAGCGTTTCCGTGCACTGCTCTGGTTCACCAGAAGTGGCCTTGTCATGCTCGCCACATGACCTGGAAGCTGTACGCTGGCTCCCTCAGCCAATAAAGCGCTGCAACCCCAGAGTCGTCCGCGACTGGACCTAAAGGTCAGGGACTCCTTTACCTTTACCTTAAATGGAAGTTGCTTTATTGTCCTGTAAGTGATGGACGGATGGTACCTGCCTCTTCTGCTGCCCTACCTGTGGAAAATGTCAGGTTTAGATCCCTACCCTTGAACTGACTTGCTCAAAAAGGGAACCTAAAGAACTGAGGCCAGCAGCAGTAACAAGTCTCCAGGCCTTATTGACATATTAAAAGCCAACCTATTGCTGGGTCTAGTTATGGGATCAGCCTGAGAGTTCTTAAGCAGCTGGAATGTGGATCTGTGATTTGTCCCTAAGGTCAGCTTTTATACCGGAGGACTGGGAAGGGCTTGTTCTGAGTTTACCATTTGTTGTAAAACAGTTTATAGAATTAAAGGATTGCAGTTAGAAAGGATCCTGATCGTCATCTACTCCAACTGCCAGCAATGCGAGAGTTACAGATAAAGAATCCATGAGAGATGGTCATTCAACCTTTGTTGAAAAACTTCCAATGAAGGAGCATGACAAAGCTCACAGTTCAAGACTCAGTCCCCAAAACGGCGTTTGATGACCTAGAGCAGGCATAGGCAAACTCGGCCTTCCAGATGTTTTGAGACTACAGTTCCCATCATCCCTGACCACTGGTCCTATTAGCTAGGGATGATGGGAATTGTGGTCCCAAAACATCTAGAGGGCCGAGTTTGCCTATGCCTGACCTCGAGTTTAAAATGGAGGAGCAGCCAAACAAGATTGTAGGAAGAATTTCTGCTTAAGTGGGGTCCCGGATAATGAGAAAGAGTGGGTTTCTTACTGAATAACTAGCATAAACTTGGGGTTTCTACTTTCGATCCAGGAACTGAGCAGGCAGCACAGGAGTCCTGGCCAGAGATACTGCACTAATAAACTGACCTGAGATATTCGTGATTTGATTTGAATATTATCACGTTAAGGAGTTGGTTTTTAAAGCCCTTCACAATTTGAGAACTGAAGTCTGGCAAAGTAAGTTTTAGATGGCCCCAATCCTCTTGGGTGCTACTTTTTTTCAACTGCCCCAGAACGCAGCTGAACCCAAGACTAGCAGAGTATCTAAACTGATTTTTCATTCTCTCCAGCAATGTGGCAATTAAAAAAAAATCTGCTCTTGGGTCTTTTTTGGGGGGAGAGCACTCTAACCATAAGGTATTTTAAAGAGGCTGTTAATTACTGGGGCTTTTGCTTTTTTCTCCCTTGCAGGTAGAAGTCTTGCGATTATATTTAGCTTTGACAAGTGCAAAATGTCATCTTTAGCATGTAATCCTTGATTCCAGAGGCCTCTCAGATTTATTGCAAGGAGCTGCCGGCAACCTTCCAAATTACCTTTAATTGGTTCTGCTTCATGATGGCTGTGTGCTTTTCGGGTGATACCGATGACAAGCCTGGGCCGGGCTTAAGAGCGAGATAACAATCTCCTTGGGAGAAGAATGCATTTTGGCAGGCGGTGCTGCAATCTAGATGATAATATGCTTGGCTCTTCTACTTTACAAGCAATTCTGTCATAGTGGGGCCAGCTCCCAACTAGGTCCAGGGTTCATGAACCTTCCAGAGCATCATTTGCACCCGGGGCCAAACTCTACAGGGTGGAGGGCACAGCAGCAACCATTGATTCATTGTTTATTATTTATAGCATTTATATCCCACCTTTTTCTCCAAGGAGCTCAAGATGGTGAACATGGTTCTCCCCCTCCTCATTTAAACCCACAACAGCCCTGTGAGGCGGTGGAGCGATATTGTGACTGGCTCCAGGGCCACCTAGTGAGATACAACATAACTGAGTGGGGATTTGAACCCTGATCTCCCAGGCCCTAGTCCAACACCTTAACCACTATGCCACACTGGCTCTGGCATGGCTCCAACTCTCCCTTCCTCACCCGTAAAGGTAAAGGGACCCCTGACCATTAGGTCAAGTTATGACTGACTGTGGGGTTGCTGTGCTCATCTCGCTTTATGGCCGAGGGAGCTGGCATACAACTTCCAGGTCATGTGGCCAGCATGACCAAGCCGCTTCTGGCGAACCAGAGCAGCGCACGGAAACACCGTTTACCTTACCACCGAAGCGATACCTATTTATCTACTTGCACTTTGATGTGCTTTCGAACTGCTAGGTGGGCAGGAGCAGGGACCGAGCAACGGGAGCTCACCCCATCGCAAGGATTCGAACCACCAACCTTCTGATCAGCAAGTCCTAGGCTCTGTGGTTTAACCCACAGCGCCACCCACGTCCTCACCCTACTATAGGACAAAGGTGGGCTGACTCACAGAGCATGAGTCGCTGATAAGTTTTAGAAAGCATGAGTGTGTGCTCACAGTCGTTCCACTGATCTGTGCTTCTGAATATGCCCTCTTGCTTATGGGCATCAGAAGTATCTTTCTGAGTTAAGCCCAAGGTCAGCCTTGTCCAGTGTCCTTACCATCAATGCCAGCAGTGAGCTACCAGGTTGCCCAGTAGACTCTGCCTTTCCTTCTGGCCACCCATGGCAGAACTGTTAGAATTCCTGCTCCATGGTTGCAGTCATGGGATTGTTGTCTATCACATGATGGTGTGTGTTTTCATTCCACAGAGTGGGAAGTGACGGAGACAGGATGTTTGTGTTACTGTGTTCCGTGAAGTCTTGTCCTTTGTTCTCTCTCTTTGCTTTCTGATGCTAGAGAGAGAGGGAGCCATGTTGCAGTGCTCCGTGTGTGTTTATATGTAAATAAAGTAGATTAGCCAAAATGCTGAGTTGCTGAGGTCTGTTATGCAAGCTGCGAAGACTCTGCGGATCCCTAAGTGTGCCTTTAATTGGTTGGCATCGGTCGCTGTGATGCTCGGGCAGAAGAAAGCTTATGAAGCTCCCGAACGATTGACCAGGAGGGAGGGAACATACCAGTCGGGCATGTGTCTCTGCCAGAGTCCTACTCGAGTGTAGGCTGAACTCCTAACAAGAACTTGTCTCATGGCATGCTGACGTCACACTCTTATGCATTACCTTCTTCGTAATTGACGGACAGTGACAGAAGGTGGGGAAATGCAGGATGTGGACCCCTGGCAGAGCATAAGGCCCAGTCCCTGCCACCTTCAGGTAGGCCTGGCTAATATTCCTGATTGAAGCCCCGGAGAGGCACTGTCAACTAGTGTGGACAATACTGAGCCAGCTGGATCTCTTTGCATGCCCAAGATCCCATCTTCCGTCTCTGGCATCTGCAGGCAGAGCTGGAAAAGCCTCTCTGTCTGAAATCCTGAAGAGCAGCTGCTGCCACTCCGTGTAGACAGCTCTGAGCTGGAAGGACCAGTGATCTGACCTGGGAGAAGGCAGCTCCCTGTGTTACTGTCATGTCATGGCACGAGGCACATCCTGTTAGATGTCACGGATGGGATGGAGGAGCCAGATTCTGTGGCTTGTTCTGGAGGCAGCTGCACATTTGCTGCCATGCTTGGTTTGGTCCTTGGGCAGAAAAACGTGATGCTATGTTTAAGTCAACACCTAAGGCAGGCATAGGCAAACTTGGCCCTCCAGGTGTTTTGAGACTACAGTTCCCATCATCCCTGACCTCTGGTCCTGTTAGCTAGGGATGATGGGAGTTATAGTCCCAAAGCATCAGGAGGGCCGAGTTTGCCTATGCCGGGCTTAAGGTGTAAACGGTAGCTGTGCCGAAGAGGCATTTGGAAGAATCTGTAATGCGCAGGGATGCATCAGAGACCCACAACAGACTGTGCCCCCTTGCTGTGTGTTTGCTTGGTTGCAAATCCAAGTCTGTTGCTATATACTGTTCAGTAATGGTTGGAAAGGCACAGATACCAGCCGTAATTCTTCTGTTGTAGCCTGAACAGCACAATAATGCTGTAGAGCAAGTCTGACTAGAGAAGAAGCAGGACAAAAGTTTAATGTACATGCTCCATGGGCTACAACGGCACTCTTAGAACACCTGCTAACACTGGTGAAAGAACCAGCCATTGCTTAGCCAAACTTACCTTTTGCGCCACACTTTCTAGGCAGAGATCCGTGCTTTAAAACTCCATGTCCAAGTGCTTTTTTTTTTTTTTTGCACCAGAGTTTTCCCTCCTGCATTTCAGGGGGTTAGACTAGATGACCATCAGAGGTCCCTTCCGACTTCACAGTTCTGTGAATCTATGATTCCATGCATCCACATGCCGTTTGATAATGCTCCACTTCATCTCCTCGCTCACCATATTAATGGAACGGCTTTCCTCTCTTCAGGTTATAGGACGGCGAGTGTCATCATTGCACTGACAGACGGAGAGCTTCACGAAGACCTTTTCTTCTATGCAGAAAGAGAGGTAAATGGGATGGGTTGAAAATCAATGGGAAGATGAGGGGGTGGGCGCCTGGCTCCCCATACCTGCTTGTTCAGTCAAAGGTGGGTTTTGTCAGCAGGAATTTTTTTTGTCTTGCCTTCAGTGAAACTATGTGAGCCAAATAACCTGCTTATGTGGGTCATGTATGGTTCTTGAATATATGGAGTCTATATTTCTTCTGATCACGAACAGAAGACCTTGCCCTTTCTCCCTACTAATGCCAACCTGCCTTCACAAACCAATGTGAGTGGCGCTGTGGCCTCTTGGGCTTGCCAATCAGAAGGTTGGCAGTTTGAATCCGCACAACGGGGTGAGCTGTTGCTCTGTTCCAGCTCCTGCCTACCTAGCAGTTCGAAAGCATGCCAGTGCAAGTAGATAAATAGGTACCACTCTGGCGGGAAGGTAAACGGTGTTTCCGTGCACTCTGGTTTCCGTCACAGTGTTCGTTGTGCCAGAAGCGGTTTAGTCATGCTGGCCACAAGACCCAGAAAGCTGTTTGTGGACAAACGCCAGCTCCCTTGGCCTGAAAGCGAGATGAGCACCGCAACCCCATAGTCGCCTTTGACTGGACTTAACCGTCCATGGGTCCTTTACCTTTAACCTGTACACACCAAATTTTAGGGAGCACAGCTTCCGCATCAGAGGCAAGGCAGTCTGGACAGATGCGATTCCTGGCCTCTTCTATAGACGTCAAGCTCTTTGCCTGACCAGCCTTGCTGTGGAGAAGCAGGGAGTGGCATATGCTGGCTGTTCAGTTCTGTGGTCATGGCACTTGCCATTTCACAGAGGAAGGGTTGAGACTGAGCGACTGATCCCAGTACACCCATCTTTTAGAAACCCTCCTACTAAAATACTCCTCCCGTCACGATACAGGGTTGCTGCAGACAGCTTCTCAAGCGCATCTCCCTGTGCTTGCAAGAGATCGCATAAGTGAACCTGTATGGTTGGGTGTCAGCAAAACCAAGTGTCCACGAGGAAATTAAGGGGCCACCATGTAAACAGCAGAAGCAGCCCAGAGGGGTTTCTCCTACCCAGTCCATAGCCACATCTCAGCTGGGATTTGAAAGTTCAAATGCATACCATCCAAACCACATGTAGCATTTGACCCATCCGTCTAGACCACACTGGCTTCCACTGACCGCCTCCAAGAGTCAGCCTGGCTTACCAACACCCAGTTTCATCCAAAACCCTGTTCTTAGCCATGTTCCTTTACAACCCCTATTCTTATTAAAAACCCAAGAAAAGGCACAGCCTTTATCTCCCTTCTCCGTGCAGATGAAAAACCAACATTTTATCTCCCTCCAGGTTTTTCAGAAAAGCAAATAACCCCTTTCTTTGAGACAACTCGTTCATTAATCTTGTTTTGCCTCAGGAGACAGTGAGCTATCAGGTTCTGTGAGGCCGATGGCATATCTTTGCACCCATAAAGATCATGTTTTGCCTGTCTGACTCTGTCTGCCTGGTGATCAAAACTGGCATGTGTTTTAAGCAAGCCTGACAGCAAGACTTTTGATTCCTTTCTGGAGACTCAGGCAGACAAGGCGAACTTTGTCCAGACAAGCTGGAAGCCACAGACTGACAGTTCAGAGGTCTGTCTCATAGATAGATGCATGTGACAAAATGACTGCAGAGTTCACCTAAAATTGCACCTCATTTGGGGAAAGAATAAGAAAATGGAAACAGATCTGTTAGCTTTTCTATGTGCAGGGCCCTTGGCAACCATCAAGGAGTAGGAACAGGATCTGACCCCCAAATGAGAGGTCCCTTGATGTGGAGCGTTGTGAGACCATCATGCCATGTGTCTCCCTAGTGCGATTTTAAAATTTAAATTGAAAAGTAGTGTCAGAGCTGCTTCCAGATCCTAGCTCACAGAGGATCACGCTAGCCAGCGGTCACTTGTAAAAGTCTTTTATTGAGTTACAGTTTCCATTCTCAAGCTGCTGCGCGCAACTCTACGTCTTAAGGGTTAGACCGGCGAAGCTCCGTCTGAGTCTCCGCCCCCTGTACACCAACTTAATACCCTAGCCTTACTCCACCTTTTCCGCCTGACTGTTCTTCTCTGGGTCCCTCTGCCCCCCGGGGTCTCTTCCTTCCGGGATTCTTCTGACGCTGACCCCCCGGACCCTCCTGTCTCCTTGCGCCGGGCTTTAGGACCTGGCTCCCTTTCCGGGCTGCTTACTGCGCCACCTTCCTGTGCATTTGAACTTGGCGCGCGCGCCCAACCTTCCACCTTCCGTCTAACCGTCTCTTCACTCCCCGATGGAGGTGTGGCCACTCCTGACTCGTGCCCTCCCTCCTGTTGTGAGCTGCCAGCGCTTGATACCTGGCGCCCTTCCTCTTCCCTGCTCTCTGTTGGTGACGCTGGTCCTGATTTCCAACTGCTCCCCTCTGAGCCCCCTCTGGCCCTTTCTTCCTGGGGTGTCCCCCTAGGCTCCCCCCTTGCCCTGGCCACTGGTGCTCCTTTCTGTGAATCTTCTGATTCACTGGAAAGACTCGGAGATCTCGGGTCGTCGTCGTCACTCATCTTTTCTTCTGCCTCCTCCCCTTCACTCTCTGTTTCCTCCCTTGCCCTTGCCTCTGCTCCTGAACCCCTGACAAGTAGCATGTAAGTTTTCTTAAAAACTAAGAGAGCTGGCTTGGCACCCATCCTGTGCCATCTGTTTGGAATCAAGCCCAGGTATCCTAAAAGAAAGTGCAGGTAGGTGATCAGAGTGTGGGAGGGGCTGAGGGAAAAACCACATTTGAGCTTCATAAAGGTAAAGGGACCCCTGACCATTAGGTCCAGTCGTGGCCGACTCTGGGGTTGCGGCGCTCATCTCGCTTTATTGGCCGAGGGAGCCGGTGTGCAGCTTCCGGGTCATGTGGCCAGCATGACTAAGCCACTTCTGGCGAACCAGAGCAGCGCACGGAAATGCTGTTTACCTTCCCGCTGGAGCGGTACCTATTTATCTACTTGCACTTTGGCATGCTTTCAAACTGCTAGGTTGGCAGGAGCAGGGACCGAGCAACGGGAGCTCACCCCATCGCGGGGATTCGAACCGCCAACCTTCTGATCGGCAAGACCTAGGCTCTGTGGTTTAACCCACAGCGCCACCTGCGTCCCATCAAGCTTCATACATTCAGCCATTTATTACATTTATATCCCAGCTATCCTCCAGGGAGCCCAAAGGTGGCCTGCATATAGTGCCCCACCCTCACAACAAACCGGGAAGGTAGGTTAGGCTGAGAGGCAGTGGCTGCCCCAAGGTCACCTGGTGAGCAGAGGCCCTTGTCTCTCCCCAGTCCTAGCCCAGCACTCTTAACCACTACACCAGGTTAGCTCTTAAATCCACTAGCTCCTAATCCACTTTCCCCTCCATTCGGGTTAGACTGGCATAGTCCACACCCACATGAATTTGCACATGAGGACTCTTTCCTGTTCATGCCAGGAGTTAAAGAGTCCATCCCCTGAATTCTGCTAGAGTTTCAAACTGTCTTCAAAAGCAGTAATCTTTCATGTTGCAGTAATCTAACCTAGAGGTCACCTGAGCATGGACTGCTGAACCCAGGTTATCCTCATTCACTTGATGGGTGGTCCCATATTTTAGGGCTCATCCGGACTTCCTTTGGTGTTAGATTTCTAGGCACAAGCATAGATGTGTTCGGCTTGTTGTTTTTGTTCCAGTGCTTCCCCTGGGAAAACCTCCATTTCACTGCTGAATCAGAGCAAATACTACTAGTACTAATTAATAATAATTAATAATAATAATTATTAATAATTTATTATTATTTATACCCTGCCCATCTGGCTGGGTTTCCCCAGCCACTCTGGGCGGCTTTCAGCAAAATATTAAAATACAATAATTCATCAAATATTAAAAGCTTCCCTAAACAGGGCTGCCTTCAGATGTCTTCTAAAAGTAGATACAGTGGTACTTTGGGTTACATACACTTCAGGTTACAGACTCCACTAACCCAGAAATAGTACCTCAGGTTAAGAACTTTGCTTCAGGATGAGAACGGAAATCGTGCTCTGGTGGTGCAGCGGCAGCGGGAGGCCCCATTAGTTAAAGTGGTGCTTCGGGTTAAGAACAGACCTCCAGAACGAATTAAATTCTTAACCCGAGGTACCACTGTAGTGGTTTATTTCCTTAACATCTGGTGGGAGGGCGGTTCCACGGGGCAGGTGCCACTGCCGAGAAGGCCCTGTGCCTGGTTCCCTGTCACCTCCCTTCTCATAGTGAGGGAACTGCCAGAAGGCCCTCAGAGCTGGACCTCAGTGTCTGGGCTGAACGATGGGGGTGGAGACGCTCCTTCAGGTATACAGGACCAAGGCCGTTTAGGGCTTTAAAGGTCAGCACCAGCACTTTGAATTGTGCCCAGAAACGTCCTCGGAAAATCAGTGGAAAATCCAATTGCCATTTGCTCCAATTTAGTGGTAAAACACAGGACCTCTGATCCCTCAGGCTGTGCTGAATGGCCACGAAGGCCAAATGCATGTTTGGCAATCAGGCCACAGACTGCGATATCTATTCCTAGTCAGAGAAAGCAGCCTGGCCAAACCAATCCCAATTCCTCAGTAACAGGATAAGACAACTGGATGTACTCCATGCACAACGTCCCCCTCCCTGGATTTGATTTTATTTCTTTTGCAGTGGGTGGAGTTGGGAGTTCAGGCCAGTGGTTGTCATAATTGGGAGACCACCCTCCTCCCTGCATGAATGTTGCAACAAACCACCCCCCTGCTGTTTAAACACACAAAAGGAAGCAAAAGCTTTAGGGTAGCTGAGCCAGGTTTTTCGGAGCTTTAAGAGGGTGGCGCTGTGGTCTAAACCACTGAGCCTAGGGCTTGCCGATTGGAAGGCCGGTGGTTTGAATCCCCGCGACGGGGCGAGCTCCCGTTGCTCAGTCCCTGCTCCTGCCAACCTAGCAGTTCGAAAGCACGTCAAAGTGCAAGTAGATAAATAGGTACAGTGGTGCCTCGCAAGACGAAAAGAATCCGTTCTGTGATTCTCTTCGTCTAGCGGTTTTTTTGTCTTGCGAAGCAAGCCCATTGACGGATTAGAGGATTAGTGCTATTAGCGGCTTTTAGCGGCTTTTAGCGGCTTATCAGCTTATTGGATCAGCTGATAAGCGGCTTAGAAAAAGGGGGGGAGGAAAAAAAACCAGCAGGAACTCGCAAGACCTTTTCGTCTTGCGAAGCAAGCCCATAGGAGATTCGTTTTGCAAAGCACCTCCAAAACGGAAAACTCTTTCGTCTAGCGAGTTTTCCGTCTTGCGAGGCATTCGTCTTGCGGGGCACCACTGTACTGCTCCAGCAGGAAGGTAAACAGCGTTTCTGTGCGCTGCTCTGGTTTCGCCAGAGGCGGCTTAGTCATGCTGGTCACATGACCCGGAAGCTGTACACCGGCTCCCTCGGCCAATAAAGCGAGATGAGCACCGCAACCCCAGAGTCATTTGTAACTGGGCTTAATTGTCAGGGGTCCTCTTTTCCTTTGAGAGGGAGCTTAGCAGGCAAAAGAGTCAGTGACACAGAGCCGTTATTTCTCCAGTACATCCCAGTTCAGAGTGACATGTCATTAGTTGGGTAGTCTCCAGTGCGTTGTTTTATTGACTCTTAACAGGATTTTGATAGTTGAATCGGGCTGATCTGCTCAAGGGCGAGAGAGATGCTGCGTATCAGGCAGCCTGATGAAATGTAATCCTGTGATGGTGTGAAAAGTTGGATTTGTTCTGACCAGAAGCTGGAGGGAATTAATTAACTGGAATGGAAATGTGGAGGTGGTGGTGGTGAGGTTTCCCTCACATCCCCAGTAAAAGTAGAATTTTGAGCCTTGAACACCCAAATGGAAAGATTCCTTTTGTGGAATGAAAATTAAGGTAGTCCAGCAATAAAAATAAGTGATGATAATAAAACTTGGGCGGAAATAAATTTGCATTTGCAAGAAACAGGTCCACTAGCTAGATCTGAATCCCCCCCTTCTTCTTTTGTCTCTTATTTCAATTACACTGTTTTTGTTTGTTATTATTCTGGCCCTGATTTTTTGTTATGTTAGGGTTCTGTATCTGCTCTCTGGTGAGCCAGGGCCTGGAAGCATATTCTTGCTTTGGAAGCTCCTGGGCAAATGGATCAGGTCCAGCTTACTGGTTGGCAGTGGGCAGCCCAGTGTGATGTAGTGGTTAGTGTTATGTACTGAAGTTCTCACCCTGGGCCAGCAGGGGAATACTGTAGATAGTTATGCAAATGAAGGATCGAAAGTGACGTTCAGTGATTGGATAGTTTGTATGCAAATGAAGGATCGAAAGTGACATTCAGTGATTGGATAGTTTTAGAAAATGGCAACAGTTACATTGTTCTGGAGCTCTATATAAGCAGGCTGGCTGAGCTCCTCAGGCAGTTCTGTTCCAGCTTACAAATAAAGAGCTGCTTTGGAAGAATCGCTGTGTCGTCTGCTATGTCTACCCACAACTTAACAGTTAGAGTGCTGGGCTAGGAACTAGGAGGGACCAGGATTCAAATCCCCAGCCAGCCATGAAATTCACTGGATGACCTTGAGCTACTCGCTCACTCTCAGCCTAGCCCACCTCTGGGGAGAAGCTGCAGTATGTATGCACCTTCAGCTCCTTGGAATATAAATGTAAAGGTGGAATATAAATGAAAAATGATATGGCGATGGCAGAAGCACCAGTCAAACGGCTGGACTCCTCTGGGCCTGCCATTTTCATTTGGGAAAACTAAAGTTCAATACCTCCCTGTTGGCTATCATGGGAAAACTTCTTTTCCCCTTTTGACAGAAGTGGATGAAATTTGAAGGAAATATCTCTTTTCAATATCTCAATTTCCTATAACTTTAAGACTCTCTCTTTTCCCTACTGGTGAACTTGTAGACAGACTTGTTAGGCGTTGGCAGGTAAAATGGCTGGATGGTTGAGTGGGTGGGTAGGAGTTAGTCATCACTTCCTTAAGCTCAAACCTGAAGGCAGCCACAAAGTCAAGCCATGAAAACCATGTTCACATGATTCCGTCTTTAATCTGTGTCAGTAATTATCTATTCTTTATTCTCTTGCTCAAGGCAAACCGATCCCGTGACCTTGGGGCAACTGTGTACTGCGTTGGTGTGAAAGATTTCAATGAAACACAGGTAAGTTCCCAATATACCAGATTTGCACAAAACAGCAGTTTGTGTGTGTGAACTCCATCTTTTATAGGAACATTTTGTAAGAATGCCAGCAGCACCTGCACTTTGGAACTCTCTGCCTATTGAGATCAAGCAGGCGCCTTCGCTGTAATGTTTTTGGCGCCTGCTAAAAACATTATTGTTTAGACGAGCCTACAAGATGTTTAGAAAGTTAACACAAGTTTAATCTTTTGTGAGCCTATTGCTATTTCAACTTTTTTGCAGCTTTAATATTATTGTTGTTCATTTTTCTTGGTGATAAGTTTATTCTTTCATCTTTTTTGTAAACTGAGGTTGGGTTTTTTCCACAGTCAAGTGATGAATAAACTTTATGACATAAATAAGAGAGCCAGTGCTACGTATGGCATGTTTGCTCAGTTGCACACCTACATTCTCCACATATGCTAATGTTATAAAAAATTTTAGGTCTTATAAATATATAATAAATGTTCACAAATGTACCAAGCAAACACATATATAAATATATAAACCACATGTCTAAAACCCACAGGAAAAGTCCTAAAGCCATTTTGACTCTTTCAGTCAACTCAAATATTTCTCTACAAGGTCGAAGGAAATGCAGAAACCTCCCCATTGTCTCTGTCCTCACAAATCTTGCCTTAAGGGCACATTTAAGGTATGAATAGGGTGAGCCTGTGACCTGGCTCAGGAATTAAGTATTATCATTACAAAAGGATGACCAGGTCAAGTGACCATTAACAGGTAACCTGGCAGACAGGGTAAAAACAACGCACTCAGATTTCTGTTGTAGACCGCCTTTTCTGTGATGTAGCTATGTATGATGTTTCTGGGGGGTGGTCTTGGACTCCAAGGCGGGCAATTTAAAATGTCAATATAAGGGCAGGCACACCTTTCTTCTGGGTCCTCCTCCTCTCTCCTGCGTGTGGGGGAGCACCCTGTTGCAACAGTTAATAAAGATCAGGCTTACTAGCTGCTTTGCTTCTCAATAGTCTCTGGTTGGCCTCTGTTATTTTCTCCTACCAATAGAGAACCCACGAAAGGACTCTATATGGGCTCTTGGGTACCCCATAAGGGAAAAGGAGCAGTTTTATTACTTATAACACTAACCATCTTCAAATACCCAAAGGGCTGTAACATTTAAGATGGAACAAGCTTGTTTTCTGCTGCTCCAGAGGGGAGGACACAAACCAACTGATTCAAATCACAAGAAAGGAGCTTCCAAGTAAATATTAGGAAGAGTTTTCTGACAGTAAGAGCCGTTAGACAGTGGAACAAGAGTCCCCCTGAAGGTGGTGGACTCTCCTTTGTTGGAGGTTTTTAAACAGAGGTTGGATGGCCAGCTCTCAAGGAGCTTTTTAGCTGTGGCTCCTTTAGCAGGGGGTAGATGACTGTTGGGGATCCCTTCCAATTCCAAGAGACTATAAAACAAAAACAAGGCATTTTATGTTTTCGAAGGGACTGCAAATCCTGCTAAAGCCAATTGTGGGACAAAAGAAATCACAGTGCATTGGCCACTGGCACGTTAAAAGCAAACACACGAAAACCACCGTTGCCTGTTAGCCACAGCCCCTGGGTTGCTTGGCCAAGAGTTTGCGTTCAAGTCCTCCTTATGACATTGTTTGCTGGCTGCTGACACGTTTGACCCTTTTTGTTGCTGTTCCAGCTGGCACGGATCGCTGACAGCAAGGATCACGTCTTCCCCGTGAATGATGGCTTCGAAGCTCTCCAGGGAATCATTGACTCCGTAAGTATCACTTACCATTGTGTTCATTTTACGACTCTTGTAAAATCACCAGTGTTGTTGCCAGAAACCAGGCATCTATCACTATCCTGACATCCGAGGGCCTCCTCTTCTGTAGTAGCAGGAATGGAACTGAAGGGCTGGACCTGGGTGGGGGGTGGGAATGGGCTTGGATGATGGACAGGAGATGCCAGAGGCTTGTTTATGGTTAGCAAGTACAAAGCGTGGAGAGGCTTTTGCCAAGAGGTCAATGGTTGGGCGAGATCTCTGTGCCTCCCCCGGGGGAAGTGGCAGATTCGCTGTTGCAGATGAAGTGCTCCAGTCAGGCTGCAGGGTTGCAAATGCTTCCATTTGGAGTGGGGGCCAGTGGCAGGCAGTGCAATCCTAAGCAAGCCAGCGCGCTGAGTGCCTCATAGGATTGCAGCCTTAATTGTGTAAGTGGCACGATTGAGGTTGTTTCAACCATGATTTAGATCTGTTCTTAGTCTGTGCTTGCGAAGGTGAAGCATGCATGAACAATGGAGCCGGTCAGAAAATCACCGTATTTTTCGCTCTATAAGACGCACCAGGCCACAAGACGCACCTAGTTTTTGGAGGAGGAAAACAAGAAAAAAAAATTCTGAATCTCAGAAGCCAGAACAGCAAGAGGGATCGCTGCACAGTGAAAGCAGCAATCCCTCTTGCTGTTCTGGCTTCTGGAATAGCTGCACAGCCTGCATTCGCTCCATAAGACGCACACACATTTCCCCTTACTTTCTAGGAGGGAAAAAGTGAGTCTTATAGAGCAAAAAATACGGTAAATACAAAAGGGAGCATCGGATCAATTTGTTTGAATAAGGGAATGTGGTTTTTGTTTCTGGCTGGTACCTACGAAAAATGTGTGAAACATGGTTGGAACAACATGCAACAACCAGGAACAACATGCATATAATGACGTCTGCCTGAAGCACCACCAAGAGGTGGTTTCACATGCCAAACGTCATACTCCCACAGATGTGCCCTAGCGCCTTTGAGTGGATTTATTTTCACAGCGTCAAGGTGTGGATTTCCCAGTTCAGTTGCACAGAAGGGGCAGGTAGACATGAGCCAGGGCTAAACGGACGTATCAAGGGATTGCAAACAACTAGTGTGGCGTGTTTGAGCCACAAATGCACTCCCTTGGAAGAGCCTGCCACCTTGCAAGGCAAGCATTGCAAATTTGGTTTCTAAGCAGATAAGGTAACAAACATCCCAGGTTGCAGCAAGGAAAAGCAAGGTAATCAAAGCCTTTAGCAAATTCCTTCACACTTCCTCAAAGACCTTTTGGCTTGCTTTTACAACATGCCTTCCCAACATGGTTTTAACACTTAAAACAAAAAAACAACAACTGCCTATCCATCAGTCTATACAGATGGATGACCACCTGCCAGGGATTCTTCAGCTGCGATTCCTGTGTCATGGGGGTTGGACTAGATGACCCTTGGTGTCCCTTCGAACTCTACAATTCTATGTTTCTGTACATCAGTATGTTTATCCGGTACATGAGCCTACCTTATTGCAAGGCAAATTGGATCTTGGCCCTCCTCTTCTCTTTCCTAACATTTGTTTCCAAATTGGACGGGAAGCGCCAAATGATGTTGGGTCATCAGGTATTGTGAGATTGTAAGAGAGATTTCGTTTGCAGGCTTTCATTCCTTTTGCAGCTGTTCTTAATGGGTTCCAGAAGCAGTTGCCTGTGTGTGTGTGTGTGTGTACACACATGTGAAAAATCTGGGCAGAGCTGATTATCCGAGCGCTTTCTGGGCTCCTCCCAACCTTACTAGCAGCAATCAGGTTACCCAAAGGTCGCTGTGAAATGATAAAATCTCATAATGGAGGGATCATGTATGTGTGGTGCAGGCATGGCAAGGAATAGCATTCTATGCGTTGAGGAAAAGCTGTACGTTTCCCCATAAATTGGTTGATTATATCTTTCTGGCCGGTCAGAATCTCAGCACAAAGGGATCCGTGGGTGGAGAAGCACAGGAAATAACAGGCAGAGCAGCAGCAGAAGAAAATTGTGGTCCTGGGAATGGGGAGTGGGGGCCAAAGCCAGCCCGACGAAAGAGAGGGAGGGTCTAGCAGGGGCTTCATAGGAGCTGCTCCCCTGAAAGAGCTGCTTTCGATGTAGAAAGTAGAAGGAGGGAGACATTCATATGGAGTGTGGTGCAGTGAAATGGTTAGGGTGTTGGATTGGGACCTGGGACATGAAACTCACTGGGTGTGACCCTGGGCCAGTCACTGCCTCTCGGCCTAACCCACCTCCTGGGGTTGTTGTGGGGCTAAAATGGGGAGACGTACCGTATTTTTCACTCCATAAGATGCCCCTGACGATAAGACACACCTAGTTTTTAGAGGAGGAAAACGAGGAAAAAAATATTCTGAATGAAGCAGTGGGTGTATGATTTTTGTGGTTCATGCTGTGGCCACAGACATGATATGTGATTTGACGGTGAGTTTGGGGTAGCCCAATGCAAAAATCCTATGTGGATCCGTGCTTTGTAACCACGTTTTTGTGCCATTGTGGCCCCACGCAACAGTGGATGTGTGATTTATTTATTTTTTGGTGCAGGCTGTAGCCATGGACACGCTATGTGATCTGATGGTGAATTTGGGGTGACCCAATGCAAAAATCCTGAGGATCCATGTGGTTTTACCTCCCCCTCTCCCAGGCAGCCTCCTTTATCGCTAGCTTCCCTTATCTCCCTCCTGATCACTTGCCAATCAGCTGCTCAGCGGCTTCATTTCAACACCCCCTTCTGTCTTTCTGCGATCTGTTTTTCGCCCCAGGGCAATTCGTCTCCAGGGACCACGCATTCGCTCCATAAGACACACAGACATCTCCCCTTACTATTTAGGAGGAAAAAAGTGCATCTTATGGAGCGAAAAATAAAGTATGTACGCTGCCTAATAAATAAATAGAATAAAGTATGAAATCAATCCCCCTGGCACCCTTGGGTGCATGCTAGATTATATTTATTTATTTTATTGTTATCCTGCATTTCTATTCCACCGTTTCCTTCAGTGAGCTCAAGGTGGGGTTCACTGTCTTCCCCCACCCCATCTCATTTAATTCCCACAACAATCCTGCAAGGTCGCTTAGGCTGAGGGCTACATTGACTGGCCCAAGGGAACCCAGTGAGCTTCATGGCTTAATGGGGATTTAAACCCTGGTCTCTCACATCCTAGTCCAACACTCTGACCGCTACACCACACTGGCTGATCACTATACCTCACATTGAGGGCCAAGCTGGCACCGAGGGCAACCCCGAGAGAGCCAGCGTGGGGCAGTGGTTAGAATCCTGAGCTAGGGTCTGGAAGACCAGGGTTCAAATCCCCACGCGGCCGTGAAGCTCACAGGGTGACCTTGTGCCAGTCACTCACCTCGCTGGGTTGGTTTGGACCTAACCCACCTCACAGGGTTGTTGTGGGGATTAAAGGAGGAGGAAGAGTAGACCCATGTACGCCACCTTTAAGCCTTCTGCAGAAAAAGGCAGGATATGAATGCAATTAATAAACAAACACCCAGCAGATCCCTGCAGTCTGCGAGGGAGTTTCTCCTGCAAGTTGGAAAGATCTCAGATGCCTGCTCCATAGTAACTCAGAGGAGCAGGGCCTTTAGTGGGGCTGCCCCTATTCTGTCCCTGTCCAGATTCGACAAGCACCCACCACCCACACTTTCCAGAAACAGTTGAAGACATTTTTGCTTCCATAAGCTTTCCCAGCTGGATAAATGGGTCTTTCCCATGTCTGCCCACTTGTCTGGGTTTTAGTCCTGTTTTAAATGTGTTTGTTGTTTTCTGTGTTTCTGTTTCAAATTATCTGATATGTAAATCACCTTGATGTGGTGGTTTTAGAAGACAACTAATAAATTAACTGTCATCACCGTCACCATGGAAACCTAAGACCACTAGGGACAAACCATCATTTTTTAATTCCAAATGAGCTGAGCCATAGACCAGCTGTGCCCAACCGTGGATTTTGTAGGGGTTTTTCTTCCTCTCCCGTATAGACCACTGTGGCCGCCTTTGTTTCTCATGTCAGCTTGAAGAATAGCTTTTATTTATTTTTTTATAAGATATTTATTAAAGGTTTTAAACAATAAAATCACCAAACATATAAAATACCATCACCAAGATACAACAAACAAAGATAAAAAGAAAGAAACAAAAAGATAAACATAGAATAGAAAATATAGAACAAAATCAGCTGTCTGTAAATCATATTTCCATAACCTTTTGGACTTCCTCACATCTCCCTTTCCTGCGTTCCCAATTATAAAATCATAAGCAGCAATTTATCACCTTGTTCCAAATCTTATTTTGTAATTTTCAAATATTATGTCTCCAACTTTAAATGTTTTTATCAAATACTTAAATACTTAATTTATACATAATGTTACTCCAAATTTCATCTTTTTCTTAAACATCACTTATTCTTATCTTTCTTTCAATTAAGTTGCTGGTGCTATGTTGTTTCCTATCCTGCATCTTCTTAACATTCATACAGTTTATAATATTTTTGTAGATAATCCTTAAACTTTTTCCAGTCCTCTTCCACTGTCTCTTCTCCCAGGTCTCGGATTCTGCCAGTCATTTCTGCCAATTCCATGTAATCTATCAGTTGCGTCTGCCATTCTTCCAGCGTGGGCAAATCTTGGGTCTTCCAGTGTTTTGCGATGAGTATTCTTGCTGCTGTTGTTGCATACATAAAGAAAGTTCGGTCCTTCTTTAACACCCTCTGGCCAACAATGCCCAGAAGGAAGGCCTCTGGTTTCTTAGGAAAGGTATACTTAAATACCTTCTTCAACTCGTTATAAATCATTTCCCAGAAAACCTTAACCTTTGGGCAAGTCCACCAGAGGTGAAAGAATGTTCCTTCAGTTCCCCTGCATTTCCAACATTTATTGTCAGGCAAATGATATATTTTTGCAAGCTTGACTGGGGTCATGTACCACCTATAGATCATTTTCATAATATTTTCTTTCAAGGCATTACATGCCGTGAACCTCACCCCGGTGGTCCATAACCTTTCCCAGTCAGCAAACATGATATTGTACCCAATGTCCTGTACCCATTTTATCATGGCTGATTTAACCGTTTCATCTTGAGTGTTCCATTTTAACAGCAAGTTGTACATTTTTGAAAGTACCTTAGTCTTAGATTCTAACAGTTCTGTTTCTAGTTTCGATTTTTCCACCTGGAAACCTGTTTTTTTATCCAAGTTAAAAACCTCCCTGATCTGAGCATAATGTAACCAATCTCGCACTTTATCCTTTAATTTCTCAAAGCTCTGCAATCTCCAAGTGAAGAATAGCTTTTAAGGATGTTTTAAGCTTTGCTTCCCGTACCGTCTTCCTCTTATTCCTTTTGCCTCTCACCAAAGAAGTTTTGTGGGTTTTGGCTGTTGATACAAAACAGAACAGAAAACATCCCCGGTGGTTTGGAAGGTGATGGATCAATTAACTGTAATAATGAATAAATGCAACTCAGCCTTTGTTCTTGGAGACTGAATGGCAAGGAGGAGTTTGGAGGAGGGTTATTTCACGCCCCATAAGTGTCCTGTCGACCCCTCACAAAAGGAATCAGGCCTGCCAAAGGCTGCCCTCCTGAAACGCCCCCCACTCCCCACTGCAGAGGGGAGAGCAGGGAGACAGGTTTTATGAGGCCTTTGTCTTGCAATTTTCTTTGCGGCTTTCAAGAGGGAATTTTTGCAGATCAGGGCACGAGTTCAGGAAAAGGCCTCAATCGTGGGCTTGTCAGACCGCTTGGAAATTCTTGATTCGTTCTGAAAAGACTTTAAACAGTGAAGCACCGAAAGGGTTGTTTGTGTTCTTTATAAACTTCATAAAGTTTATATACCGCTGGATTGTAAGAAAAAGGAAAACGTCAAAGTGGTTTATGAAAAGATAAAACAGTAAAATCAAGAAAAAATTGGAATCCTACCTGTATTTTAAATTGTGTCCCCCCCCCCTTATGTTTTTATTGTAATTTTACTGGTGTTGGTCGCCCTGTGCCCGGCTCTGGCCGGGGAGGGCGGGGTATAAATAAAATTTATTATTGTTGTTGTTGTTATTAAAAGTCAAAATCCTAAAACAGATTAAAATCACCTTGAACTCCTTGGGGAGAAAGTTGGGGTAGAACTGCGTTAAATAAATAAATAGTGAGCCATGGTAGGACTCCATGCCATGGAGAGTCACTGCTGGCATGGCGTGAGGCCCACCAGACCGAATGCAGGATACCAACCTCAGACAGTCAAAAGAGCGAAAGAGTTTCACCAAGCCTCCAACATGGCCGGTGGGTTGCATTTTGGCTGGCGGGCCGCTGGTTGTTTAGACCCTGCAGCACTTATTTCCACAGCTCTGTTTACAGTTCTCCTGCTGCAAAACAATGTTTGGAAATAAGGTTTCCCCCCCCACCCCCTTCCCACCCCTGAGGTTTTCAGCTTGGATAAAGCTTAGTGATGCTCAGGCTATGTAAATAAAATTAAATGCTCGCTGCGTCTAATCGTCAACAGATTTCACGGGGCCGTGACTCACCCCAAGGATATACAGTCAGTACACAGAGACAAAGTGAAGATCGCGAAGGAAGGATGAGCCAAGCTGCCATTTTCTAAACTTCCGTATCTGTTCTAAACAAAAGCTCTGCATCCATTTTCATCTTATTTGACTATCTAGTTCAGCTTCAGAGACTTGGGGGAAATGGCGCGATGTCATTAAAACAGCAAAACATTAAATCAGACCAGCTTATCAGAATCATTGATATGCACTAGGGGTATTTATTTATTTATTGCATCTATATGTAACCTTTTCCTCCAAGGAGATGGAGATGACATACATGGTTCTCCCTAGGGCTTTTTTTCAGCCAGAACTCAGTTCTGGCCCCTCTCAGGTTGCCATTCTAAGGGAATAAGGGATGGAGGTGTTTATGGGGAGTTCCAGCACCCCTTTTTCTAGAAAAATAGCATTGGTTTGCCCCCACCTTGTGTAATCCCCACAACAACCCGGCAGGGTAGGCAAGGCAGTGTCTGGCCCCCAGCAGATTTGAACCCCAGTCTCTCCCAGGTCCTAGTAGTCCAACCCTCTAACCACTAGCATGGCCCCCAATATTCACTTTGTGTCTGTGCTTTAAAAAAAATATTCAAATCCTTTTGCTCTGTGTTCCCTCTGCCTCAGTCTGTGATTTGGGTTCTGAGCAAAATGAAGCTCACATTCACTCTTATGAGGAGTTTTTAAATGGCTGTATCCCCCCCACACCCATTTTGGCAGAAGTGAATGAAATTGGCAGGCACAGGATCCTCCTCAGAGTGGATTAAGCCTGACAAATTGCAGGTCCGGGGGCTTTTGTGGGAGAGGGTTTCCATTCCCCTCCTAATCCCTATTATGACAATATTCTCATTACAGACCAAGCAAAGCTCCAAAATCCCCACCATGTTCATTTTTAGATGGGTGGAAGCAGGGTTTTCTCTCTTATTCTTTATCATCTTAAAATAACCAAGAGAGGAGTGAATGGTGTATAACATTTTTTCATATATTTAAAATATTGGCATTCATGCCCTCTGCCTTTGTTTCCCAATGCTTGTTTGCCTTGGGAGTCGATGCTCAATCCCAGGAGCTTTCATGCCAAGCCCGCTTATGACATCTTAAGCGATGCCCAACTGCCGAGCGAACGAACAACTTTAGTCAATTCTGAAAACGTAGAATTTCGATGTTTAAAAAGCTGGTTTTTCTTCTCAAATTTCGGGTTATAAAATGGGAGATCTGGGCAATTTGCCTCCAAACTGAAAGCATGCTCTGAATTTTGAAATCTAAAATTCAAAGTCCTGATTAAGACCTATAAAACCGTATGCAGCTTAGGTCCAGGCTATCTGAAAGATTGTATTCCCTCATCCGGACCTGCCTGGGTTTTCAGATCTTCAGGGGAGACCCTTCTTTTGGTCCTGCCACCCACCCTCTCAGGCACACTTGGTAGGGACAGGGCCTTCTCGGTGGCTGCTCCCAGACTCTGGAACTCCCTCCCTGGAGAAGCCAGACTGGCTCCCTGCTGGCTCTCCTTCTGCCGGAAGGGGAAGCCCTTCCTGTTCCAGCAGGCATTGGGAAACTGACTGATTTTGAGGAAAGAGCTGGCACTGGAATGTTTTTATTGTTATCTGTGTTTTTAATGGATCGTGTCAATATTATTCAATTTCTATCAGTGTTTAATTACATTTTAATGATTGCCCTTTCTATGTTTTTAGCTTTTTCTGTTTTATCTGTGTGAGCCACCTTGAGGCCCAGACTGGGGGAAAGTCAGCATATAAATAAATATGATAATTTTGAAATCTAAAATTCAACATTTGAATCTAGAAGCCTTTATGCTTACATACAAAAGTATGGATATTGTGTTCCAGATTAGTGGTCTCTCCCCCCCCCCTTTCAGTTTTGCACTCTTTTATCACTAGTCTAATTTCCAGAAATGCTTCCTTATTCTCTCTCTCCCTCCCTCTTTCTCTCTCTTATCTCTGGCAGTTCCTGCTTACCTCTAGACACTACCTCTGCTCTCCTCTTCCAAGCTTCACTTTTATTCCTGAGGTGTCAGTTGCTTAGAAGAATCTGCTTCTCTTCGGTTCCTGAATCCCTGGTATTTGTATGAGCCCCATAACCCCTTTTCAACAATCTGTGCAGATTTTTAAAGAGCCCATGGTTCCGTCTCCATCTCTTTTGCAGGCAGGTGTGAAAGCAGTGTGCTAGAAATGGACAATTCCCCCATGCTGAAATATCTCTGATTTTTTAACACAGAATTTATTTGAGCTTCTCCCCCACCCTGCCAAAAATCAAGGGGGCCTAGATATCTTTCCCCAGCCAAAATAGGGACCCCACTCTGGTCTTCGCCATCCCACACCTTCCGCCTTTCCCCAGGCATACTTACGCATCCGTCAATTTGGGCTTCTCCAGTTTCTAATGTTTCCAGTCTTACATTAAGTTTACCGCATATCAGCAAAAGTTTGCCATTTAAAAAAAAATCCTCATGAAAAATTGTTAGCATTTTGATGCAAATTGCTTCCAATATGCACATTTTTGCATGTGGTTTTCCTTATTATAAGGGACGCGGGTGGCCCTGTGGTCTAAACCACAGAGCCTAGGAATTGCCGATCAGAAGGTTGGCGGTTCGAATCCCTGCGATGGGGTGAGCTCCCATTGTTCGGTCGCTACTCCTGCCCACCTAGCAGTTTGAAAGCACGTCAAAGTGCAAGTAGATAAATAGGTACCGCTCCAGCGGGAAGGTAAACGGCGTTTCCATGCGCTGCTCTGGTTCGCCAGAAGCAGCTTAGTCCTGCTGGTCGCATGACCCGGAAGCTGTCTGCGGACAAACGCCAGCTCCCTCGGCCTATAGAGCAAGATGAGCGTGGAACACCAGAGTCATTCGTGAGTGGACCTAACGGTCAGGGGTACCTTTACCTTTACCTTTCCTTATTATACTACACATGTGTGAATAATAGGCACATATCATAGCTGTCAACTTTCCCCCTTTTTTAAGGGAAAATCCTATTTGGAATAAGGGAATTTCCCTTTTTAAAAAAAGGGAAATGTTGACAACTATGCCACTTATATGCATCCACAGGCAAAATTTCCCCTAATATACACATTTGGGGGTTTGAGAGTTGCAGTGCTGGTGTCGGAGAAGTTAAAAAAGAAGAAGTACGTTTTAGTTTGGTATTGTTATACTATGACCCTTGCTCCAACAGGAGGCAGTGATGGGCGGCAGCCTGAATGGCTTTAAAAGAGGATTGGACAAGTTCACGGAAGAGAGGGCTATCAATGGCTGCCAGCCACAATGGCTAGGCTCTTGCCTCCACATCTGGAGACAGCAATGGCTCTGAATAGCAGTTGTTAGAAACCACACGAGGGGAGAGTGCGCTTGTGCTTCCCATAGGTATCATTTTGGCCACTGTGCGAACAGGAGGCTGGACCGATGGGCCACTGGTCTGATCTATCAGGCTCTTCTTGAAACGTTGACCATTTATATTTTAAAAAAAAATTCTAGGGGTGCTGTTTCCTTAGCCCCAGTATCATTTTATTGTGCTACGAGAGCAGCGTTCCTCAGCTGGGTGCTCTCCAGATGTTCTGGAATACATGGGATTTGTAGTCCAAGCATCTGGAGGGCACCAGGTCGGGGAAAGCTATACAAGGGCAACACACACCAAATTACCTGTATCTGAAGGTTACTGTGATTTTATTTATTTCTTTTTTTTCTCCTATGCCTGCTAGATTTTGAAGAAATCATGCATTGAAATCTTGGCTGCGGAACCTTCTAGTATATGTGCAGGAGGTGAGTTTAAAGCCGGTTCTTCCAGCATTCATTGCTACATATAACTGGGTTTCTTCCTCGTCGTTCCCTGAGGGAAGGCAGATGCCGGAGTCGGCCATCTTTTGGCTCTCCTTGGGAAATTTTCCAGACAGAGCTTGGCTGGGAATGCTAGAAAATTCCATTTGTTTTATGTCTGCTTCTATGGAGTGATTTTGATGGGATTTGTATTAGGAATGTATTTCAATCTTTTCGTTTAGGCCAGAAGGGCTGTGAAATCTCAGTTATTGTCTGCAAGGTTTAAGAATAGCTGTTTGTCAGCTGTCTTTCTCATGCAAGAGTCTTAGCCCGTGTTTGGCAAGATAAAGGGCTTTGTGGTGTATTGCAGAGATCTCCTGGACATGAGGAAAAGATGGTTTAGACGCGCAACTTGGTAAAGCCTAGGAGGTGAAGCGTTTCATCAGGGATGCGATCTCGCCACAGAAGACTGATTTGTAGCAGGAGATTTTCTGTGTGAATATTGACAGGGGAAATCGCCTTGTTGTGACTTTTCCCTTTTGAGAACGTAGGCAAGTGAAGAGCCCCAAGGACGCCGCTCCTTTAAAATCCTTGTCAGTTTGGGTGTTTATTTGTGTAATTACCTTTTTTGTGAGATCTGCCTGAAAGGTGCTATGCAGTACAATTGCAACTTGCGCAAAGGTTACGTTCTGGTGATGGCTCAAAAGTAAATATAGCCAAACAAATCTCATTGGAACTGGCCCTGCACAATTATTCTTGCCTTCTGGAGCTGGCGTGCCGAATGGGCCTTGCCTTGCTTACCAGGCTCCGAGATCCTTCTGAACTGGCACTGATATGCTCTCGTGAGAACTTGTGGCGCAGTCCGAGTTCCCAGAGCTCATCGGAGAGCATCGCAGAGCCTGGGAGAGTTTCAAAGCTGAGAAAACCCAGCACAAAAGGAGCTTTGCTGCTCTACACACACACACACACACACAATTCTTTATTGAAGGATAAAAAGTACTTTTTAACCTTATGTACTTTTAAACTTTTTGTGCAGTTGGCTTTCATCCACGCTAGTTGAAATCGTTCAAGTTGATTACGCATAATATGTGGTTGTACTGTAAATACTTCAAATAAATAAGCAAATCATTCTTCTGCCCAAGGGGCTGCTCCCCAGCAAGGGAGTTCCTCCACAGCCAGGGTGTGCCACTGCAGAGAAGGCCCTGCTCCAGGTCTCTACACAGTGAGCTACAACCAGAGCCAGAGCCACTGTTAGTGTCCATCAGCTGATCGCTGCTGGGAGCATCAGGAACTTCCTTGTTCAGCCAAGGGCACTGGAGGTAGTGGCTTGGATTCAAGGTGCTTCCGCCAGTGCTTTGAGGGGATTGGCTGGCCCTGATCACCTGGTGCATGCTCCATGACTAAAAGGGTCCTGCCTTGAGGCCTTTCAGCTTTCCTCCTCCCCTGCCCCAAGCAGCTCCCACCGCCCTTCTGAGAAACTTCTACAGACAGACATAGCCAACGGCAAGGATTTTCCTCCCTTCTCCCGGCTGGTGCTTACCTCCCACCTTTCTGCTGCGTTGCCTCTTCCCCTGATGAGCTCACCAGCCTGCAGGGATGGATTGGCCTGGCCTGGTGTGCAGCTGATCCTTTTGGGATGAAAGAAATTGTGGCTTGGAGCACAGCCCAGATTCCTGAGTTGACTTGTGTGCTTTGCACCGCTACAGTGCAGGAGCCCCCCTCGAGGCGTGCGCTGGGAGAGGCAGTGAGTGGGCGGCATCCACGCTAAGAGCCAGCGAAACAGTTGATTCAGCAGAAACCAGGGTCACTTTTCCTGCAAAGGAGTTTGAAGCGATAACAGCTCGCTCTCCCCATCGCCTGTTTGTTCTAGTTTACGAGCACTCTTGCACACACTAACGGCCACAACTGCAAAGTGGAATCTGGTTAGAAAACTTTCCTTGCATGTGTCTTAGGCTTTTTCCTTTTAATATAGGTAAAGGTAAAGGGACCCCTGACCATTAGGTCCAGTCATAACCGACTCTGGGATTGCGGAGCTCATCTCGCTTTAATGGCCAAGGGAGCCAGCGTACAGCTTCCGGGTCATGTGGCCAGCAGGACTAAGCCGCTTCTGGCAAACTAGAGCAGCACACGGAAACACCATTTACCTTCCCACCGGAGCGGTACCTATTTATCTGCTTGCACTTTGATGTGCTTTCAAACTGCTAGGTTGGCAGGAACAGGGACCGAGCAACGGGAGCTCACCCTGTCGCGGGGATTTGAACCACTGACCTTCTGATCGGCAAGTCCTAGGCTCTGTGGTTTAACCCACAGCGCCACCCGCGTCCCTCCTTTTAGTATAACTTACCCTTAAAAAAAGACCAGAGATTTTTCTACTAGGTATATTACCAACAGAAATTTAAAAAAATATAAGACCATTGTTCATGAATGCAATTACGGCAGCTAGAATACTGTGGCGAGAAACTGGAAAAGCAAAACAACACCAACGATACCAGAGTGGCAGACACTTATGATAGAGTACTTGCAACCAGCAGAACTGATAGGAAGAGTTAGAGGAGCTTTAAATCAGAAAGTATATGGAGAATGGAGAATATTTAAGGAATATTTTAGACTATACTGTACAAATAATACTATACTAGCAGAACTTGAATGATACCTGTAAGTAAAAAAATGTAATAAATTTTTATTTGGATTATATGAAAATAATATGATATAACATAAAGCTGTGCGAGAAAACAATGACAGCATAAATAGTATAAGGAGAACGATTGGAAGTTTTATATCCATAATTTTTATTTAATTGTTATTTGAAAAGTTTCTTTTTGTACACAGTTTTGTCTTTTTTTTCCCATCTTGACTTTTTTCTTCTTTGCTTCTGCTGTAAACCATCTTTTATGTTTATGTCTGTGTTTTAAACCAATAAAGATTATTAAATAATAATAATAAATATAAGACAGGGGAGGGGAACCCGGCACCTTACAGGTGTGGTTGGACCCCAGCTCCCATCCACTGGCCTGGGCAGTGCTATGGGGCGATGGCAATTATAGCTTAGCAACACCTGGTACCAGTGGCACAGTGGGTCATTGTGTCTGGCTGTTAACCAGAAGGTTAGTGGTTTGAGCCCACCCAGGGACAGCTGTGGACAGGATTCCTGCATTGGAGGGGGTTGGACCGGATGACCCTTGGGGTCCCTTCCAACTCTGCAATTCTATAATTCTTTGACAGTTTGGCACCTGGTCCTAGAAGGCTGTGTAGTATTCCTGTTGTAGTTGCCGCTGGTCCTGTCCTGTGTGGGATTTGCCCAACTGTCTGTCCTTTGCAGACTCTCCCCAAGAATCCTTTACAGGGTCAGTTTCTTTTGGAAGGAGGACGGTGGTTGCTTTTTCTTTTTCTCCTTAGTAATACATCAGATGTTCAGCCTGGGGGAGCATGGAGGCACCCAGAGAGCTAGAAGGGTTTCAGAATGATATTGACAAGCCCCCAAGCATCTGGTCGGCCACTGTGGGAACAGGATACTGGACTTAGATGAGCCATTGGCCTAATCCCTGTGAGGCAAAAGATGAGGGAAATGATCAAGATGTAACTCCTGTTTATTTATTTATTTTAGGTGAGGGGGGAATCTAAGCATTTTTAGTTCTACAGTCATACCTCTTGTTACGTTCAGTTCAGGTTACGTCTTTTCAGGTTGTGTCCCGCGGTGACCCGGAAGTAACGGAACAGGTTACTTCCAGGTTTTGCCGCTCGCGCATGCACAGACACTCAGAATGACGTCATGCCCATGCGCAGAAGCGGCAAATCGCAACCCGCGCACTCGCAGACACGGGTTGCGTTCTGCTCATGTTGAGAACGGGGCTCCGGAGTGGATCCCGTTCGCAACCAGAGCTACCACTGTATAAAGTTGATTTGAATCTTCTTTGACTTGAGTTGTGATGGAAAGTATATTTTGTATTGCTGTATTTTACATTTAAAAGTAAAAAAAAAATGTTTCAAAAAAGAGAGAAAATGTGGTGCCTTTATTAGATGTGGGGAGGAGAACCAGTAATTCCCTGTCTTTCCAGAGTCATTCCAAGTGGTCGTGACGGGGAACGGCTTTCGCCACGCTCGCAATGTCGACCGCGTCCTCTGCAGCTTCAGGATCAACGAGACGGTCACGCTCAGTGAGTAGTTCGCTCTTCTCTCTGTCTGAATGCTCAGTTGGCTAATGGTGCCGGGCTTGGCTCGCTGTCCACTTCCGTGATGTTTGCCCCTTCGCTTTGGGAAACCCTTGCGGAAAGCAGGAGAGCTCCTGTGTTGAGAGCCAGTGTGGTGTAGTGGTTAAGAGCAGTGGACTCTGGTGAACCGGGTTCGCCTCCCCGCTCCTCCACATGCAGCTGCTGGGTGACCTTGGGCTAGTCACACTTCTCTGAAGTCTCTCAGCCCCACTCACCTCACAGTGTTTGTTGTAGGGGAGGAAGGGAAAGGAGATTGTTAGCCGCTTTGAGACTCCTTAGGGTAGTGATAAAGCGGGATATCAAATCCAAACTCCTCTTCTTCTTCTCCTGGTCAAGGAGCATAGCAGATGATGTCCGTCTCCAGGAGAGGCAGGGGTGGTGTTAGGTTGCAGCAGTATCTCCCCAAAGTAAGCGGTGACACCCCTGGAGTGCTGTGGGATTCCCTAGGAGGCAAGGGGGCAGCAGCGGGGTGTTTGAGGTGTACAGTGGTGCCCTGCAAGACGAATGCCTCGCAAGACGAAAAACTCGCTAGACGAAAGGGTTTTGCGGTTTTTGAGCTGCTTCGCAAGACGAATTTCCCTATGGGCTTGCTTCGCAAGACGAAAACGTCTTGCAAGTTTGTTTCCTTTTTCTTAACACCGTTAATACAGTTGCGACTTGACTTCGAGGAGCAACTCATAGAACGCGTCGTGGTAGCCTGTTTTTGAGGTTTTTGGTGATTTTTGAAGCTTTTCCAAAACTTTTCCGACACCGTGCTTCGCAAGACGAAAAATTCGCTAGACGAAAAAACTCGTGGAACGAATTAATTTCGTCTTGCGAGGCACCACTGTAAATGAGTCTCATGTATCTGGCCCCCTGAGACAGAGAAGTAGATGCTACCCTGCTTTCCATCTCCTCACATGACAAGGTGCAATAAAGATCCAATGCTAATCAAGTTACTTTGGCATCTGAGGCAGGAAACCCCACAAGCACCTCTCCTTTTCCATGGCAACAATAAATTAAATAGCTAACAGTCTGAAGCCCCTCCACAGCACTCAAAATCAGCCTCCTGACTTGGCCTGCTTCACTTGCTGCCTTCTAGGGAAAAGGCTCTGAGCTGTCGTTAGGCTGGGGTTTTATACTGGATTCATTCGTGTCATGTTTTATCATGTGAGTTGCTTTGAGTTTGCTTGAGTGGGAAGGCAAGGAGGACATAAGTGACTGAAACAGACAATAATAAGCGGCATTTTGTGTTAAAGTAAGCTCTCCTGGCGTGCTCTGGTCCATGGGGTCACGAAGAGTCGGACACGACTAAACGACTAAACAACAACAACAAGCTCTCATGGTAACCAGCGACTGATCTTACGCATTTCAATAAAAATTCAGATTCACCATATTATGTAGAAGCTTTTTCTGACAAGCAAACGAGAAACTTCTGGTTTTGGGGTCAGACTCAGAACAGCCAGTTCAGAAGATCACGTGCCTTGAATATAAAATATAATATTATGAAGATACAACAAAAGGAATCTAGCTCTAAATCAGTGGTTCCCGAATTGCGCAGTATTGTCCCCTGGGAGGCAGTAGGATTTCCTGGGGGGGGGGGGTTCTAAGAAGCAAGTGGGGGCAGGAGGGGAAACTGGAGGTGTAAAGGACTATTAGAGACTTTGAAAAGCTGGTACCACTGGATCAAGTTCACCAGTTCTGTTGAATTAATTAAACTTAATAGTATTCAGTGCATTTTGAATAGATATGCAATTAATTGTTAGTGTTTTGAATTTTGGGAGGTTATTATCTTCTTTAGTGGGTCATGCAGACTGCTATTCTGAATAATGCTTTTTATAGGGTAGGGGGCAATGGGGGTGAATTTATGGAACCGGGGGTAGGGCAAAAAAAAGTTTGGGAACCGTTGAGCTAAATCTAGAGCCACATATTTTTACAGTAGGGAAAGGCAGCATAACCTTCTTAGATTTTTTCCAGAAAAATGTCCGCGTCTCCTTTGTGAAGATGTTGGATGGAGTCCTTTCCCTAGTGTAAATTAGTACAGTTTGACACAGAGCTGCCTTCAAGTCTTAAACTTGGAACTCCCTCTCCATTCCTGCATTCTTGAGGCGGTGATGTGACTCTTGGCTGCTGCCGGCTTTAAAAGCTGAGCTGAATCAATTAGGACCTGATGGGAGCCGTATGTAGGTCACATCATGCTGCTCTTGAGTCTTCTTTTGGTGCAGCTTCTCGTGGTGCCAGAGGCAGATAAGGCAAAACCAGCAAGCCATTCCTGCTTCAGTTAGACCAGTGGGGGAGCAATGGGGAGGTTTTCTAAAAGCCACAGCATTCATCCATGAATCCAGAGCAAAGGAAGTCATTGTACCACTCAATTCTGCCTTGGTCAGACCCTGCCTGGAGTCCTCTACCCAGTTCAAGAAGGAGATTGACCACCTGGAAGATGCTCAGAGGAGGGGTGACCAAGATGAAACAGGGTCTTTCTGAGGAAAGGTTGAGGGAGTTGGGTGCAGAAGAGAAGATTGGAGGTCACATGATAGCGTTCTTCAAATACCTGAAGGGCTGTCCCATGGAAGATGGAGCAAGGTTGTTTTCTGCCGCGCCAGAAGGGACGACCCCAACCAGTGGAGTCAAAAGACAAGAAAACAGATTCCGACTCAACACGAGGAAGAACATTCTGGTGGTATGAGCTGTTCAGCAGCCGACTATGTCGGAAGGTAGTGGACTCTCCTTCACAGGAGGTTTTTAAAGACGGATTGAGTGGCTGCCTGTCAGGGATTCTTGAGCTGTGATTCCTTCACTGCAGGCGTTAGACTAGATGATGCTTGGTGTCCCTTCTGACTCCCAACTACAGTGGTGCCCCGCAAGACGAATGCCTCGCAAGATGGAAAACCCGCTAGACGAAAGAGTTTTCCGTTTTGGAGGTGCTTCGCAAAACGAATTTCCTATGGGCTTGCTTCGCAAGACGACAATGTCTTGCGAGTTCCTGCGGTTTTTTTCCCCCTTTCCCCCCCTTTTTCTAAGCCGCTAAGCCGCTTATCAGCTGATCTGATCAGCAGATAAGCCGCTAATAGTGCTAATAGCGCTAATCCGCTAATCCGTCAATGGGCTTGCTTCGCAAGACGTAAAAACCGCTAGACGAAGAGAATCGCAGAACGGATTCTTTTCGTCTTGCGAGGCACCACTGTATGTGATTCTATGAAGTTATTGGTAAGGGAGAGAGCCCGCTTTGTAACATTTACAATTCCAGGTGTGTGTGTGTGTGAGAGAGAGAGAGAGAGAAAGGGGTGGGGGGTGGCTGGAAAAAAGTAGATCCACCTTCTTTCTTCCACATGGAATTTTATCCCAAGTTGAAGACGAAGCATCTGCTGTCAATTTAAAAAGCTTAAGCACGACAGAACGGTCCATTAGGGAGAATGATATATATATATTTTTTTGCCCCAGCCTTTTTCACTGTCTACACTAACAGCTGACCCTGTGACATAACTGCCTATATTATTCATTCGTCTCCATCTCCTTGTCCCTCCACCCACTCACAACCCAAGGCTCTCGTAAGTTGCTTTGGCTCTCCGAATGCTTCGATGCAGAGCAGGGAAATAATAGCACGATTCCGGCCTGGTTTTCATTACAGCATTAAGAAAACACTTCTTTCCCATTCGCTGGGCTCCTGAGCAGGCGATTTTTCTGGCTTGGAGAATCCAGCACTGTCTCTCTGACTGCATTCTGACTTCCCCACAAAATAAACTTCAGGGTGTTTTGGTTTTTTTTGAAAGGGGCTCTTTTGTTGGAGGAAATATTCCATGCTGCCACCATAGTGAGAGTTGGAAAAACGTCTGCGCCAGAATAAGCAAACATTTCTGGATGGTGTGAATATTTCCGAGGGTTGCATGACTGAAGATCCACTGGCAAGGAAGCAGATGATATGTAAAGATTCAAAGTGCACAATCCCTAAATTGACTACAGTGTGACACATAAAACCAGCCACACTTAGGGTTCTCTCCAATAATAAATAAAAATAACCCAAGGGTGCAAGTAATTTGATTTGTTTTCAAGTGGTTCACATGGACAATTGTTATTTATTATTGGTTTATATGCCACTTATGTGCCTAATTGGCTTTTAAGTTTGTTTTAACTATAAAAACGACATAAAATTAAAACACACAATGACAAAACCGTTAGGTCAGTTCCCTAACCAAGGATTCTTGAGTGAAATTAGTAGTCATGGAATAGAGAGGTTCTTTTACGGATCAGTAACTGGTTCAGAAGCAGGAAGCAGAGAGTGGAAGTTAATGGATGGTTCCTGTGTAGAAAGTGGAGTGCAGTTGTTTGGAACTGCAGGTGGGCACAGTGGTGTTGAACTCAAGTCCAGCTTACAGGCTTCCCATGAGCATTCGTGGAGTCTGTCTGTGGCTACTAGGCATGATCTGCCTCCATCGCTGGAAGCAGTAATGGTCCCAGATACTGGTTGTTGAAAGCCACAGGAGGAGACAGTGCTTTTGTTATCAAATCCTCCTTGCAAGTTTCCCACAAGCATCTGTTTGGTGTTAGTAGCAAGGATAAAATATAGGTAGAAAAGGAGAATTCCCTCAATGTCAAGATCCAGATTTGGGGCAATTACTCTTCGGTGAGGCTCATCGCTGTCTAATTACTTTTTCAAATTTGGTATCCCAGTTTCAAATGCATCATGGTTTTGTTTCGCAAGAAGTCTTTCCAGGGAGCAGTCGGATGGAATGGTGGACACCAGTTTTTGTTTGTGCTGCGGAGGGGAGGAGGGGAACAGCCGAAGGATGTATTTGTGATGAAGCAGCAACTGATGATCAAGCAAAAAGTGAGCCCTCCCCACTTGCCAGCTAAACTTGCACTCCCTTGGGAAGGTCAGACTACAAAGGATGTGCAGATTTATTGTGGGGAAGGCAAAGAGAACCTTCTCAGGAAGTGGAAGCACAAGACCTTGAATCATGGCATGGATAAAAGAGGCTGGCTAAGGGACCCCAACCTGGTCCCCTCCAGATGTTTTGGACTACAACTTCCACCAGCCCCAGGCTGTGTGGCTGTAGGATACTGGAACTGCTGGGATGTAGTGATCCAAAACAACTGGACTTTTAGGCTGGGGAAGGCTGAACTAAGCTAAGAGAAGGATAAACTAGAGACCTTGGGGTGATATTCAGCTACATCTTACAGAGATGTAGTGCATACCCTCCAACATTTCTCAGATGAAAGTAGGGACATCCCATTCCATAATGATAATTCTACTATTTGTACCCCACCCATCTTAATGGGTTGCCCCAGCCACTCTCAGCAGCTTCCAACATATATAAAAACATAACAAAACATTAAACAATAAAAAACAAAATCGATATACAGGGATTCCTTCTGTTGGCACCGGGGGGTGGGGGAATAACTCCATACCCTCCAACATTTCTCCAATGAAAATAAGGGACATCCTAAGGGAAAATGGGACATTCCGGTATCAAATCAGAAACCATGATAGTTTCTCTAAATCAGGGATGTCCCTTGAAAATAGGGACACTTAGAGGGTCTGGTAGTCGTTAGAGTGTCAGCAAGGCCCTGCAAGACCAGAGTTCGAATCCCCACTTGGACATGGAGCTCACTTGGGCAAGTGAGCTCATTGCTTCTCTCAGCCTAAACTTCTTCCAAGGGTGGTTGTGGGGACTGAATGAGGACGTAATGGTTGTGCATTTAATCCCCACAACAATCCTGTGAGGTGGGCTAGGCTGAGAGGTACTGACTGGGCCCCAGGGTCACTTCATGAGCTTCATGGCTGAGTGAGGATTTGAATCCTAACCTCCCATGTTCTAGTGTGACCCTGCAGTCACTACACCACTGTGGCTGAGTGACTCTTAAGAATAAAATACTGTATTTTTCGCTCTATAACACGCACCCGACCATAACACGCATGTAGTATTTAGAGGAGGAAAATCCGTAGGCATGCCACCCGTAGGCATTCCCTCCATAACACACACAGACATTTCCCCTTACTTTTTAGGAGGAAAAAAGTGAGTGTTATGGTGCAAAAAATACGGTAAGTGAAAAGTTTCTCCAGGTGAACAGGAAGAGATGTCTTACGATAGTTCCTTTTATGCTAGAAGTTTCTAACCTAACTGGGCTGGGCTGGTGGACTAGGTATAAAAAACAAAACAAAAACCCAAAATTGTGGACCAGTAACTTGCAAGGTTGCGTTAAGTATTGTTGACATTGAGAAAAGTAATGGGGAAAATATTCTGAGCAAAGAAAGCCAAAATGACTGTTGCGAGATGTGATGACTCTCTGAGGGATTTTCCTGAGGTGACTGGGGACAAACTGGGAATGCTGAGAGCCAACCTTGTTATGCCTGGGAGCAGAAATACCATGCTCCTCCCGACTCCAGCCCAGCTGCTCTCCTTGCAATCAGTCACCAGCGTTGTTTACTACAAGATGCTTTGGGTTCCTGCATAAGCATGTTGAGTAACTCAAAGAAAAGACCTTGTCGGCCTAACTCGAGAGGAAATGAAAAGCAGGCTTTGGGGCTAAAGTGGGATTAAAGCTGTTCTTTGGAATTGTCTAAAATAATCAAATAAGATTGTCAAGGCCAAAAGGTTAAAAAGATGCTATGATCCTTTCAGCTCAGCTGAAGATGGTTCTACAACCTAGCTTAAGTTTTTCTGCAGCAGATGGATTTTGCTTTAAAATGGTCAAAACTGACCAAGGCCGACTCAACCAAATTGGCCGGGTCGGGTTTGAACCCTTGTCTCCCAGGTCTTAGTCCGACACTCTAACCACTGTGCAACGCTGGCTCTCTCTGAGGGACCCTTTCAAAATGGAAGCCGTGTTTAGAGAAAAGGCGAGCAAGAGGTGAAATGTTTCTAAAATTATGCATAGAATGAAGAAAGTGAATTCCTCATAACACTGGAATTCATGAACATCCAATGAAGCTGAATTTTGGAAGATTCCTGGCGGATAAAAGGAAGTCCTCCTTCATTCAGGGCATAGTTAAACTATGGAACTCCTTTCAGGAGACTGTAATGGCCACTAACACTGATGGCTTAAAAAGAAGATCAGACCACTTCATGGAGGAGAGGGCAACTGATGGCTACTAGTTGCTGGAACCTGCAGGTTCTGCCTTCAGGCTTCCTATGGACATCTGGTTACATACCCTCCAATATTTTCCGATGAAAATAGGGACGTCCTAGACCATAATAATAATTTAGCTCTTTATACCCTGCACATCTGACTGGGTTGCCCTAGCCACTCTGGGCAGCTTCCAACATATATAAAAACATAATAAAACATTAATTCCCTACCAGGACAGACTTTGCTCGTGTGCCCAAGACATCAATTCTATAAAACATATTTTGCTGCACTGTGCGAAATACGAGCAGGCCAGGGCTGAACTGATATTACCCTTGCTGGTACCTTTCCTGGGAAAATCAGAGGCTCACTATGTCAGGTTCCTATTGGAAGACCGGACAAACGCTAGAACATTAGTGAAGTTTTTATCGGTGGTTGCAAGAACCAGTGATCCCTATCTTTAAGTCTGATCAAAATGTTTGTTTAACCTGGAGGTACACTGTTTAAATTGTGCATTGCTTTGTAATGATTTGTTGGGTCTCTGGGCCGTAATAAAGGTTGATTGATTGAATAAAACATTTTTTAAAAATATCGCTATACAGGAATGCCTTCAGTTGGCACGTGGGGTGGGGCAGATAACTCCATACCCTCCCACATTTCTCCAATGAAAATAGGGACATCCTAAGGAAAAGTGATACATTCTAGGATCAAATCAGAAATTTGGACCACTTCTGTAAATCCAGGACTGTCCCTGGGAAATAAGGACACATGGAAGGTCTGTGGTTAGCTACTGTGAGAATAGATGGGGCATTGGCCTGATCCAGCAGGTTTTGCTTATGTTCTCACGTTTCTGTTCTTCAGGATGAGGCAGCCCAACCCTCATCTGGAGTGGAGGACAGGACACGTGTCATGCAAACTTCAGGGCTTGGCAGTTTATTTCTGAGCCAAAGTTAACGTGCTTTTCTGATCTTTCTCCCCCCCCCCCCATTTGATTTTTATTGAGGTTTTCCTATCATGCAATAAGATTACAGCCACGTAAGACACAAAGGAAGAGAAAGGGGAAATCGAGAAAAAGGGGGGAAAACAAAGAAAGCAGAAACAGAGAAACATTAGCAAAAATTACAACAGAGGGACTTCCGAATTTCCATCTGCTGGTGGAATTACTTATTTATTTATAAATTATATATAAATGTAATTTATTATGTATATGATTATTTAAAACCATTGGTCAATGCGAACAACTATCTGCTCCACTTTCTATTAAGCGGTATTTCCTCTATATTACAATGTCTCGTAGTAATTCATTTCCTTTTTTGGTCTTATTTATCTTTCGAGACTTGATTTATTGCCCATTTCTCTATGAATTGAAATCATTGGGAAACAGACTTATTTCAGTACCATTGCTATCCATGGTGAGATTAACCTTCCATAGAAATAGGACTTTTTTTAAAAAAAAAGTTTTTTATTGAAAGATTTTCATGGATAGCAAAGGTACCTAATACCGTCCCTGTTTTCAGTTCATAGAGTCCTATCTGAAGGTCAGTTGCATTCAGTGTGAGATGCTTCTGCCATAGGCATTGTGAGGTTGGGGGGAGAGGCTGGAGAGCCCAGAGCATGGCTGCTTGCATTCAGTTGGTTGCAGTGAGTTTTGTTTGTGGGTGGAGGGAAAGGGGGATGTTGGGTCAAATCAGCCATATCAATTTGTATTCTGTGGGGGGGGGGGTTAGGTTGTTGACTTGTTGGACTGTGTATGTAATGAAAGCGGGTCACACCGGGGTGAAGGCATCCTCTTTTGTTTGTCCCCGTGCAGTAGTCCATGTTCACTCCCAATAGGTCCCTCACTATCTCCCGGGTGCTGCTGTTCTTAATTGTACAGTCATACCTCAGGTTACAGCCGCTTCAGGTTGTGTTTTTTTGGGTTATGGAACTCCGAAACCTGGAAATACCAGAACGGGTTACTTCCGGGTTTCGGCAGTCGCACATGCACAGAAGCGCGAAATTGCGCTTTGCGCATGTGCAGAAATGCCAAATCACACGGACACAGGTTATGAACATGCATCCCACATGGATCACGTTTGCAACCCGAGCGTCCACTGTATAGGATTTTTGAAAATTGCATTTATTTGGAAACATCAGCTGTGGTTTTATTAGGTATATACAGTGGTACCTTGGGTTACATACGCTTCAGGTTACAGACTCACTAACCCAGAAATAGTACCTCAGGTTAAGAACTTTGCTTCAGGATGAGAACAGAAATCATGCTCCGGCAGCAGGGTGGCAGCGGGAGGTCCCATTAGCTAAAGTGGTGCTTCAGGTTAAGAACAGTTTCAGGTTAAGAACGGACCTCTGGAATGAATTAAGTACTTAACCCGAGGTACCACCGTATTTGTCTTGTATGTGAGGTTTGTATGTGAGCCTAAGCAGAGATGTCTACCCCTGTTTTCTATATCTTATTGAGGATTTTGCTTGCTGTGCTGTATAGCACAGGAGGACGCAGGTTTGGGTGGAAATGGGTATATAACTGGGGATACATAGCTGGGGGTGGGGGGGGGAGATTATGTCTATTTCAGTTTGCTGTAAACTGCAAAAAAAAGCACTGTTGAAGAGCACTGTAAGCATGTTCTTTGGTAAAACAAACACTGTCACCCTCCGCTTTAATTGCCACCTACAAACGTTGTCCTGCCCAACTCACATGCGCTCAGACTGCCTTCTCTGCTTCTCTTTTCAGATGAGAAACCATTCAAAGTGGAGGACACCTACCTGCTCTGCCCTGCCCCTGTGCTGCGAGAAGTTGGCATGTAGGTTTGTTGGAATGTGGGGCGGCTCTTACCTCTTTCTGCCTTTCTTCTGTTATGCATGTTTTCATTAGAAAGCTCGAGTTTTAGGGGTAAGGTTTTCTTTTTTCTATGACTGCCTTTTTCCCTTCTTAAGAAAACCATTTATTTTGTGGGCTTGTCAGGATTCCTTCTGCACCTTCGGCTGAAGTTGGTGCCATTGATGCTGAAATTAGGCTGACTGGGCTACCCAAAGCAGACCTGCAGCTCCACGTCTGCAGAGACAGGACCATCTCTCTCTCGGCACAGCTGCCCCCATCCCCTTTGCTTCTTTGCAGTTTTCTTTGGCAAGAGTAGAGCTTTGTACTCCTCAAGTGATAGGAAGTTTCTGGGTCAAAAACTTACCGTATTTTTCGCTCTATAAGGCACACTTTTTCCCTCCTAAAAAGTAAGGGGAAGTGTGCGTGCATCTTACGGGGCGAATGCAGGCTGTGCGGCTATCCCAGAAGCCAGAACAGCGAAAGGGATCACTGCGCAGCGCTCCCTCTTGCTGTTCTAGCTGCTGGCTTAGCCGCACGAAGCCTTTTCAGGGCACGGGGAGCCTTCCTCCCGCTGCCCTGAGGAGGCTTCACACGGCTATCCCTGGCTTTTGTGGGAGGTGGGGGAAGGGACAGAGGGCTGCCCTTCTCCCTCCTCGGGGAAAAGCTTGCAAGCGCCGCACACACGCTCCTTGCGGCTCGTGAAAGGGAGCGCTGAGCAGAGCCTGGGATGCATACAGGCTCTGCTCAGCGCTCCCTTTAAAGAATTTTTCTTCCTTGCATTCCCCCTCTAAAAACTAGGTGTGTCTTATGGTCAGGTGGAGTACTGTGTCCAGTTCTGGGCACCACAATTCAAGAAGGACACTGACAAACTGGAACGTGTCCAGAGGAGGGCAACCAAAATGGTCAAAGGCCTGGAAACGATGCCTTACGAGGAACGGCTAAGGGAGCTGGGCATGTTTAGCCTGGAGAAGAGGAGGTTAAGGGGTGGTATGATAGCCATGTTCAAATATATAAAAAGATGTCACATAGAGGAGGGAGAAAGGTTGTTTTCTGCTGCTCCAGAGAAGCGGACACGGAGCAATGGATCCAAACTACAAAAAAGAAGATTCCACCTAAACATTAGGAAGAACTTCCTGACAGTAAGAGCTGTTCGACAGTGGAATTTGCTGCCAAGGAGTGTGGTGGAGTCTCCTGCTTTGGAGGTCTTTAAGCAGAGGCTTGACAACCATATGTCAGGAGTGCTCTGATGGTGTTTCCTGCTTGGCAGGGGGTTGGACTCAATGGCCCTTGTGGTCTCTTCCAACTCTATGATTCTATGATTCTAGGTGCGTCTTATGGAGCGAAAAATACGGTGAATTGGATCTGCTTCCTTGTGATGAAACTGAACTGGAAACTCTCAGTGTTGCTGTTTTTTGTAATGTCTATCTGCAAATAAATGTGTTCATTCTTGGGAAGAATCCAGGCAGATGGGGCGAGTCTTCCCTCGGTTCCCAAGTGATGGGCAAGCGAGCGGGTGGGCTGGGGCCGCTTGCGACATTGCATCCAATGGCACGTTCTTGGCGATGGTGCCTGAGTCTGCCCAGCTGGGGGGTGGGGGCAAGACCCACCCATGCGCTCTAGGGCACAGAGCCACTTCTTTAAATCATGGTGCTTAACCAGACAGCCAAAAGTTGCCCTCACGCCGCCTGCTTCCACAGGATTTCAAGAGTTGGAAGGGACTCAGGGCATCATCCAGACTGACCCCGCCCTCCAAACCCGCAACATCATATTTTCATGAGCTAGGGGGATTGTAAGTCCGGGCCCGGTTTGGGTAATGACTCTCGCCCTCCCTCCCTTTTTCTAGGGAAGCTGCTCTCCAGGTCAGCATGAACGATGGGCTCAGCTTCATCTCGAGCTCCGTCATCATATCCAGCACACACTGTGTAAGTGACCAGCTTAGAAATCCATCCTTGGGTATCGCTAAGGGAGCATCGAGAGCAATGGCTATGCTTTGGCTACTGTTGACTTGAGTGGGAATGTGGGCTGTCTTAGACACAGGTATGAAATGCAAGGGGAGAGATGATAACGGCTGAAATCTGGCAAGATTGCCTTTTGATCCTTTCATTGTTCAGTGACATTTGCTCCTCCTTATGTAATATAATTCTTCTAGGCCGAAGTCCTAAATGCAGTTTCCTGGGAGTAAGACCAGTTGAATTTGATGGCTCTTCTGTGCATAGGAGTGTGCTGCTAAATTTGCAGAGCAGTTTAGGGAAGGGTTGGTTTGGCAGATTCAACTGGGTCCTTTTGGGAACCCCCTCCCTAGAAACAGCCACTTTAGCTCTCATTCTTGCACTGCAGGGGGTTGGACTAGATGACCCTTGGGGTCCCTTCCAACTCTACCATCCTATGATTCTGTGAGCCCCTGCTTCAGTGAGCTCTTGGTCACTGGACTAGATGTGCTAGAGGATATCTGCAGCAAGGCTTATCTGGGGAGGCGAGGAGTGTTGAGGAGAATCAAGACTGGTCCGAGAGGCAGCGTGGTGTAGTGGTTAGAGTACTGGGCTATCGCCTTGGAGACCAGACTAAGCCGTGAATCTTCCTGGGTGACAGTCGCTATCTCTCAGCGGAGCCTACCTCACAGGGGTGTTGTGAGGGTAAAATGGGAGGAGGGAGAACCATGGATGCCACCTTGAGCTCCTAGGAGGAACATAGTAACAACAACAACAACAACAACAACAAGATGATGATGATGATAATTGGGCACTACCTCACCAAGTTTTGGCTGCTCTCAGCCAGCCCCATCTGTCTGCCTTCTTAGAGCCTGCCCAGGGGGCAGCCCTGCCTGTTAGCCTCTGTCTTTTGGAATCAAATTACAAGAAATGAGATTCCAGCTAAACATTAGGAATAACTTTTTTGAGGATAAGAGCTGTTCAACAGTGAAACGGACTCCCTCAGAAGGTGGTGGACTCTCCTTCATTGGAGGTTTCTAAGCAGAGGTTGGGTAGCCACCTGTCAGAGATGACCATATTTTTTTGCTCTATAAGACTCACCTTTTCCCTCCGAAAAAGTAAGGGGAAATGTGTGTGCGTCTTATGGAGCAAATGCAGGCTGCGCAGCTATCCCAGAAGCCAGAACAGCAAGAGGGATCGCTGCTTTCGCTGCACAGCGATCCCTCTTCTTGTTCTGGCTTCTGAGATTCAGATTCATACTTTCCTCCTCCAAAAACTAGGTGCGTCTTATGGTCTGGTGCGTCTTATAGAGAAAAAAATACGGTATTTGACTGTGGTTCCTGCACTGCAGGGGGGTTGGCCTAGATGACCTTTGGGGGCCCCCTTCCTGCTCTGCAATTCCAGGATTCTATGACACTCTCAGTTGCCCTTATAGTTCTCAGCAAAGAAGGGGTCAGTGGGGACAAACCTGGAATTAGTTGCCCCTGATTGCCATTGGCTTTGGCTCCACCTCCTGTTGGCCTTCCTTGGAGTCCCAAGAGACACCAGACATTGCTGGTAAGAAAAGAATCGTGCTTGTCTCCCTCCCTGCCCTTCCTCCCCACTGGCCAGCCATCTTCCCATCCTCCTTTGGTCCCATCTGTACAATCATCATCCTGTACATTACACATTTTGGCTGGAACTCATCTTAGATGCTGGCCAAGAAATTGAGTATCCTGCACGGTCTGGGCCAACTGCAAGCCGATGTGGTCAAGCAGTTACCAAGCAGAACTTCCCTTGGAATTATTGGGTGTTTCGCCCAAGTGAGGGCGGCCAGATTGCTCCCGGAGGGTTTTGTACGGGCAAAGCTCATTCCTTGTCCCTTTCTGAATCTCTCAGACAAAACTGGTGCATGTTGTCACGTGGATTGTCAAAACAAGAAGCTAAGTTATATAATACATTTGTGGGCAGCCTAGAGAGCTGCGGTCCCCAAACGCTGATGTGGGGGGATTAAAGAAAATTGGTGTGTGTGTGGGTGTGTCGTCATCCTCCTCTTTGAAACGCAACCAGCAAAATAGCCTAGAGTCAACAGGATCCTTGACATGATTAATGTATGTTGGTTTCCAAAGCTGCCATGCATGTCACTTTTTGCGGTGCTTGCAAAAACAAGGTGGTACGATTTCCTCTCGTTTTTCCCCTTCCCCAAAGTATTTAATATTTCAGTTTAAGCCCTTGCTGGTAACTTGATGACAAAAGGGCCCTCTGCGCATCATTTCCTTGGGAGAAATCTTCTAGCAGCATGAAACTCAGGCTCTCTTGCCAACAAGGAGTGAGCTGGCTGTCGCACATTTGTGTGAACTGGTTTCCCTTTGGCTAAAGGACTTGGGGGCTAGAATCCCTCCTGTGCTGAGGCCTCTGATTGTGAATGGAAGGAGAGAGCAGAGAGGGGGCCAGTTCTGTTGATGACAAAAGGATCTCTCCAAACCAGGTGAAGGGGCAGTAAAATGGCAAGTGCAGTTCAATGTCAGCCACTGGGCAAAAAGTCCTAACCACTTAATTTGCTGATGGCAGTGACAGATCAAAAAAGAGACTGGAGTGAAAGTGATTGATTGATTGATTGATTGATTGATTGATTGAATTTATATACCACCCTATACCTGCAGGTCTCTGGGTGGTTTAAAATAGCACCGTTGCTCCGTCTAGCAGCTGCTTTTCAGAGTTTCAGACAGGAGCCTAATCTGAATGCTAGATGATTCAGGGCAAATAAAAGAAAGTCCTTATTCATGCTGCGCGTAGTTGAACTACAGAGCTTGCTGCCACAGGAGGTAGTGATGCCACTGAACTTAAGGTAAAGGGACCCCTGTCCATTAGTTCCAGTCGTGGCCGATTCTGGGGTTGCGGCGCTCATCTTGCTTTATTGGCCGAGGGAGCCGGCGTACAGCTTCCGGGTCATGTGGCCAGCAGGACTAAGCCGTTTCTGGCAAACCAGAGCAGCACACAGAAACGCCGTTTACCTTCCCGCCAGAGCGGTACCTATTTATCTACTTTGCACTTTGATGTGCTTTCGAACTGCTAGGTTGGCAGGAGCAGGGACTGAGCAACAGGAGCTCAGCCCGTCGCGGGGATTCAAACCTTCTGATTGGCAAGTCCTAGGCTCTGTGGTTTAACCCACAGGGTCACCCGCGTCCCTGCCACTGAACTAGAGGGCTTTAAAAGGGGATTAGGCAAATTCATGGAGGAGAGGGCGATCAATGGCTACGATAGTTATGTTCTGGCTCCACAGTCGCAGGCAGCAATGCTTCTGAATATCAGTTGCTGGAAACTACAGGAGGGGAGAGGGATCTTGTGCTTGGATCCTGCTTGTGGTCAGTCATTGTGAGAACAGGATGCTTGACTTGATGGGCCATTGGCCTGATCCAGCAAGCTTTCCTTATGTTCTTGAGCCATATTCATTAAAAAGTCCCCAGGCAGCTTAGTGTAATTTCTGTTTTCTGCGGGGTTTCCCTGCCCCCCTCCTGTTGAACTGTTAGTAGCTGAATTCAGCATGAGAAAGGCTATATACAGTAGATCCTTGCAGCAGCAGCAGGAGCAGCTCTGAAGGCTTGAATTATGCACCAGAGCTCTTATGTAAGAAGTCTCCTTGGGTGCTATGATATTATGTGGTTTTGCCTTAAACAATATTCTGCCTGTATTGTGATGCTCCAGCTGTGTTTCCTTCCTTTTCAGCCTTCATAGGGAACAGCAGGCTTTATTGCAGGGATTACCAAGTGATGAGTCAGGACGTGCAGTGGTTTGGAGAGGCTTCATCAATCAGTCTCTAGGCTGCCAGGATCACTCTCAGGGCAAGGGAGCCTGAACTGAGCCTCTTTCCCCTCCTTTGGGCCCGTCTTTCTCGGTCTTTGGCTGACTCGGACCCTTTTCCAACATGTCCAGTGTGGCTGCTGATTTCTGAGTTGCAAAACACTTTCCCTGCCTTTCCATTGGTGCAGTCCAGAACCACAATTAACAAACAATTAAACAATGATCATCCAGCAACTGGGGGCGGGGGGAGTACACAGTAAGCAGCAGGTAAAAACCAGTGTGCTAAGGCTTGGTTGACTGTTATTTGTTCCTTGCTAGGAATTTGTTTGTTGCTCCATGAGGGAAGGTGGGGCAAGTGCCTCAGGCAGCAGAATCCATAGATCTAGCCTCCAAGGATTGCATTGCCTGCTGATGCTGCCACTGCCTCAATGACGGTGACGGCTGCAGCAAGCTCCTTGGCTATGGTGTGCTGTAAGCGGACTACGGGGACTAGTAAAGGTAAAGGGGCCCCTGACCATTAGGTCCAGTCATGGCCGACTCTGGGGTTGCGGCGCTCATCTCGCTTTATTGGCCGAGGGAGCTGGCGTACAACTTCCGGGTCATGTGGCCAGCATGACTAAGCAGCTTCTTGGTGAACCAGAGCAGCGCACAGAAACACTGTTTACCTTCCCGCCGGAGTGGTACCTATTTATCTACTTGCACTTTGCCGTGCTTTTGAATTGCTAGGTTGGCAGGAGCAGGGACCGAGCAACGGGAGCTCACCCCATCGCGGGGATTCGAACCTCCGACCTTCTGATTGGCAAGCCCAAGGCTCTGTGGTTTAACCCACAGCGCCACCTGTGTCCCTCACAGAGACTAGACCAGTCCCTTAAATGTTCCTGGTAAATTAGAGTATTAAATTATTAGAGCCTGGTGCCTCCTTCTCAAAGCCCAGGAAGCTTCTGCCCGGCTTAGGGAGGGAGGTGCGATGCTCATGTATGTAATGTCGGGCCCCCACTATCGCCCTCGCAAGCTGGCACCTCTGGCCCTAACTCTTCCTCTACAAAACAATTCACCGCTCGCCACTGCTCCTTGGAGGCCGGAAGTGCCATCCCCTCAGCAGTGCCCCCCGCCATGCCACCTCTACAGAGGCCTCTCAGCGAATTGGAGGCACTGCTGGTCTCCTTCCACTCTGAGGGAAGAAATGGCAGGAGCTGCCTTCTTGCCTCTCCTGGGCTCTGTGCCCACCTGGTGTGATTCACAGCCACCTCAATGATGTCCTTTGATTCCCTCTTCAACCATCAAGTAAAGGTTGATTTGATTCCTGCCCCCACTCCCTTTTTCGTGATGTAGATCTTCACTCTCCCCTTCACTCTCCTGGCAGGGAGAGGGGCTCCATTTTGTGGTTTGCCTCAGGTGCCAATATATCTTGGGCCGGACCTGCCCATAGCTGCTGACTCCTGATGCTGCAACCTGTAGGGAGTTCAATTTCCCCTGCCCCAACTCCATCAGATAGAGGATGTTTTAGTAGCAAGTGCCTAGCCCTGCCTGTGACCTGAATCGGGGAAATATTTAACTTTATTGCTGGAGTACAAATCTGGGGCTAGGGTTGGCGCAGGCAGCCCATAAATTCCTGATGCCTGTTGCTTCGCAAACACTCCCCCGTGGACAGTGTCCCTCTCTGGACGAAAGACAGGCACGTCCAGTCTGGCAAAACAAAGAAAAGAATGAATGAAATGTGTATTTCAATCAAAGTGGGCAGGGCCGAGATTTATTTTATAGCCAAGAGTCTTGTACATGTTTCCACTGCTTAGAATGTTTTGGAAACTTTTTATATCCTAGAAGTAGCACTCCTTTTTTTTTCCTGACTGAATTTTGGTTTGCTCGTAAAACCTGATAAAACTTTTGACTGAAACAAAAATCTAGCCATTTTCAGGTTCTCTGCTGAAATAAAGTAAGGCAGGGTTTGTTGCTGGATCCTGCAAAGTATTCAGCTGGGGTGAGGCCACGAGCATGTTGAAGACAAATTGCATTTCAAATACACACTCGTGGGGGTCTGGATCCTGCTGCAGGGCACTCCCCCAAATACAAGGTGCTTTAAGAGCCGAAAATCTGTCGGCCGGGGTGGAAAACTGGTGCTGAGAGGTGTGGAGGCTGGAAGTGTGCCAGGAATTTGGCTCTTGGGCCCAGCCCACCTGGCCAAGTGGCGCATAAGCCTGGCCCCCATTAGCTGCTTGTTAGTGCACAATATGATTAGCCTTTCTCTTCGCCTTGTAGATTTTGAGATTAGTCCCAAACCCTGCTCTGAGATCACTGGCTTTGAATGATCCAGAAGGGAGGTGGAGGGGAGACTGAGCCCACGCAGGGCAAATGGATCCCCTTCACAGAGCTCCACATTCTTTTTTCCATTCCGTTCCATGCGCCAAAAGGACTCAGTGGCCAAAGGCGGCTGGCAGAAGGTGGAAAACCTTCTGCCGTTGGCTGAGGAATTCTATTTATTGAGGTACAGAACTGATACACTTGACTTTCCTTCCAACCTGGAGACAAGAAATGATGGGCGTAGGAGAAGGATTTTCAAAAAGCTAGCATAAGAAATCTGCAGCCTGCCAAAGATTTAAGAATGGGCTCAGGGTATGGCAGATGGATGCTGCTGGGACCTTAAAAGACTTGGGGTCCCAGGCCCAGCGAGAAAATGTGAGTAACCATTGCTTGTGACTAGGTATAGGTGCAGAATGAGGCTGGCTTTCAAAAGGAGAGTCAGCTTGTGTGCAGAGTTTAAACAACAAATTTAAATTAAATATAAACTGAATATTTAATCATCTCCTACCTTGCCCTTAATGTCCAACTGGCTGTGGAAGATTTAGGAACTTTGCACCCAAGAGGATGCACACGTTTTCTGCTGTAGATTGGCTTTTGTTCCGATTTAGCAGTAAACAGTGAGTTTCCCAGGGAAGGTTGGGGGGGGGGAGAGAAAAAGACTGAAATATACTCAGAATTGAGAGTGGATTTCATGCTCTTTATTCAGCTCATAATGGTGAGGAGGAATGGAAGTTCCCTCAGAATGTCTGCTTTATATATATTATTTACACAATGGGCCCCACGTGATTGGCTTATTCACCTGTAGGCCAATCAGGTTGCGGATTCACTTCCACCTGGAGCTGGATTGGGTGGCTCCTGTGGACCAATCAGACTGCTGCGTTCTGGACCCTATTCTAGGACCAATCAGACTGCTGCATTCTGAATCCTATTGTTCTAGGACCAATCAGACTTCTGCCTTTTGGATCCTATTCAACTCAGTACATAGAAATTTGCCTAGAAATCAAAGGAGAAATGGAATAAAACAGGGGACAAACAGGAGTGTGGATGAGCCCTCAGGGAACAATTGGGGGGGGGGGGAATAAGGTATTTAGACCTATGGTGATTCTAAGGACTTCAAAATGAGGAAAAGAAGAACAGAAAAAGCAGCAGCTCTTTAGGACCCCAAAGATTCCTATTTCCTGGGGTGCAAAACAACCAACTCATCAGTCCCAGCCATGATTTCGCTCAGTGACTAAGAACACTTGAAAGGCAGGAGGGGCCAGAAATTCCTTTAAAGTTTTGCCAGTTTGTTTTGCTTTGCTGCTTTTCTCTCAGGAATTGGAAGGCTTGCTTTCTTCTTCCTTTTCTTTAAAGGAAAACTCACAGTCCTCCAGCAGAAGCGGGGGCTAAGTGCCGTGGACTTTCCTAATGTCCTGGGGCTCAGCCAAGGCCCCCTTTGGCCACCTGCTGCCACTAAACCAGGGGTCTGCAACCCGCGGCTCCGGAGCCGCATGTGGCTCTTTTACACCTTTGCTGCGGCTCCGGGGCGGATACTAGCGAGGGGAGGAGGCGCATTGTGCGCCCCAACACTCCCCAGTGTGGCGGGCGCTGTACTGGCTGTGATGTTGCATGGGGGCGGTGCGTGCGTTAGTCACGCACCGTCCCGACGTCACCTTCCAGCCCGTCCGCTACATTGTAAGGGGCATGTACGCTGGTCACTGCATTGAAAGGGGGCATGTACGCTGGTCACTGTTTTGAAGGGGAGTGAAGAACACACAGACACAAAAAGGTAACTTGTTAATTTAACGTTTATTTCTATGAGGAGGAGTAATTCTGAGGGGTCAAACAAAGAAATAATAAAAAAGTGACAAAAAAGTTATTTTTATAATGACGAGTTTTGTGGCTCCCAGTTTTTTTTTTCTTCGGAAACGGGTCCAAGTGGCTCTTTTTGTCTTAAAGGTTGCAGACCCCTGCACTAAACCATACAAACGAGAAGCTGAGCTAGCTAGAATCTCACGAGTCAGAGATGGAGAAATACTTGTTTTTCTTAAGGTTTCACATCCTAAACAGAATCGCTTAGCAGTGCTGCGCCTTCCACATTCTCACTGAAGCCATTCTGTCCGCCTTGTCCTGGGAACTTGGAATACATTTTTGGCACTACCTGGATTCTGATAACACTCCTGTTCTCTGCTTCTGCCATAGAGTACGGCCACATATTGCATGGGGGTTTGGTTCCAAGAATTCTGCGTACACACCAAAATTGTGTATACTTAAAACCTCTGCGGCTTAGTGGGTGAGGGGCGCTCCCAGAGCCGGCACACTGAGGGGGGTCTTGCCTCTCAAGCAAGGCAGAGAGCTTGAAAGCTACTTATGAGCTGGGTGCCTGCACAATACAAGCTTTGAAGTTCTGCCTTGCTTGGATTTAGCTTGGACAGTTCCAGCCAGCTTGCCTTCAGTTGCTTATGGTTGAAACTGTGCAAGTTAAATGCATGTAAGATGTGATCGTGCAGTACTCTGGTCCAGTTGGAGATACCACCAGGTAGTTCTTAGGATCTTTTGCCATACTGAGCTTCTCTGGGAGAAGTTTAGACTGCAAAACCCTTCTAGCTTTCGATGTGCACTGCAGTTGATGGTTTTTTAATACATGAAAGCATTCCGCCATGCGCTTGGAATCTTTGAACCATGACCATAGATGAACTGAGAACGGATACAACATCTTCCACTGAAAATCACCAGCATACCAAAGTTTGCTGCCCTGATTAAATTTTTCCATTCCGCACTGTATCGTTTTCCATGAAGTCTACTGCTCTTGAGCAGCACAGACAAGGTAGATAAAGGCAGGCCAGGCTATATCCCCTGTCTCAAGCATGGCAGTTATTTTATGAGATTCCCCTCGTGTCTGCTTTGGCTGCTGTTCCAGAAACTAGAAAACATTGGATGATCAAAGCAAGCTGGAGTCTAAAACCAGCAGAGAGTCTGGGAGTTTTAATTTCCTTTTTATTAGACCAGATTGTTTCAGTTATATGTATTTTTAAAACCCTGTACAAATACGTGATAAAATGAATGATAGACAGCAACTTCCATGCCGCAGAGAAAAATTTGCCCTGTGGAATCTATGCCAAGTGGCTCTTCTGTAGATTTCAAAATAAGAGACCTCCGTTTATTGAGGTTCTGCCTGCCTACAGAAAACAATGAAGAAATCCATTGTTTAGCTGTGCTAAAATCAGGCAGCAACAGCTCATTGCCACCCCTCCAACTAAAGGGAGCATCAAATAAAGGGGTTGTCTTTGTCATTGAGTGGGAACCTGGAAATTCCATCTCCAGCCAAAGAATTTAACTAGTTACTTCCCCAACCTGGTGCCCTCCAGATGTTTTGGACTACAACTCCCATCAGCCCCAGCTAGCATGATCATGCTAGGAGATACTGAGAGTTGTAGTCAAAAACATTTGGAGGACACTCAGCAGTAAAAAGTACCCCACGTGATGTCCTTCCTTTCTTATCTACAGGAGGCATCTATGTTCTGTCCTGGATTCCAGATGGGGCAGAACTTTACCCTATCGCCCACCTGCATGCATGTTTCTGCTGCACGTGTTAATACAAACTGCATTATTTTGAGCAAAAATTTAATACAGCAACCATTCTTGGTCTTCACACTGTTTTCACAAACATTGAGGAAGCAACTGGAAAATGCCCCCAGTGTGTATCCTATAAGATTTCCAACTTTGAAAGCTAATTTGTGTTCAGTGGTGTCCTGCCAACTGTTGTTTTCTCTGTTTCTCCAGCGGGCAACAATGCTATAAGCAAAACTTTTGGCCGTTTTGGTTTCTCTGGCATATTATAGGCCACACTCGATTTGAAATTTCTACAGATTTACCTGGGTTTTGGTTGAAAAAAACAACAATTATAAGGCCTTTATAAAAGCCCAGGAGGAGGGCAAGAGTGTTTGAGCATACAGTTTGAGTGTTGCAAGATGTCAATGAGCAAAATATATAGCTTGTTAGGAATGGATGAACCATCAATATCTGTTTCTCTCAGCTTCCCATTTTTCCAATCTTAAGTTCCATTCACCCGCTTTTAGCATCAATTTTTGATCTTTTTCTAATTTTTTTTAAAGGTCCAGACAAAAATGATAGCTATGTTTTGGTTCCCCTGTTGGCTTGGGGAAGGGCAAATGAGATGGCTTCACATTCAATTGCAAACAAATTTCAGACGCAATCCTGCAATATGGTTCCTTCCACATGTTTGGGACTACAACTCCCATCAGCCCCAGGAAGCATAGCTGAAGGGCAGCAGCTTCTGAAGGGCACCATCTTGGGAAATGTTGCTTTAAATTCTTTGGCCAAAGTCCAAAGGGCTCTGCTTCAGCAAACATTTGTCTGAAGAATAACTTCTAGGCCAGTTGCGTGTGCTGTACCCGCAGGGTATCGTGCCATCCTCTGAAGTCTTCAGGTGTCCTTTCCTTAAAGGTAAAGGGACCCCTGACCATTAGGTCCAGTCATGGCCAACTCTGGGGTTGCGGCACTCATCTCGCTTTATTGGCCAAGCTTCCGGGTCATTGGGCCAGCATGACTAAGCCGCTTCTGGCGAACCAGAGCAGTGCATGGAAATGCTGTTTACCTTCCCGCCGGAGCGGTACCTATTTATCTACTTGCACTTTGCCATGCTTTCGAACTGCTAGGTTGGCAGGAGCAGGGACCGAGCAATGGGAGCTCACCCTGTCGCGGGGATTCGAACCGCCAACCTTCTGATCGGCAAGTCCTAGGCTCTGTGGTTTAACCTACAGCGCCACCTGCGTCCCTTGTCCTTTCCTTAATGTTAGCTTTTTGTTTGTTAAATTCTAGGTTATCTGACAAATGTACTTTTATAAAAGAAATACATTACAGATTCTTCCTAGGCAGTAACCAGAGCCAGGCCTCCTTAGCTTCAGCAAGGTTGCCTCCAGACTGTATCCTGACCCCAAATGTAATTGATTAGTTCACTACAGCAGGCAATTAATTAATCCAGCCTTCTTTAAATGGGCTGAAAACCTGCCATCTAAACACATGCAAACGTACCTTCTTTTTTAAAAAAAGATAAGAACATGATCAGGTTGTCTGCCATGTTTGTGCAGGCAACATTTGGAAAGTTGCGAATGTTGCTCACTCTAGTCCTGTTTAACCTTTGTAAAGGGTGAAACTACCTTAGCTGATAAGTTTTCCCTGAGTGAAGAGTTCATGATTTAGAGGAGTGATGGCCAAACTTGGCCCTCCAGCTGTTTTGGGACTATAGTTCCCATCATCCTTGACCACTGGTCCTGTTAACTAGGGATGATGGGAGTTGTAGTCCCAAAACAGCTGGAGGGCCAAGCTTGGCCATCACTGGTTTAAAGTAATTCCAAAACCATCAAGCTGTGTAATGTTAACTTAGCTTCCCCCAACCTGATACCTTCCAGTTATTTTCTGCTGCAGCTTTCATCAGCCTCAGCCAAAACATCTGGAGAGCACCAGGTTGGGGAAGGCTGCTTTAAAACATCTGGCAACATGGCATGCCTTGCAAACATGAGCAGATGTGGTACAGTATCGCAGTAGGGTTGTTTCTGGCGGTTCCAAAAGTCTAAAAATAGCAGCCGTGGTTTTTTTAAAAAATCAATAGAAAATGTTCTTTAATATTTATTTTACAGCAACAAGACTTTAGACATTTATTAATGAGCAAGATCTTTTCAAAGCTGAAGTAAAGGTTTCCTACTGCTGTTTGCTGCATTTGAGCCCATTCTGCATCTAATTGAAAACAATTGTGGAGCCTCTGGCCTCCTTCCCTGGGCTACATTCTCATTTGAGAACCGAAAGCTGCTCAGACTCTACATCTCCTCTGCTTAAGGGTCAAGATGCTCTTGAAAAAACCTGGGCAGAGATGGGACCAGCCATCCTCACCTGGATTCTCTCCTGCATATTCACTTCTGAGCAACAGAGTTCAAGGGGAGTGTTGATAAGCTGTGAGGGAATGCCCAGGAGATCTACAAGGATGATAAACAACCTAGAAGAAAAGGCTTAAGGAATTGCATGTGTTAGACTAGAGAGAAGTAGATTGAGCGAGATAGGAGAGAGATCTTGGAAGGTGTTTGCTGGCCAAATGAGCAGAGGAAAGGCCAGAGTGGTCCTTATCCAGCACTGATTAAAGCCCAGCAAGCTTCTTTCCTTCCAAAACTGTTTAAAGGAGACAACCCCAAAATCAGGCACTTTTAGCTGGCAAGAGCCTTTGCTTCATCTGTTTAGTTAAGAATTATCTTCTCTTTTGCCAAGTCATCTTTGCAGGGGTCTATTGAAATTTAAAGCAAAAGTATTTTTAAAAAACCTGATCAAGGGAGTGGAGCGTCTCCCCCATGAGGAAAGGGCACAGCATTTGGGACTTTTTCGTTGAGAGAGAAAAGGCAAGGAAGAGGTGATATGACAGAAGTTGGTTAAATTGGGCAAGGACTGCACAGAGAAGCTAGGCTCTTGATCTCCTCTGGTTCTGGGGGTGGAGAATCTTGCAAGGAACTGAACAGATAAACAGCACATCGAAAATCTTGGGGAGGGGCCCTAGGTCAGGGAAGAGAACATTCTTTGCATGGCAGAATGTCTCATGCCTGGATGAACATCGGAAGCTGCCTTATCCCCATTCAGATTGCTAGACTTTCTAGATTAGCATTTTCCATACTCTCCAGGAAGTCAGGTGGTGGTGTAATCTTTCTAAGCGCTAACTGAAGATGTACTTGGAGGGAGGAATGGCCTGACTCAGCTTTCTCCATTCATTCATTCATTCATTCATGCATGCATGCATGCATGTCCACCGTCCATTGACTGCAATCTCAAGTGAAGAGTGATTCCTTGCATGTGTTAGTGTGCTACCACGGATAAAGCACCACAGATAGAACTTAAATACCTCTGGGATAGCCCAAAGTCACATGGAATGCTTCAGGTGCAGAATCGCTAAGCATCTGGCCTTGACTCAGAGGACTTCCTGGTGATGTAATAATAATAATAATAATAAATTTTATTTATATCTCGCCCTCCCCAGCTGAAGCCGGGCTCAGGGCGGCTAACAACAATAAAACAGGACAACAGTACAACACAACACAACACTCTAATATCATTCCTTATAAAATTAATTCAAATTAAACCACTGGCAACCATTGGGCCAGAGCTCCGCGAAGATTGCCGAAGGAGGGAGTCAGGCTGTGCCCTGGCCAAAGGCCTGGTGGAACAGCTCTGTCTTGCAGGGATGTCAAGTCCCGCTGGGCCCTGGTCTCTTGTGACAGAGTGTTCCACCAGATTGGAGCCACAGCCGAAAAAGCCCTGGCTCTAGTTGAGGCCAGCCTAACCTCTCTATGGCCTGGGACCTTCAAGATGTTTTTATTTGAAGACCGTAAGTTTCTCTGTGGGACATGCCAGGAGAGGCGGTCCCATAGGTACGAGGGTCCTAGGCCATATAGGGCTTTAAAGGTTAAAACCAGCACCTTAAACCTGATCCTGTACTCTACCGGGAGCCAGTGCAGCTGGTATTACAGCGGGTGAATGTGATCTCGCAGCGAAGACCTCGTAAGGAGTCTCGCTGCAGCATTCTGCACCCGCTGGAGTTTCTGGGTCAGTCTCAAGGGCAGCCCCACGTAGAGCGAGTTACAATAATCCAGTCTGGAGGTGACCGTCGCGTGGATCACAGTGGCTAGGTCAGGGCGAGAGAGGTAAGGAGCCAACTGCTTAGCTTGGCGGAGATGGAAAAATGCCGCCTTTGTTGTAGATGTAATCTGTGCCTCCATGGAAAGGGAGGTGTCGAGATTACACCCAAACTCTTAACGGACGGTGCTGGCACTAATTGCACCCCCGCAAGAGATGGGAGTTGCCCCCCCCAATCCCATATCGTCCCGTCCCAGCCACAGGACCTCTGTCTTCGAAGGATTTAGCTTCAACCGGCTCCCACGTAACCATCCAGCCACAGCTTCCAAACATCTGGTCACTGTGTCTGGGGCCGAGTCAGGATGGCCATCCATCAACAGATAGAGTTGGGTGTCATCGGCATACTGATGGCAACCCAGCCCAAAACTCCGGACAAGCTGGGCGAGGGGGCGCATAAAGATGTTGAAAAGCATCGGGGAGAGTATCGCACCCTGTGGTACTCCACACACCAAGGAGTGGCACGATGACAATTCCCCCCCAAGCGCCACCCTCTGTCCCCGACCAGAGAGAAACGAGCGCAGCCATTGAAGGACTGTGCCCTGGATCCCCACGTTGGATGTAGTATCTTCAAAGTTATCAACTCCTTAGAAAAAGAGGAGGAGGAGCTCAGGGTTTCTTACATTGCCTCCAACACAGTGCTTGTCAATATGTGACTACATGCGCTGTGGCAGAACACACACTCTGCATACAAAAGTTCCCAGTTTCCAGCTTTAGCAGAGGCCTTTCTGCCCAAGGCTCTGGAGAACTGTAGCCAGTCTCTGCTGCTAAGCTAGACAAATTGGTGCTCTGACTCAAGAGCCTGGTGTGTTTGCTGGCCAGTCCTCAAGTGCTGAGCCATCGACATGTGTGCATGTCTGAACCTACACCGAAACCCCCACCTCCTCAACACGCCAGGATCAGCAAAGCTCTTGATTGCTACCTTAGGTCAGAAGCAGCCTCCCTATGTGGCCATTCTGCCACCCCCACCCCCCACTTTTGTTATTTTAACTGTCTGGCTCTTTAAAACCAAAGCCGCTGAGCTGAACTCTGGCCAAACCTAATTTTGTCTGTGCTTGCTTATCCCAAAAGCCTGATGACACCAGTGAGGAATGGCTCAGAAATATTAACTGGTCTCTGGAAGCGAATAGTCTATACTTGAGATTAAATTTGGAAGCAACGTGATATAATTCATTCAAAGAGCATTTTCCTAACTTGGAGAAAGAGCAGGGGTGAGGCATTCCAGAAATGGGGGCTGCCTTCAGATGAACCTACAAACCATGATTTGGAGATGGAACAAACTCTGTTTATGCCTGCTCCTTCCTCCCCATCGGCACACCTGAACAGTTTACGTCCTAGTTTGAGCAAAGTGCTGTTTGCAATTGCAAACCAAGTTCTCAAGCCAGGGTTTGTGATCCTGTTTTGCAGTTCTGATTTGAAGGTGCGAAGTCTGGTGTTATCAAGCCCTGCTTTGCTGCAAAAGGTGTAACAACAAACTGTGGTTTGACCGTGTTTAACAGGAGGAGAGAGTACATGAGTACAGCACTGGTTCATGATCCTCAGGTCCTAACCATAACTTAGAGCATTGTTGGAATGCAGCTGATATTTAGCAAATAAAGTGTCTGGGGCCCCTGATTTCTTAGGCTGATAAATGAAGGGAAAGTTCAATTTGTTATGGCTGAGCCTCAATCTCTCTCTAGCTCAGAGTTCCATGCATTTCCCTGTCTTCTGGTGCTCAGACCAGATCAGTGTTGCATCCTGGGGTTGCAAAACACTCAATTTTTCATGTAATCATAGAACTGTAGAGATGGAAGGGACCCCAAGAGTCATCTAGTCCAACCCACACAGTACAGGAATCACAGCAAAATAACCCCTGGCAGATGGCCACCCAACCTCTGTTTAAAAACCTGCAAGGAAGCAGATTGCACCATTTTCTCAGGTAGATGGAATCTCCTTGTGATTTGAATCGGTTGGTTTGGGTCCTTCCCTCTGAAGCAACAGAGAACAAGTTTGCTCCAGCTTTCATGCAGAAGCCCACCAGCTGTTTGAAGATGGCTTTCTTATCTCCTTTTGGCCTTTTTCCCCCAGGCTAAACACCTGCATATCTGTGAAGCAGGAGTGTCCATGAGAGTGAGGAGAGGGGCTTCTACTTTCTACTTGCAGTAGCCTTTGTTGCTTTTATTATTTTATCCAGCCTCCCTCCCAAAAACTTAAAGCGCTACAGGTGGTTTCTTCTACACCTTTACCTTCACAACAACCTTGTGATGTAGGTTTGGGGGTGGGTGATTCCCTTAAGTAAGCTCTGTGGTGCGACAGGGATTGGTTTATTTATTGCATTTCTAACCCAACTTTTTCTCCAAGGAGCTCAAGGTGGTTCTCCCCCAGCTCATTTCATCCCCACAACAACTCTGTGGTGTAGGTTAGGCTGGGAGGCAGTGACTCAGCCAAAGTCACCCAGCGGGGATTCGAACTCAGGTCTCCCAGGTCCCGGGGCGCCATCCATAATCTCCCAGTCCTCTGTTCCCACACTGATCTTGCTCTCTTCTGCCTTCTCCTCTGCAGTCTGATGGGACAATCCTGGCCATTGCTCTGCTGATCCTGTTCCTTTTGCTGGCGCTGGCTCTGCTGTGGTGGTTCTGGCCGCTCTGCTGCACCGTGGTAAGTTTCCTCCTGCCCACACTGGGATCTCTTCCCTCTTTAGCAGCTCCTCTGTGCGGACGGGCCAATGATTCGAGCATCAAGGAAATCACACCAGAAACCTGCATCCGCTCTGCCAAGTGTTTTGTACGGAGCCAGGGATCTTGCTTTCCTCCCATCTCAGGTGCCCCAGTTTGTGTCCCTGGGAGGTCAAAGCTGGAACTCTCTCTACATCTGGGGCACAATATGAAGCAGGGCTCAGCCCCAGAAGCTGTTTTCCAGCCCCACTGCTACTTGGGCCTGGGCACATTCCTGGGCTCTCAGCAGGTGGGGTGGCCAGCCTGCATCTGAGCAGTACCTTTTTGAGCTTTTCGATTGGAATTGGCACTATTATAGGTGCCGCATACGGTAATACTGATTCTGCATTTGTAAGAACGCAATCATTTTGTTTGGCAGTACCTAAACTTTGGAACTCCCCGCCTTTTGAGATCAAGCACTGTATCATTTCTGGCTCCTGCTAAAAACATTTTTGTTTAGAGAAGCCTACCCAGATCCCTGGAAAGCTGATGAGAATTTTAACCTGTTTTGGAAAAAACTAATGCTATGTTTTAGATTCCACATTGTAATTTTTCTTTGATTTTATTGGGGGGGTTTAAAAATAATTTTATAGAAATTTAAATAAAATTTATATCCCCCCCTTTCCCCCAGACTGGGATTCAAGGTGGCTTACATGAATTAAAACAACACAGATGAAAAACACGGATCTAAGCCATGTTGGGCTTTGTAGGCCATAACCAGCATTTTGAATTTTGCCCAGAAACAGCCAGGCAGCCAAGGAGGGGAGCTGTTGTAGCAAGGGAGCTGTAGTCTCCCTTGGAGAGTTGAAGGTATTTTGAAGGGGTGTTAGCCACTCATGGTGTGTATGTGGCAGGGGGCTGAAATTTGGAAGGGTGTTTTGGGCCAGAAGCAGCAATGGAACAACAGCAACAAAACTGTGTTTGTGTACTGTGTCGGAAGTGACCCCGCTTTCAAATTAATCTTAGGAGCTGTGGTATGCCTCCATCTTGGCATGCCTATCAGATTAATACCCTAGGGACCATGGGCCAGGATGCACAGGCAGGCAGCAGCCAAGGACCCAAGACTGAGGTATCTGCAGAAGGCCTAGGGCAGGTGTCCCCAACCTGGGGCCTTCCGGATTATTTAAAAATAAGTGTCATTAGCCACAACAAGCACAGCTGGCAGTTGTCTAAAACTTCTGAAGGGCACCAAGTTGGACTTGCAGTGGTATCTGGGCAGACACCATGGTGAGTTACTGTTTAGTAAATTGTTGCACTTCTCCAGAAATCTGTTTGCTGTGCAGTTCCTTAAAAGGTAAAGGGACCCCTGACCATTAGGTCCAGTCGTGGCCGACTCTGGGGTTGTGGTGCTCATCTCGCTTTACTGGCCGAGGGAGCCGGTGTCCAGCTTCCGGGTCATGTGGCCAGCATGACTAAGCCGCTTCTGGCGAACCAGAGCAGCGAGCGAAAACGCCGTTTACCTTCCCGCCGGAGAGGTACCTATTTATCTACTTGCACTTTGACGTGCTTTCGAACTGCTAGGTTGGCAGGAGCAGGGACCAAACAACAGGAGCTCACCCCGTTGTGGGAATTCGAACCGCTAACCTTCTGATCGGCAAGTCCTAGGCTCTGTGGTTTAACCCACAGCGCCACCCGCGTCCCAGTGTGCAGTTCCTTAGGAGCACAGAAAAAGGCACAAAATGTGGCACTTGGTTTGGGATGCAGATTTTTACGCATGTTTCTAGACCTCATGATTAGAACAGGAGGCATGAAAGTGCTGGGCAATGCCTGTGATGATGAGCCAGGGTGGTACAGTGCTTAGAGGGCCGGGTTAGGACCCAGGTTCAAATCCCTCCTCGGCCACTCGCCAGATGACCTGATGGCCGGTCATTCCCTCTCAGCCTAACTGACCTTACAGGGGTGTGAGGAGAAAATGGGGAGGGGGGCTATGTACTATCACCTTGATCAAAATAAAAAAATTCCTTCCAGTAGCACCTTAAAGACCAACTAAGTTAGTTCTTGGTATGAGCTTTCGTGTGCAAGCACACTTCTTCAGATACACATGCACACGAAATGTACTTCGGATACACATGCACACGAAATGTACTTCGGATACACATGCACACGAAATGCACACTTCTTCAGATACACATGCACACGAAAGCTCATACCAAGAACTAACTTAGTTGGTCTTTAAGGTGCTACTGGAAGGAATTTTTTTATTTTGACTATGGCAGACCAACACGGCTACCTATCTGTAACTATCACCTTGATATCCTTGGAGGAAGGGGGGGGGGAATACAAACATGATACAATAAATAATAAAGAAATGTTGGTGGTGATTATATTGTTGTTGATAACAAATAATGAGTGGGATTCGCCTCAGAAGTCCCGTCAGTGGAAACTGTACAAAGCCTTCTGCTTGTACAATGGGGATTTCCTCTCTCCCCCCTTCCCAATTTACTTGGGAGGGGGTCAGGTGCACCCCCGGAACAGCACAGGGGTGGAGATTTTGTCTGCCAAGCTGGAATGCCCGTGCTTACTAGGGTTCCCATATGTCTGGGCCATCGGAAACTGTGTCCAGGAAAATCTGGTGTCCGGTTTTTATGCGTATTATGAGATTTTGCATTTTTGAAATACGGCAACCCTAGCTGACAGAATGATCAACTTAGTGTTAAATTCTTCCCAATGTGTTTCTATAATGCTTTTGAGTATTCAAACCACGAGAGAGAGAGAGAGAGAGAGAGAGAGAGAGATGTAACCTTCACAATATGCATGGAGATGGAGGGGCAGAAGAATCGGCTGCTTCTGATGTTTGGGGGCCAGGGAGCAGGTTGCTTCTGTGCCCAGCACAACTCTTTGCAAAAGACGTGATTCCTGCATTTCCGGGGGTCAGACTCAATGATCCTTTGGGTCCCTTCAAATTCTACAGTTCTATGAAAAGCAGAGTGACAGCACAACCCTATGACTTCTACTCAGAAGTAAGTCCCGCTGAATTCAGTGAGACTTAATTCTAGGTAACTTTGCACAGGATTACAGCCTGAATCACACAATCACACAAAACATAAATGTTATTTAATAATAAAATAGAATAAATCACAATTTTTTGCTCAGTTTTATGCAGGAAGTGGGAGGGGGAAGTTTTCTGGGCAAAGAATCTGGAGAACTGGGTGGAGAAAGTCTGATTTCTTCCTTGGTTTTTTATTTTAGCCCAGATACTGATACCGTGTGTGTATCCACCCTTCGAAAGTGGGTCCCAGAACAGGTTGCCCTCCTGATAGGTGTGTTTGAGTAAAGCATGTGTTTTAATTTAAATGGAAACCGTTCCCATCCAGCTGTGCTCCAGGCGAGATAAATGGCCAGCGTCATTTGGGGGCTGGGGATAATTAAATCCACCGACTTCAGTGGAGGAGCGCCATGGATTTTTCTGGACCAAATGGTCTTCCTGGCAAACACCCATCGATAAACATAGTTTCCAAATGCATCATTGTTGATGATTCTCCAGTGTGTTCTGTCGAAGGAAAGATGAAAGATTGGGCTCATCACTCCAATTTACAGTAAATGTGGGGATGTCAAACCGAGGTCAGTTAGACAGTAAGTGAGATTTTAGTGTGTGTGTGTTCTGGCTCAGGCAGGAATCTCCTCCATCTTTCATTTCAGCAGGTGTCATATGCAGGTGGAGCTATGAGAGGCAGGGGTCCCATCCGGACATGCAACAGAATGAGATGTTAGACTCCTGAGCTGGCAGTTTGGCCTGTGCCTCTTCAAACTTCCAGAGGGTGGGGAGGGGATGCTGTTTTTAGCACATCAGGAAGGGAGCTTCTAGCCTAATTCATTGCACTCCTTACAATCCTACTTTTCTACTTGGCAGCAGTTTCTCTTCTTTTTAAATGTAGGGAACAATTTAGGTATTGTTACATGGCATCCCAATCTCTGAGCAGTGAGAGATTCCAGTGGTTCCAGGTGCTTATTCGGGGTTTGGTGGCACTGTGGTCTAAACCACTGAGCCTAGGGCTTGCCGATCAGAAGGTCGGCGGTTCGAATCCCCGTGACAGGGTGAGTTCCCATTGCTCAGTCCCAGCTCCTGCCAACCTAGCAGTTCAAAAGCACGTCAAACTGCAAGTAGATAAATAGGTAGTGCTCTGGCAGGAAGGCAAACGGCGTTTCCGTGCGCTGCTCTGGTTTTGCCAGAAGCGGCTTAGTCATGCTGGCCACATGACCCAGAAAAACTGTCTGCAGAAGCGGGAAAACGCCGGCTCCCTCGGCCTGTAAAGTGAGATGAGCGTCACAACCCCAGAGTCGTTCGCAACTGAACTTAACTGTCAGGGGTTCCTTTACCTTTACCTTTTTTCCTTGGAATGAAGGTCAATGGAGACTGCGGTGTCTTTAGGGTATATGGTTTTGTTTACACATATATAGAAAATGGGCATAGGAAGAATGGGCTCACAATATTAGCACCCCAACAGATATTGCCTCGCTATGAGTCACAGCTTTGGATCCTGCACAGATTAAGCATGTCTCTGTGTCTCCTGTTTCCAGGTTGCTTCCAGGTCAGCACACACTCTCTGGATATTGTTCTCATACCTAGCAGCTAGGTGAGGGTGGTAGTGAAAGAAAGCTGCCTCCCATTAGCCTTGAGGGCACCATCACTTAGTTGTAGCTCTTGCAACTTGGCTCATTCTTTCAGGATGTTGATCTGCAGCATGGAGTGTCCTAGTGGACATTCCAATGCCTCCCCATTTCAACCTCATCCTTCTCCAGCATGTGCAGACCAGAGTTCCCTTTAACTGAACTCCAGAGGTTCTGCTTTTCTGTTGTTAGCTGGGAGCAGAATTGCAACAGAGCAGGAGTGAGCAACCGGCAACCCTGCCAGGGGCACAACTTGTGCTGGGGAGTCCCAAAAAAACATAAGAAGAGCTTCCTGGATCAGGCCAGTGGCCCATCTAGTCCAGCATCCTGTCCACAGAATGGCCAACCAAGGGAACATCATTTGCACACTCTAGACAAGACAAGGACATGGTGGGAAGAAAGTAATGTAATGAAATCTCAATAGGGATAAATGTAAGGCTCTGCATTGAGACAGGACTAACCTGATCCACAAATACAGGTTGGGGGTGTGAAAAGGATCTAGGGGTCTTAGTAGATCACAAGCTTAACATGAGTCAACAGTGTGATGCAGCAGCAGAAATGGGCAATGCAATTCTAGGCTGCATCAAAAAAAGTAGAGTGTCAAGATCAAGGGAAATAATCCTAGAATGTTATTTTTGTTCCAAACTTTGCAGATTCTTGACAAGATGGACTGTTTCAAGAGGTGGCAGAAGGACATTTCGAAATTTGTCTGGCAGGGCAAAAAGCCCAGAATAAAATATAAAATACTGACAGATGTAAAAGAAAGAGGGGGATTTGCCCTGCCGGACTTGAAATTGTACTATGAAGCAGCAGCATTTTGCTGGCTGAAAGAGTGGATGCTCCTCGAGAACACAGATATCTTGGATTTAGAAGGTTTCAATAATACATTTGGTTGGCATGCATATCTATGGTATGACAAAATTAAGGTGCATAGGGCCTTCAAAAACCATATTGTCAGAAAAGCATTATATAATGTTTGGATAAGATACAGAGATCTGTTGGAAAACAAAACCCCTAGATGGTTGTCACCCTTAGAGGCTAAAGCACTGAAAAAGCTCAATATGGAGGCCGAATGGCCAAAGTATTGGGAAATCTTGGAACAAGATGGAGATAAATTGAAGTTACAGAGTCATGAGAAATTGAAACCTAAAGTACGAGATTGGCTCCATTATTATCAAATATTGGAGGTGTACAAACAAGATAGGAAAATTGGCTTCCAGGTGGAGAAATCAAAATTAGAAACTGAACTGTTAGAACCCAATACTAAGAATTTGTCAAGAATGTATAATTTGCTGCTGAAATGGAATACACAAGATGAAATAGTTAAATCAGCTATGATTAAGTGGGCACAGGACATTGGTCATAACATTATGTTTGCTGACTGGGAATGGTTGTGGAACACCGGGATAAAATTTACGGCATGTAATGCCTTAAAGGAAAATATTATGAAAATGATTTATAGGTGGTACACGATCCCAGTCAAGCTAGCAAAGATTTACCATTTGCCCGATAATAAGTGTTGGAAATGCAAAGAAACGGAAGGTACTGTCTATCACCTTTGGTGGACGTGCCCAAAGATTAAGGCTTTCTGGGAGATGATATACAATGAAATGAAAAAAGTACTTAAATGTACATTCCCTAAGAAACCAGAGGCCTTTCTCCTGGGCATTGTCGGCCAATTGGTGTTAAAGAAAGATAGAACTTTCTTTATGTATGCTACGACTGCAGCAAGAATACTCATCGCAAAGTATTGGAAGACACAAGATCTACCCACCTTGGAAGAATGGCAGATGAAAGTGATGGACTATATGACACTGGCTGAGATGACTGGCAGAATTCGTGATCAGGGGAAAGAGACGACGGAAGAGGATTGGAAGAAATTCAAAGCTTATCTTAAGAACTATTATAAAATTGATGAATGTTAAAATGTCGAGGTGTTGAGAAAGAAAAAGGGATTACAGTGACATAAGATTAAGTTGAAGAAAAGACTAATAGAACATATATTTGATAAAATTATTTAGAAACTGCTGAAATAATTTTTGAAATTGGAATGCAGAAAGGGTATGGGGGAGTCCGAGAAGCAAGGGATATGAAAAAAAGGTTATGAAATTATACATGTTTGTTTGTCCGTTTATTTGTTTGTGTTGTTTAAAAAATGTTGTAAAACCAATAAAAAAATTATTTTAAAAAAAAGATCAAGGGAAATAATAGTCCTGCTCTATTCTGATCCTGGCCATTGGTCCCATCACCTCCTGGCAAATAGAAGGGGAAGAAATGGAGGCAGTGAGAGGTTTTACTTTCTTGGGCTCCATGATCACTGCAGATGGTGACAGCAGTCACGAAACTAAAAGACGCCTGCTTCTTGGGAGAAAAGCAATGACAAACGTAGACAGCATCTTAAAAAGCAGAGACATCACCTTGCCAACAAAGGTCCGTATAGTAAAAGCTATGGTTTTCCCAGTAGTGATGTATGGAAGTGAAAGCTGGACCATAAAGAAGGCTGATCGCCGAAGAATGGATGCTTTTGAATTATGGTGCTGGAGGAGACTCTTGAGAGTCCCATGGATTGCAAGAAGATCAAACCTATCCATTCTGAAAGAAATCAGCCCTGAGTGCTCACTGGAAGGACAGATCCTGAAGCTGAGGCTCCAATGAAGCTGGCCACCTCATGAGAAGAGAAGACTCCCTGGAGAAGACCCTGATGTTGGGAAAGATGGAGGGCACAAGGAGAAGGGGATGACAGAGGACGAGATGGTTGGACAGTGTTCTCGAAGCTACCAGCATGAGTTTGACCAAACTGTGGGAGGCAGTGGAAGACAGAAGTGCCTGGCGTGCTCTGGTCCACGGGGGTCACAAAGCGTCGGACACGACTAAACAACTGAACAACATTCTGCCTTGGTCAGACCTCATTTGGAGTCCTGCGTCCAGTTTGAGAAGGATAATGACAAGTTGAAAGGTGTGCAGAGGAAGGCAACAAAGAGGATCAGGGGTCTGGAAACCAAGCCTTATGAGGAACGGTTGAGGGACTTGGGGATGTTTATCCTGAAGACTGAGAAGTGAAAGGATAGCCATCTTCAAATATGCGAAGGGCTGTCCCAGGGAAGATGGAGCCAACTTGTTTTTTGCTGCTCCCCGGGGGAAAGGACCAGAACCAATGGATTCAGATGACAAGAATAGTGATTCTGGCTAAATCTTAGGAAGAACTTTCTGATGGTAAGAACTGTTAGGCTGTGGAATGGGCTGTCTCAGAAGGTGGTGGGTTCTGCTTCATTCGAAGTCTTTAAACAGAGCTTGGACGGCCATCTCCCAGGGATTCTTTACCCGTGAACCTTGGCAGCCCCTTCCAATTCTATGATTCTGTGAAAGCATCACTCCAAATGCCATAATTCTCATGGAAATATCTGGTGATGAGAAAAGTGATGTTGGATCCGTTTGGAAAAATTTGGTTCTCACCCTGGACTTCAATTAACCCAAAGGATCTGAAATGTTGGAGGAAAAAGGAATGTAAGAATAACTGAAGAATGTTTGATTATTATTGAGGATGAAGCTGGAGAGGAAACGCAGAGGCTCAGCTGTAACCCCCAAGGAACAATTACAGTGGAACTTACACATTTTCCCATCAGCGTGGAGGAAATAATGAGCTTCAGAATGGTTTGACAGCCGCCCTTTCCAGCCATGGAGCTAATGACAAGCATTGTTTATCTGGCCTATTAGGATGCTTTCCAGAAAAATAGCACTGCTTGATTATTATTATTTTAAGCGAAGAAACATAAGAGGAAAGTTGTGAGAAATAATCTTGAGCAAAACGCGCACAGTGGAAACAGCACCAGGCAACCCAGCGGAAAGTTTTCTTTTGCAAACCTCCTTGGAACGAGTTGCAAGCTTAGCAATGGCTAGATTCCTGCTGGATCAAGCCAAGGACCCATCTAGTCCAGCTTCCTGTTCTCACAGCGGCCAACCAGATGCCCGTGGGAATCCAGGGAGCAGAATATGGGTGCAAGAGCCCTCTCCCATCCCATGGCTTTCTGCAACTGATATTCAGAAGTGTTGCTGTCTCTGATTGTGGAGGTAGAGCATAGCTATCACGGCTAGGAGTTCCTGATAGCCTCCTTCTCCATGAATTTGTCTAATCCTTTTAAAAAGTCATCCAATATAGTAGCTATCACTGCCCCCTGTGGCAGTGAGTTCCACTGGTTAACTATGCGCTGCGTGAAGAAGTATCCATCATGAGATTTAGATGCTTTGGGTCTAAAGTGGTGCGTTGTTTTGTAGCCTAGCTTTTTTTGTTGTTTCTGTGAATGGAATTCGTCTCTGCCTGTTGAAGCTAAATGGGCGAGACGTTACGGGGCAACACCTACTGCATTTGGCTTCGCTCAGTGACCCAGTGTGCTTTGCTGCTGCTGCTGCTGCCATTCTTTATGCCATCAGCTCATAGCATGGTGCTTGCCATTCGTACTATTGAGCAGTGGAAACAAAGAAACAGAAAAAGGAAAGGAAAACGTCTGGTTTTAATCTCAGTCCCCCTCTGTGGCAGGGATGGACACAGGGCGGTATATGTTTCATGTTAAACAAAGCTGTCCATGTATACATTTTTCATTCTTGGAGTTGAAAATGAAATGCAAACATTTAGAGCGTAGACATATCATGGTCCCAGGACTTGGACTCCAGTGCTGCTGCCTTGAAAGAGGAGGGCTGGAACATTGCAGACCCTAAGAAGTCGGGGAGAGCTTTTCTCTGGCCCCTCTCCACAAGGGCCTAAAAGCAGAGCCCTGTTGAGCAAGGCACAAACAGTACCGACACATTCACAAGACAGTATGAAGAAGCAGATTCTCTTAACAATATCCTTTCACACTCTCTTTTTACAATTTTTGCATCTCTTGACATGTAGGCCATCTGTTAAAGCATATCCTATCCACTACAACAGCTAGTCAATGCTCCTCCACCATCAATTTTGTCTAATCCCCTTCTACAGCTATCCAAACTGGAAGCCAACATGATATATTGTGGCCATGAGTTCCATCCATTAACTATGCACTTTCTTTGTCCATCACTGCATACACCTCTTGTTGGTGGGTTTCATCGAATGATGCTGCATTCTTACGAAAGAAGGAGAGGAGGTGGAGAAAACCCTCTTTCAGATACTCCCTTGAATGAAGAGCATGTTGAAGACTCTTCAGCGGCCTCTCCCTCTGGGCACTTGTGTGGATTGGGCCCTGAGAGGGAGGGCATACTCTAAGCAAAAAGTAAGGTCACCACAACTTCCATCATAGAGCTTCAATATGCTGATGACAACATAGTGTGTGCACACTCGGAGGATGGCCTCCAAACAATCCTAAATATATTTGCAGAAGCTTATGAAAAGCTTGGCCCTTTGCTCAACATCCAAAAAACCAAAGCGCTGCACCAACAAGTACAAAACAGCCCCTCTGCAGCACCACAAATCCAACTCAATGGTGTAACATTGGAAAATGTCGGTCACTTCTCCTACCTGGGCACAGGGCCAACACTGATGACGAAATCCAGGATCGCCTGAGCTCTGCGAGTGGAGCTTTCTCCTGACTGAAGTGCAGAGTATTTGAGGACCAGGATATTTGCAGGTAAACTAAAATGCCTATTTACAAAGCTATTGTACTGCCAACCTTACTATATGCTTGTGAAACATGGACCACTTACAAATGCCATCTCCAACTCCTCACAAGATTCCATCAACAGTGTCTCTGAAAAATTTTGCATATCACTTGGGAAGACAGGTGAACTTATGCCAGTGTACTGGAAGAAGCAAAGATCACCAGTGTCGAAGCAACGATTCTTCAACATCAACTTCGTTGGACTAGTCATGCTGTTCAGATGCCTGATTATTGTCTTCCAAAGCAACTACTCTATTCCAAACTTAAAAATGGAAAGTGAAATCTAGTGGTCAACAAAAGAGGTTTAAAGACTCTCTCAAGGCAAACCTAAAATTAAAAGTAGTATAAACACGAAAATTGGGAAACACTGGCCTGCGAGTACTCCAACTGGATAACAGCCTTTACCAAAGGTGTCATGGATTTTGAAGACACTCAAACTCAGGATGAAAAATGCTAAGAGGAAGGCACATTTGGCAGACCCTCACCATGATCAACTCCCGCCCAGAAACCTATGTCCCCAATGTGGAAGGACGTGAGGATCCAAAATTGGCCTCCACAGTCACATATTGGCTCACTGTTAAAACTGTGTTCATGGAAGACAATCTTACTTGGCTACGAGTGCTCTTCAAAGAAGACAGGTGGGCAGGCAAGGGCTTGGAGAGGAGGAGGTGGGGCCCAGAGAGTGGGCTGCACAAAATCTCAAGCCAGCAGTCGATCTGTACAGTGGTTCCCACTGTAGGGGATTACCTGGGGGGGGGCACTTGGGGTGAGTTTATGGCACCAGGCTTTCCAGAAAAAGTTTGGGAACCACTGACCTATACCTATTGATTTGTGTGGTGCTGGTGAATTAAACCTCCTGTAGCTTCATTGCCCTGGTTTATTTTGCTCCTTCTCACGTAGGGAGAGATTGAGCTCTCTGTTCCTCTCCAAGGCTGCTGCATCTGAGGTTTAGGAGAGATGCTTGCCATGCCTCTGTTTTCGCTTTCCTGCTGGATGGACTCCATGCTACTCTTGGAGAGAATTGCTGTGGCATTTGCCAGCTCCTTGCTACGTTGGAGATGCAAGAAATAGCAGCCTCACACTCGCATCTGCTTTGACAGTTTCTATGGTGAAGACCCCAGGCCTATTTTTTTAACAGAAAGCCCAAACACAACCCCTCACATGCAGAGTAAAATTCTGGACTCAATGTACTTTCGATAAATGTATTTATTTAATTTTCATCCCACCCTTCCTTCAAGGAGTGTTGGCTGGCATCTGTGTTCACCCATCCCACATTTTATCCTCAGAGCTATCCAGGAGAGATGGGCGGGGGACAAAGCTACACTTGATCCTTGTTGCTGTGTGCCAGGGAACAAATCAATTAGGCAAAATGTGGATTTTGTGAGTACGTATTATTGTGGGTTTGGTGTGGGTCAGTCTGGATGATGCCCTGAGCCCCTTCCAGTTCTTGCTGTCCTGCACCCAGGGAGGGTTAGGATGTAAGAGAAGAGTTTGTTGAACTGGTCAGACAAGTTTCTTTGTAAGAAATGACCTTAGCTGGCTACTCAAGTGTCCTGGTCAGCATCTCAAAAGAATGAGGCAGTTTGTGAGAGCTACACCTAAGTGATGGTGCCCTTCAGGCTAAGGGGCGGGCCTCTCTTCCATCCACCTCTCTTAGTTACTTGATAGCCGGAGAAAGTTTGTCCATGCACTGTCCATGCTTAGAACTACTCTCTAACCATTTTTTCACGTGTTCTGGGAAGTGAGTCTTGACTGAGTTTAAAACCTGACTGTAGTGCAGCCTGGCTATGGACTAACTCCCTGTGTTTCTTCTTCATTCTTTTTAGATCATTAAGGAGCCTCCCCCACCCCCCATGGAAGACAGCGAGGTAAGTGCCCACTTCATTATGGCTTCTGAATAGCTCCTCTTGCCTTTGCTTTGTGTCTTTGCCCTGTGTGGAACTCAATTGCGCCGTCCACCCCTGCAGAAAGCAGCTTTGCCAGCCCTCTGTGTGTGGCTAGGGAAGCACTGAGCCTTGGACTTGCAAAGCTCCTTTTGCAGTGCTTCTCTATCACCTGACAACCAGCTGGAGAGTGTTGTGCAAGGGACTTTGACAGGTAGGTTGTAATGGCACCAGGTGATTGACAGGTGGGTTTTTCCTGCTGGCCTGTCAAAGTTGGCCTGTAGGGCTGGTGGGGACGGATACGGATCTGGCCCACTGGGCCAATCACCTTCCCCACTCCTGTATGTCTGTTATGTGCTGGCTATCTCCCTCGTATTAATTCAAACTGTGCCGTGTCATGCAGTGATAGGATACTGGATGTGAAATTCAATCTGTTTGCTGTCGATCGCCTCCTTTTCTTTGAAACCTCCAGATGTTGCTCTGAATCGTGAAACCTCTTGAATTATGTTGCCGTTTGAGGTCTGCTTGTTTGTTTTCATTGAGAACTTCAGTTTGAGTGAGGCCCAAGCTAACCAACACCATCAAAACCCTGTGTCCTGGTGATTATTCTCCTGGGTGCAAACCTGAGCATTTGTTCAAGGAAATGGACGGTTGGACTCAGTTCCCAAATCTGAATTGCTGTGTTGTTGTCTCGGGTCCATTTCTTCACCCACATGGCAGGAGGGCCAAGCCACTAGCCAGCCTGTAATTGGATAATGCTTGCAACTGATGTCATCTTGCCCACTTAACAACTAGCGATAGACACACTTGGCAGGTCCGTTGCATTCAGTAGCATGGTTGCAATTTAGCAAAAAAGGTGATTATGACTTCTGTTGAGAGGAGCCTTCTTGCAAAACCAAAGCAATCGTCTGTGTTCTTTTCCTGGAGAGACTGAACTCCTAGAAGCCATTGCTGTTCCAGCATCTGAGCCCAAGCACTGTTGACCTGGGTAGACTGAGGGAGGGTCTGCAGCTCAGTGTCAGAGACAGGCTTTGCATGGGGAAGGACCCAGGCTAAAACCCTGGCATTTCCCTGTAGGTCTGAGAAAGGCTTTTGTCTTAAATCTTGGAGAGCTGGTGCCAGGTAATGCAGATGATCCTGACCTTGATGGACCAATGAGCTTTGACTCAAGATTTGACATGGATTCAGTCTCATTGTTTCCTATATGAGGTCTCTTTGCCTCAGACCACTTTGTCTCCCTGTTCATTGTCTCCCTGTTCATTGTCAAGGGGTAATAGTTTGGAGGAGTGGAAGTCCACACCAATGGAGGGCTTCCCCCCACTAGTCATTTTTAGGGTGTTTTTTCCACCTTTGAATAATCTGGTGGAGGTGGCCTCCATTGGCTTGCACAGGGCAGGGAGGAAAGCACACACCTCCCCAAAAAAGCCTCCTCCAGGATCTTGGGGCAATAGAGAAGGGGTGCATTCCCCCATCTTACCCATGTTGAAGGGACAAACAAGTGGGGCAACAGCCAAAGCTCTGAAGTGTGTCCAGTACATTAGAAACAGCTTGCTTTACTTCAGGGAAGGTTCACATAAGCTCGCAAGAGACCATTTGCATTCAGTATTTGGGCTTCAACCAAAGTGGGTGCAACTTCCTAAGATATCACCCCATGGGGTTCTGAACCATAAAAGCTTGTGACCTTGTCGCATAGTGAATAAGCATGAATGACTGGAGCAGAGATTTAGCTCCAGTGACAGACGAATCTTTTTTCTCTGTGGTTCTGGTTCTTTTTCTTTTTAAAAAAATGATATTTATTGAAATTTTACAGACAGTGAAAGGTTACAGAATTTAAACATAAAAAGTAAGAACAAAGAATAACCATAATAAAAAGGGGGGGAAAGAGATACAAAAATACAAAAACAAAACACGTAAAAAGTAAAAAGCAGTTAAAAAAGAAAAATCAGTATTTTCATGTCTTATATTTCATTTACTTGTTTCCTGACCTCCTCACACCTCCCTTTTTTGTATTCCAGTTCAAATGATTAATTCAGCAAATCCTTACCCTCTATCATTTATCCTTACTCAATATCTTAACCTATTATAAATATGTATTTTCAACCATTATCAATCCGTATTTACATATTCTTGTTAATCTTTTTACCAATACCGCTTATTTTCAACCCAACATCCCTTTAACATTCATTAATTTTACAGTATTTCTGCAAATAGTCTTTAAATTTTTTCCAGTCTTCTTCCACCACCTCTTCTCCCTGATCTCGGATTCTGCCAGTCATTTCTGCCAATTCCATGTAGTCCATCATCTGGTTCTATCTAGTTCATGGTGCTGTTGGTCTAGCAGAGCTGGTTCAGAAACTAACATGTTCAACAAAATGTATAACTGTATAAGAACCTAAGAACAGCCTGCAGCATTCTGTTCTCACAGTGGCTGAAGTGTGAGAACAAGTTGTGGAAAACTAGCAAGCAGGACCTTCTGGAGGCATAGGGACTGCCTTCTCCTCCATGAATTTGTCTAATCCTCAAGTTAGTGCCCATCCCTGCCTCCTGTGGGAGGGAGTTCCATAGTTTAACGAAATGCTTCCTTTCATCTGCCCTGAATCTTCCAACATTCAGCTTCGTTGGATCCACAAGTTCTAGCAAAGGTTATTCTAACTGTAGGACAGCCTTTGGCCACCTGGTTCCCGCCAGATGTTTTGAACCACAACTCCCATGAGCTCCAAGCAGCACAACTGATGGGAATTGTAGTCCCAAACACCTGGGGGTTGTTGAAGGCTGCTTTGGGAACCTTAGGCTAGGTAGTGGAGTGCCCTTGTGAGGTACCTAGGAGGGAATATCAGATGAAGCTCAAGGTTTTCCAGAAAAGGAAAGTTTTGCTAAAAGACTGAAATAATATGCAGTATACTTGAAGGCTGTCCCAGAGAGGAAAGGGTTATAGAGGGAGTGGGAAAGGAGTTGGCAGAGACCCCAAGGCTGCTGCACAGTTATGCTTTACCAGGGGGGAAGGGAAGGGGGAGCAATGGAAGTTGGAAAACTGGCAAGAGAGACAGAAAGAAATAGGGGGGGAGCAAGTTATACCTTTCCTTCCATATGATCTGTCCAAAAACATGTCAATGGAGGGGGGTCCTCAGCTCCAGGGTGAATCCCCCCAAAGAGAAACCATGGCATGGCATTGTTGGTCAATGATTGCTGAATGGATGTTCAAAGGCTGGTATTCCAGGAGTCAGTCAAGCTGAGTGTGTCTCACTAAGATTGTTTTCACTCAGGTCATTGATAGTGTCAGAAAGACCAAACTAATGACAGACTGGGTAATGACCAGAAGGAGGATTCCTCGATAAACAAAAGGGAAGGATGGTCGTCTAATAGTCTAAACTGGATGCTAGCAGAGTAGAATCACTTTGGCCAGAAGAGGCCACAGCTGTTGGACCAGCCTCAGCTGGTGGAAGGCACACTTGCACTGCCCCACAGTGGCTACATGAAACCAAGCTGGCCATATGAAACCACCTTCAGATATTTGAAGATGGCTATCGCATCGCCTCTCAGTCATCTCTTCTCCAGGTTAAACCACCTCAGCTGGCTCAGCTGTTCCCTTGATCATCTTGGTCTTTCAAGCAGACTGTTCGACTTCACCTTCCTGGGCAGACAAGCGGGGGGGGGGAGGAGGAGACCCCTTCTCATTTAACAACATTCTCGTCCTTCAGGTTGATGCAACTGTTAAGAAAGTAGCTAAAAAGGTTAAGGGACCCCCTGACCATTAGGTCCAGTCATGACCGACTCTGGGGTTGCGGCACTCATCTTGCTTTATTGGCCGAGGGAGCCGGTGTACAGCTTCCGGGTCATGTGGCCAGCATGACTAAGCCGCTTCTGGTGAACCAGAGCAGTGCACGGAAACACCATTTACCTTCCTGCTGGAGCGGTACCTATTTATCTACTTGCACTTTCACGTGCTTTCAAACTGCTAGGTCGGCAGAAGCAGGGACCGAGCAACGGGAGCTCACCCCGTCACGGGGATTCAAATCGCTGACCTTCTGATCGGCAAGTCCTAGGCTCTGTGGTTTAACCCACAGCGCCACCCGCATCCCTAAGAAAGTAGCTAGTCAACTGTTAATTTAAAATAAAACACCAAAGTTTTCAATAAATATGAGGGATCTTTGAAAACTCATAGGAACCAACACAGAGAATCATTACAGACCTTAAATACCATCCCCAGAGAGTTGTACTCCTGTGCTGTACTGAATGGAATCTCGAACCCGATTTTGTGTTTATGTGTTATGCTGGATCTGTTGCCAAATGCATCTTGCTTTTCCACCGAAAGCATGACTTAATAGGGGGTCCAGCCTCAGTACCAGGTTAGTGAAGTGCTTCTTGCAGGTGTAGGAGGATTACGGCCCGGCAACCCCACACCCCTGTAGCTTTCGGAGTCGGTGAAGATTTGGCAGCGGCCCATTTGCACTGCAGAGCTGTTCGTCTAGCTTTTATCTGTGTTTATTATTCCTTTCCAGATTGTTTCCTTTTTCCCTCTCCCTGAAAGATCTCATGGGCAGATACAGTTAAATAAACTGGAGGGCGAGCAACGGCGCTCAGTGCAGCAGGAAAGGCATTATTACCCATCAGCGTGTTGTACAGGCCGTCTCCCCCTCCTCTCCCGGTCACCCCAGGCTCACGCCTCGCTGGTGGGAAGGGCAAAGGCGGGGAGAATGGCGCCTTGTAGCAGAGCCAGGGACCTCAAGGGAAGGGTGTGGGGCTTGAATGCAACCCCGATGTGATTGGGAACAGATGAGAAGCAGGTTCTGGGCCTGGAAGGTGAAGCTTTTGCAAGCAACATTGGGTCGCCGAGGTCGGGAAGAAGAAGCTGCTTCTTGTAGCCAAAGCAATAGTTCACTAAGCCAGTGGCAACTGAAATTTTAAACATCTTATGTTTAAACAGCATAGGAGCCAACTCTTGGGGCCGAGGTCCCTTCCGCAGTCCCCATAAAATATTTGAGGGTCCCCTGCAAAGTTGATGGGCATGGTCATTGACATGGTATTCATGTGCCATGGGATCGATTATGTGGGGCTGGACTTCCCCCCCTCCCCATATTTTGTTTGTCGGCACCCCTGCCACACATAATCTCTGAGCTTCTTCTACTTGCCTTCCCAAACTAAAACTAAAAAGTTAACCATTGCTTTCATCTTCAAATACCGGAAAATGTCACATGGAAGATGGAACAAGCTTGTTTTCCGCTGCTCTGGAGGAGAGGACCTGAACCAATTGATTCCTTTTTTTAAAAAATATAAATATTTATTAAAGTTTTCACAGTATTACATAATGAAAAAATAAAATAAAATAAAATAAAATAAAAAACAGTTAAAAATAATTCCATCTTTTCGGCACTTATCTTTCATTTACTTGTTTCCCGGACCTCCTCATACCTCCCTTTTTTGTATTCCAGTTCAATTTATTAGTTCAGCAATTCCTTTCCCTCCTTATTATCCTGATCTTTAATCTTAATATATTATAACATTAAATTTTCACCTATTAAAAATCCAATTTTTCCATATTCTTTTAAACCATTACAGCTAGAAACCACTTAACTTCAATCCAACATCATTCTAACATTCATTAATTTTGAAATATTTCTGCAAATAGTCTTTAAATTTCCTCCAGTCTTCTTCCACCGACTCTTCTCCCTTGAACCAATGGATTCCAATGGCAAGAAACTTTAGAAATAACTTTCTGAGGGTATGAGCTGTTCAGCAGTGCAACAGACACCCTACTAGGAAGGTGGTGGACGATTCTTCAGTGGAGGTTTTCAAACAAGAGGTTGGATAGCCAGGGATTTTTGAGCTGTGATTCCTGTATTGCAGGGGATTGGACCAGATTACTCTTGGGGTCCCCTTCCAGCTCCACAGTCCTATAATTCTATACCTCCATTGGTCGTACTGGTGAGGCCTGGTAGCTTTACTTTCACTATTGGTAATAATAAACAGGAGTGCTCATTAGATTACAAGGAAAGAGTGAGTAACAGAACATTTCAGTCAGCTGTTTTTGTTTCTTATAGCGGCATCAAAACATAAATAAATCAAGTAATGTTGGGTTCTTGTTTTGCTTTTCATTGTTGGTTTTGCAACTCATCCTCTGGCAGTCAGGTGACAGTTGACCCATCACGTCAAATAGACTCCACATGGCTGACTGCTCCCCCCTCCCTCCCTCTTTCTTTCTTTCTTTCTTTCTTTCTTTCTTTCTTTCTTTCTTTCTTTCTTTGCAGTAATGGAGCAAAAAATAGAAAAATCACCAACACCCACTTCAGAAAATCCCAAACTCCAAGATAGAAAATAGATATTGTAATATTTATATTTTATTGAAACGGCTTGTGTTGGAAAGAAGTAATTTGTTTCCAGACTCTTGATGCCAGATTTGAATCCTGAGAACATATGTCATTATTTTTAAGTATTTCCCGGCAACTGGTCTCTGGCCTCTGAGTTCTAGTCTGTGGCCCTCTAGGTGTTGTTGGGCAGCCCTGACCATTGGCCATGCTGGCTGGAACGGATGGAGGTGGAGCCCAATCAGAAATGCCTCAAATGGCATTTGGACCTGCCAAAGCTTTCCTCCTTCTTGCCAAATAGCTGCAGCACAGTCCACGACACTAGAGACTCATCACTACACAAGCTCTGTTTCTAGCACCAGAGAACCTTCACTTTCATATCAAAGAAACAACCTACCTCTAGCCTTTGGGGATCACAGAAAAACCAGGAAAATGTGTGAGGGAAGGCTCAGAAAATAGATCTACCTCGAGCAAAAATTATTTGGTAGAATTGAAGCGGTCAAGGGGTATGACAGATACCCTAATCTTGTTTCATTCCTAGCTGATGGGATGCTTTTTCCATGTGTTTTGAAGGGCTCTTGGAAGCAGAAACGTTCTGACGTTGCCAACAAATGATGCTCATTCAGGAACAGATGATTCCAAATTTTGTAATGTGAGACAAATAAGTATTTTGGAGGAGAGGTTGCTGTTTTCGTGATGGTGGATCTCTTCTTGCAAAAAAAAAATATTTTTCAAACTGTAGCTAAAACAGATATAGATATAGATATATAAATGTCTAGTCCCCTTAAATACACTTTACTGGAAGTTTGACTGGTTCAGGTGGGGGTGTTTTACCCGAGCAGCAGCAGCACCAGTGAGGAGACTATGTCAAACTATTCTTCCTGTGTTGTTTCCTTAAGAAAAAGAGGGAGAAATGCGGTCTGCAAGGGGCAGGGGGCTTGCTTTTTTATTTCAGGAACCACCGGAACATACTGGTGCACCCAGTCGGGCCACCCGCTGTTGTTCGCCTTCTGGGTGTGGTGCCTCGGGTGCTAATCCTGGTTCTGAGAACTGGGTCCTTTACTCTGCCTTGAACTGGTAGAGCAGGCATAGGCAAACTCGGCCCTCCAGATGTTTTGAGACTACAATTCCCATCATCCCTGACCACTGGTCCTGTTAGCTGGAGATGATGGGAGGTGTAGTCCCAAAACATCTGGAGGGCCGAGTTTGCCTATGCCTGTGCTAGAGGATTGCATGCCATATTATGGCGACGGGCACCCATCCGCACTCAAGAGGGGCAGCAAAATACCCTGGTTGACCCATGGCCCAAAACATGCACGGGGGCAGCTTCTGCTTGTGTGGGGTCAAGTGGGGCAGCGGAGTGGCTGAGGAATTCTGCTGGCAGCATCTTTTCCTCCAGATCAGCGGTTCTCAACCTGTGGGTCCCCAGATGTTGTTGGACTACAACTCCCTTCATCCCTGAGCTCTGGTCTTGCTAGCTAGGGGTGATGGGAGTTGTAGTTCAACAACATCTGGGGACCCACAGGTTGAGAAAGGCTGCTCCGAATGTTTCTCTTGCTCACAGCACAGAAAATGGAGCCTCTCGACACGGGATTTGCGTGGCTTCTTCTTGTGTTTTTCTCTTCTTCGATTCGGCACCGCTGCTGCTGCTGCTGTTTTGAGTTTTCTGGCCTGTCAACTCCTCCTGCCCCGAAATCTTAAATGGCTTGCAAGGTTTTTAAGGCCCTGCGGAGAGTGTCTTAAGCATTGGTATTTCCTGTTGTGCGAAGGCCTTTGCAGTAACAAAGTGAGGAGAGCAGGAGAGAGAGAGAGAGAGAGAGAGAGAGAGGGCAAGAAAAGAAAATATTTGGATGGTTTTCCTTCCCGTTTTCAAGCAGCAGAAAAGAAATATGATAAAACAAAACCCTCACGAAAAGCTCCATTCAAGCTCCCCGGCATGTCAGAGGATCTAGTAAAGTGGGAACTCTGCCTGCATGGAGCAGAGTCCTTTGCAAACGACCTACTTACACCCTTAACATTTATCAAAAGAGTCACACCATGCACTGAACTGATTTACACTCAAGGCAACCAGAGCACTGAACCAGGCCAAAGGGGCCTCTGTCCAGGCATGTCACTATCCCTGGCAAGGCACCCAGAGCTGCTGCAGGTCCATCTCTTTTCCTTCCTTCCTTGCAGGACCAGCCCAGGACATTTTGTTGCCTGAGGCGAACCAGAAAATGCCACCTCCCTGCCCAGGCAACCTTTCCCGCCCCCAGCTGCACATGTGCAAACTCCTCCTTATCACAGAATCATAGAGTTGTTGAGTTGGAAGGGACCTTAAGGGTCATCTAGTATAGGCATGTCCAACTTCCAAGAGACTGCGATCTGTGAAAAAACAGGCAGTGACCACAGCCTAGGTCTTGCCAATCAGGTTGGCAGTTCGAATCCCTGCAATGGGGTGAGCTCCCGTTGCTGGGTCCCTGCTCCTGCCAACCTATCAGTTCGAAAACACGTCAAGTGCAAGTAGATGAATAGGTACCGCTCCGGCGGGAAGGTAAACGGCATTTCCGTGCGCTGCTCTGGTTCGCCAGAAGCACCTTTGTCATGCTGGCCACATGACCCGGAAGCTGTACACCGGCTCCCTTGGCCAATAAAGCGAGATGAGCGCCGCAACCTCAGAGTCAGTCATGACTGGACCTAATGGTCAGGGGTCCCTTTACCTTTAAGTTGTTGATCTGCCACGGACCCCCCGCAATCAACCAGTTGATCACTGATGGACATCCCTGATCTAGTACAACCCCCTGCAATGGAGAAGAGTCCACAACTTCCCGAGAGAGCCAAAGAACCTGCCCGCCCACCTGCCTGACGCTTTAGGGGGCTGAGAAGTCTGAGGCCAGAGTTTTCCAGCGCCCTCCTTCTTACTTTGGACTTGCAGGCTGGACCACTTTAAGAGGAGACCCAGGTGGCGCTGAGGAGATGAGGGCTTGCTCTCTCCATCAACTGCCCTCGGTTCCAGGTCTCTCTGCTGCTGGCTGCCTGGTCCCTAGAGCCAGAGTCCCCCCCCCCCCACCTCACCCCAAGGCCAGAGGTAGCCAGTTCCAGGCTTGGCAGAGGAGAATCATAGAATCATAGAGTTGGAAGAGACCACAAGGGCCATCGAGTCCAACCCCCTGCCAAGCAGGAAACACCATCAGAACACTCCTGACATATGGTTGTCAAGCCTCTGCTTAAAGACCTCCAAAGGAGGAGACTCCACCACACTCCTTGGCAGCCAATTCCACTGTCGAACAGCTCTTACTGTCAGGAAGTTCTTCCTAATGTTTAGGTGGAATCTTCTTTCTTGTAGTTTGGATCCATTGCTCCGTGTCCGCTTCTCTGGAGCAGCAAAAAACAACCTTTCTCCCTCCTCTATATGACATCCTTTTATATATTTGAACATGGCTATCATATCACCCCTTAACCTCCTCTTCTCCAGGCTAAACATGCCCAGCTCCCTTAGCCGTTCCTCATAAGGCATCGTTTCCAGGCCTTTGACCATTTTGGTTGCCCTCCTCTGGACACGTTCCAGTTTGTCAGTGTCCTTCTTGAACTGTGGTGCCCAGAACTGGACACAGTACTCCAGGTGAGGTCTGACCAGAGCAGAATACAGTGGCACTATTACTTCCCTTGATCTAGATGCTATGCTCCTATTGATGAGCCCAGAATTGCATTGGAGAGGAGCCTGCTGGTTGGCCACCTGGAGACCGAGCGCAGCAGCCCCCATCACCCCCACTCACTCCCCTCAGAGCCCTTGGGGCAGGGGGGCCAGACTTGATAGCCCCTTAGTGCTCCCCCCCAAAAGAGTGCCCTTTGAAGTGACTGCGTCAGCCCCCTTCTTTGCAATGGCTGCTTCAGCCGTCCCATGGTTTTAAACAACAGCATTTTAGCTGGGGGGGGGGGGAGATGAGTAGGGAGATTGCGGGAAGATGACAGATATTTTATAAAATTATGCATAGTGTGGAGAAAGCAGGCCCAAAGGGGGGTCATCCAGGGAAGCTGGACCTCTGGAAGATGCAGGGCAGACGAAAGGAAGCCCTTCTTTGCACATCATTGCATACTTGGACTATGGAATTTGCCGCCACAGGATGTGGTCAGTGGCCACAAACTGAGCTTCAAACGGGGGTTAGGAAGAGTCACGTAGAATAAGGCTGCCTGCGGAGACTAGTTACGATGGCTATATTAGCTCCCTCAGGAAAGACGCTGCACACCCTGGCATCTTGAGCAGGAGGAAAGCTCTTGTGCTCCTGCCCTGGTTATTGCCAGGGCCATCTGCTAGCCACAGAGGGCTAGAGGGATCCTTCTGACATTCGTATGGCCCTTGAACGTAAGAAGAGGCTGCTGGATCAGGCCAGTGGCCCATCTAGTCCAGTATCCTGCTCTCACAGTGGCAAACCATATGCCCCAAAGGGAAACCAGCAAGGAGGACCCAATCACAAGGGCAACGCTTTCCCCTCCTGTGGTTTCCAGCAACTGGTGTTCAGAAGCAATAAGGCCTCTGACTGTGGAGGCAGAGAATAGCAGCATGGCTAGGAGCCATAAATAGCCCTCTCCTCCTCCATGAATTTGTCTCATCCCTGTATAAAAGCCGTCCACGTTGGTGGTCATTTCTGCCTCTGACTGTGGGTGAAAGGAGGGATGGTCAGCGATGAAGGGAGCTGTAGCCCAGAACATCTGGAGGGCACCCATTTTGGGAAGGCTGGCCTAGCTAGGAGCAATGTCACGTGAAGAAGAGGAGTTTGGATTTGATATCCCGCTTTATCACTACCCTTGTTGTTGTTGTTTGTTGTTGTTGAGTCGTTTAGTCGTGTCCGACTCTTCGTGGCCCCCTGGACCAGAGCACACCAGGCACTCCTGTCTTCCACTGCCTCCCTCAGTTTGGTCAGACTCATGCTGGTAGCTTCGAGAACACTGTCCCACCATCTCGTCCTCTGTCGTCCCCTTCTCCTTGCGCCCTCCATCTTTCCCAACATCAGGGTCTTTTCCAGGGAGTCTTCTCTTCTCATGAGGTGGCCAAAGTATTGGCGCCTCAGCTTCAGGATTTGTCCTTCCAGTGAGCACTCAGGGCTGATTTCCTTCAGCATGGATAGGTTTGATCTTCTTGCAGTCCATGGGACTCTCAAGAGTCTCCTCCAGCACCAGAATTCAAAAGCACCCATTCTTTGGCGATCAGCCTTCTTTATGGTCCAGCTCTCACTTCCATACATCACTACTGGGGAAACCAGAGCTTTTACTGTACGGACCTTTGTTGGCAAGGTGATGTCCCTGCTTTTTAAAATGCTGTCTATTCCTTTCTCCTTTCCCTTCCTTCCCCACAACAAACACTCTGTGAGGTGAGTGAGGCTGAGAGACTTCAGAGAAGTGTGACTGGCCCAAGGTCACCCAGCAGCTGCATGTGGAGGAGCGGGGAATCGAACCCAGTTCACCAGATTACGAGACTACGCTCTGAACCACTACACCACACTGGCTCACACTGGCTGACGTGACATCCCTCTCCAGCTATGATTCCTGCCTTGCAGAGGTTTGGTCTAGTTAACCCTTGGGGTCCCTTGCCACTCTGCAGTTCTGTGATTCTGTGCTGCCACTTCAGTGATGAGAGGCAACATGCCTGTCGGGACAGGAGTCAAATTAGCGTTACGAGGAAGAGGAGGAGTCATATCCTCGTCATCCTGTGATTCCTGTGCAGGAGAATTTTCCCCATTTTATTTCATCTCTAAATTCATTATTTGCGCAGTTAAAGCTTTCAGTCTGAAATCTGAACCTTTCCTCATAGAACAGACGGGCCGGTGTGTTTTTTTAAGCAGAAGTATGCGCAAGCCCTGTGTTCTCCTACAGTTCCTAGCGCAACTGGAAGGAATGAAATGAACACAGATAAGATGCGACACAAGAAACGAAACACAAGGAGATCAGCCAAACGTAGTAATCACACTAAATCTTTGGTCGAGAAGAGAACAGAAAGATCATTAACTGAAAGCAGAGATTGGCAGGCACAGAGCAAGAACAAGTCAGAAGACAGCGAAGGAAGGCACTGAAAGATGGTTACGTGTTTTCATGTGTTATTAAAATGAAAAAGCCGGAGTGAGCTATTCAGAAGGGCTGGAAGATCTCTGAGTGCTTTAAGAATGCCGAAAGTGTGTTGTTGACTGTAGCTGTGATGGAAAAGGTGGCTGTGATTGCAGCAATGGTCTGATAGGTGGTCATCACCTAGGCTGTAAAGGAAGATGCCAGAAAGCATCAAAATGCAGCCTGCCTTTCTCTTATGTTTTTAGGAGGCTGACCCTACATACGTTTGTATGCAATAAAGGCCTCTCTTGTCACTTGGAGCTCTGCCTCCTTTTCCTTTGGGTTTCTGTGATGGATACCTCCAGATTAAGAACACCTTTTAAAGTTCTCCAACCCCTGGAGTAGATGACTCTTTGGGTTCCTTCCAAAGCTAAAATTTTGTGGTTCTATGACTCCCGTAGCACTGAGCCAGGGCAGGGAAAGTAGAGGCTTGCAACCTTCTTGAAGTTCCCCCTCTCACCAATAAATAGGGCGTGGTGACTCCTCTGTCTGACAGAAGTCTTGGGTCAGCTGCCATCTGGGGGCCTGGTTTGGCCCATTGGCCACCAGTTCCCCACCACAGATATGTTTGTCCTTCTGATTCTGTTACAGCACAGCGTGTGGTATCAAGCAGTAGAATTCAGGTTCTCCAATTTGCTTCTTTGGTTCAGAGCAGGTTTTTAGCCCTTCCGCCTGCAAAATTTCCTCATATTTATATGCAGAGTTTGTTATTTTTCAGTTCAGGGTGCAAATGTGCTCCTGAAAATGCAACACACAGGCTCCCCACTTTTCCAAACATGAGCAAGTACTGGCGGCACCTTTTTTCATGCTTCTCCACCCCTGAAAGCATCTCTCCGGGCCTCACGTTTATGTATTTTGGAGATAACAGATCACATTCCACACCTCCTGCCAGGCGAAGGAAATACCTCTTGCGAATGACTTCTGAAGCTTCTAATTCTTTAAGGCATTAGAAGTTAGTTTTGCCTCCTGCAAGGCTGAATTAATGAGCACATCTCTAAGCCAGGAGGGACACCTGATCCGAATGAGAAACAGCAGGGTTGCATGTTAGAAGTCCTGCCCTTATTAACACACACACATAACATGGGATGGTTACATACGTGCTGCTGTAGTTCACAGCCCTGTCATGCAGCCAGACCTTTGGGGTGAGGACAAAGGGAACATCTGGTGGAGAGAGTGAGAGGTCTTTCAAGACTTTCCCTATATCCCATTCTCCTGTGTGCCATGTGGATGCTGCACAACACACTGTTTAAAAGCATAAAGAGGTCCACATCCGTTGAAAGAACGTGGGGAGCCTTGCAGGCTATCTCCCCCATGTGCAGTCAAAGTGCATGTCTCGGAAGGGGCTCAAAATCCTCTTTGTGGGGAGGGATTCTGCGGGCAGTGAGAGGGTGGGTGGGCACCTGGGTCATCAGCAGGAGTGATACAGACCCCCACAGCCACCTCCCACCTCATGCATCCACATTCAGTAGGTGGGCTGCTCTGACTCCCCCCGTTGTCAGAACGAGATGGCGCGATCTCAGGGTTGTGCTACAGACAAAGGCGCCTTTTTTAACCCCATTAACTGAAGCTTTAATGGGACATATTGAGTGGGTGCTGTTTTATTTGGAGGGTGGGGTTGTTTTAAATTGTTGTTAAATGTTATATGTTAATTTGGATTTTTTGTATTTGTGGCCTGGAGTGTTGTTTATGGGCTTTGGGGGGAGTGTATTGTTTATTAGTTTGTATACGTTAGTATTGTTAATTGAGAGCCAGTGTGGTGTAGTGGTTAAGAGCAGTGGACTCGTAATCTGGTGAACTGGGTTTGCTTCCCTGCTCCTCCACATGCAGCTGCTGGGTGACCTTGGGCCAGTCACACTTCTCTGAAGTCTCTCAGCCCCACTCACCTTACAGAGGGTTTGTTGTGGGGGAGGAAGGGAAAGGAGAATGTTAGCCGCTTTGAGACTCCTTTGGGAAGTGATAAAGCAGGATATCAAATCCAAACTCCTCCTCCTCCTGCTCCTCTTCTTCTTGTTGTTGTTTCAATTATTTCAATTATGTTTTTATTATTTTTGTTATGTATTTTGTGTTTTGTATATTGTAACTTTAAATTATCATCGATGTTGCCATCATCTTCTTTGCTTGTTTTATTTATTTTTCAGGAAGAAGACGACGATGGGCTTCCCAAGAAAAAGTGGCCAACCGTAGACGCCTCCTATTATGGTGGTCGTGGCGTTGGCGGAATTAAGCGGATGGAGGTAGGTGAACACCAGGTTGGAAGATTCCAGACAGATAAGAGGAGAACTCTTTCACGCAGCACATAGTTAAACTGTGGAACTCGCTGCCACTGGAGGCAGTGATGTCCACCAAAGTGGATGGCTTTGAAAGAGGACTGGGCCAATTCACAGAGGAGGATGGGTTTGGCTATTTTGAGAATAGGGTGCTGGACTAGATGGGCCATTGGCCTGATCCTGCAGGGTCTCCTTAGGCAAGAGACGTGTGCTCTGGAGGGATTGCTGCTGTTGCAAAAAATGATGGGCTCTCCATACTGTTTCCCCACTCACATTCCCTTCACGCTGATGCTGACATTTGCCCCCAAACTGCTGTTTGCTGCAAAAAATGTTGTTTTGGCAGGAAAACAGCACAGGGTGTTGAAGGGTTAAATCCAGATTTGGGACCACAGCACAGAGAGATGGGGTGTGTGTGTTTTCACCCTCCGCTGTGGTTCCAGCCTGGGTTGGGGGCCCCACAAAGCTGCTTTTTGTGAGAGACAGACAGCAGACAATTGTGAGGTAACCCGAAGGCTGAGATTTGTTATGTGTGTTGAGAATGTCACCCCACCATCGATCAACATTATGAAGCAAATTTAAGGTCCCCAAAGCCATGTTTGTCTCGTATCACCAATGCAGGAGTGGGGGGACGGTGAGCATCATGAACAGGGGCAAATCGAGGGGGGGATACTTTCCTCTGTTTCTGAGGCCTCACTGCAGGTGGCCTGAAACCCTCTTCCTCTCCAAAATGGACTGAAGGAACCAGAGAAGAGAAACAGCTTGAGCCCAAGCGAATAGCAATATTTATATGTGATTGCTGGGCCGCAAGGGGCTCTACCGTCCGATGCTTCTATGATTCTGTGAAGGGGACTAAACACTTTGTGGGTGTTTTTAGGTTCGCTGGGGGGAAAGGGGATCCACTGAGGAAGGTGCGAAGCTGGAGAAGGCCAAGAATGCTCGGGTCAAGATGCCGGAGCAAGAATACGAATTCCCAGAGCCAAGGAATCTTGGAAACAACATGCGGAGGTCCTCTTCCCCCCACAAGTGGTACTCTCCAATTAAGGTACCTCTCTTACGTGATATTTTCATTGCAACCCCTGAAACATCCTTCCCCACCTTCTAACTGGTTGGGGGGGAAAGTGCTAGTGTACAATAAAGTAATAAAAACATAATAAAATCCTGAACAAACAGCCAATGAATGAAACTGATATATAGGCCATAAACCATCTCTGCAGAACACGCTCTGCCCCCTGACCCCATGCTTGGGTGGCCCCTGCTAATACCCCCCTTCTCCCTCTTGTGACCAAATTCAAGCTGCTGCAACTGCTCATTCCCTGCCCCTACGACCAGCTGAAGGATGGACCTTCAAAAAATCCGGAATGTGATTCCCAAGAATCAAGGAGCATTAAGCACCTAATCACTCATTGACTGACATACGTTAAGTCCGTTCACACTCATCTGGACAACCCAAACTTAGAACAAATGGATCAAAGCCGCCTTCAAATATTCCTCCTTTGTTGAAGTGCCAAAAAAATTCTGGCACGCTCAGCAGACTCTGTCCATTAGTGTGCATATGAGGAGATTGCTGAGTAAAATTCCAGCGTAGCTTATTCTGGATCTGCCCTGGTCTGTTCACTTCAGAAATGAGAACTTGCATACCCTGCTGTGGAAGAAGGTATGTTCACTGTTGGAGTGGATCGCCTGCTTCTTTTGAGGGAGAGGGAAGTTCATGGGGGTCCCTGGAAGGAGGAAGCAAGGTGCACATATGTGCCTGTATCGTCTCCTGGATTCTGTCCTCTTGCAAAACAGATTTGTATGTTGTGTCACCACCCAGTTAAAAAGTGCCAGGGTTACAGAAGTAACAAAGCACTCCAGACCCCCAGCCTTTCCTTCCACCATTGTTAACTAAGGGCTCTTCCACTCTTCCTTTTGCACCACGGTTTCCAAGCACAGATCTGTGCTTTAAAGCTATGTGTCCAAGCAATTTTTACTCGTTTGTTTGTTTTCTCCTGGTACTTTCCCTGGGAAAACCCATGTTTTACTGCTTAATTGGAGGAAACAGCAATCTACTTAAAACCCAATTGGTCTTTGCTCTAATTCAGTGGTGAAACACAGGTTTTCCTAGAGAAAGTGCTGGGACAGAATAAAAGCCCTCCGACATGGAAGTTTAAAGCCCGGACCTGTGCCTAGAAATGCAACGCAAAAGGAAGTCTGGATGAGGTGGATTTTATCATTCTGCAAGCATCTGCATTTTGGCCTGAAATCGATAAGCTTGTTGAAGTGTTTCTTCTGTCGATGAAATTACATTGCTGCTTAGACCCTGTTGCAATCAGAGTTGTGCTAAAAGATTCCAAAATTCTGTGCCAAGGAAAGCTGGATTCTGTGGCCTGTATGAATTATGAAAACTGAGCATATCTGCATGATTTCCTTACTTCGCATAATTTGTTCTGCTTCTGCCAGTCATGGGAAAGACCCGCCCTCAACCACTGGAAATCCTCCCACCACTCAGGTCTCTAAGACACAAGCACAACTTTGTGAGTATAATGGCTAGAAACCTGCATTTTCAAAAGAAAAGTGGGGTTTTCATGAGCGTGACTCCTCTTCCCAGCTGCACATTTTTCTTTGGAGACAGACAGGCACACAGACAGCAAGAGGAAGAAAAAATATGTAGCTATGTCAAAGTGAAATGTAGCTCTGCTTATTTTGCAGGCTTTTAGAAGATGACAACCACTCTGCTAAATGACTGCTTAAGCAATCTTTGTTTCGTTTTCAGGGAAAGCTAGATGCCCTCTGGGTTTTGCTGCGGAAAGGTTACGACCGAGTGTCTGTGATGCGACCACAACCAGGAGACAAGGTATTGTTGCCCTTTTCTAATAACTTGCTCTGAGCAAAAGCCTTGGTGCCCTCCAGATGTTTCGTATGACCAACTCCCATCACCCCCCACTGGTCGATCCGGAACATCTGCTGAAGTCTGCTCTGGAGGGTGAGCTTGGGAAGACATGCCTGCATCCTCATTGCCATTGGTCAGAGCCACACTATCCTGTGGCTAATGCCAAATAGACAGCAGAGGGAGGGGGGAATTCATGAGCATCAAAGAGGGGAAGATGTAACACGCGGAGTTCATATTGAAAAGGAGGAATTACAGAGGCTCCTTTCCACACGAGGGAAATTCTAGAATCTCCACCCTTTGCTCACTCACTTATCATAGGCTATCTGCATGACATTATCATCAAATAATACCACCCCCTGCACTTTCCCTTCCATGCAGGGCTCTGCCTCTTGACTTCAGCACACTTCCAGCTGGTGCCATTTAGGAAATGTAATCAGTTTTAATATTTGTACTAAGGTTTTGGGGTTTTTGGCTTATGCGTTTTCAAAAACATATTAGTGCAATTGTGCTTAAACATAGCACAAGCTAAACAACTTATTCTTCAAATGAATATGCTACTTAAATGCCCCCACCAATGCCTGCAAGTGTGGAAGGTTGATGCCGACACAGGAACACGCTAAACCTTCCCTTGGAGGGGGTTGGAATAGATTGCCCTTTCATTCCGTTCCAGCTCTACAATTCTATGATTCTAAATGTGGAAAAGCAGCAGAAGAACAATGACTGATTAGCAACCGAAAGCCTGCTCTCTCAGTCTACAGTGGAAATGTGCAACTGTGAATTTGATTCAAAATGTTTCAAGCAGTTTTCTCTTTGTTGAGATCTTCGTTTCCCAAAACTGCAGCTTAGAATGTTTGCTAAGTGGCTGGAGAACTTGATGGAGGGATTGCAAACAGGACCTCTCCAGCTGTAGCCCGGGGTTCGTGAGACCAGAAATCTCCCATCGCACAGCAGCTGCATTCTTGGGCGGCGGCTAGCTTGTCTGAGCTTCCCTATGGGAAGTTTCTTGTTTCTTTAAATTCAGTTACACAGAGCTGGTTACAGTCCCTGTGCAGCAATGATGTAACTTGAAGGGTGATGTCATGGACACAAGCAAAGGTTAAAACAACGCTGTAACCGTAGTAGAAGCAGAACCAAAAATAGGTGGCATTTCTTAGCCAGCCCATCTTCTATAAAGTGGAAGAATAGAAGTTGTTCTTATCTCCTGGCCCTGTGGCTGCAGATATAGTTGTCAAAGAGCATTGACGGTGACCTAATAATGATGCACATTTTTGTTGTCCAGCTCTTGCCTCTGGCCAAATAGGTTTTATGGTCTTTTAAAAGGGGGGGGAGCTGCCTCCATTAGCTCTCTGGGGGATAAAAGCTGTCCTTGGACTTCTCCAGTCACCTCCCCCCGCCCACCCCAGTTGTCCCCACCCACCTCCATTCCCTCCACCACACTTCTTACTGTTAGACATATGAGTCTGGTTTTCAAATCTCTCAAAAACCATGAAATCTCATCCCAGTTCATAAAAGGCTTCCTCGCTGGCAGTGGCCGGGATCCAGGATGGAAGGGAAACCCAGTCCACCTCTTGCGGCAGGGTGGAAACATCCACACATCTGCCCCCAGCTCCCCTGCTGTCTCCCAGAGACCTAGACACAAATATTCCCAAGTCTGCATTCATCATATTTTCTGAAGGACCCTTCGGAGAATTATAAAGAAAACAACCCCCCCCCCCCAGCTGAGAAACCTTCAAAAGGAAACCTGTGAGAGCTTCAAAAGTGCCACAAAAATGCTCTCCCCCCTTTTGACCAAGTGACGCATTCGCTTTGCAAGCAGTGACATGAAATTTCCATGGATGTAAACATAACATAAAGCAAGTGTCCCTCGGGCAGGAAGGAGGCATTAGGCGGTCTGGAGATCGCTTGCTTGGAAAGCACAGATCATATTTCTCCTTTGGAAAAAAAAATTAATAATAATTCTGCAGCTGCCAATAAATTCCCCTTTAGGAAGAGGCGGAGATAGTGATGTGTCTTCGAAAATGCCTGCTTTCCAGCATTTAGACATGAACACAGATGGCCCTGGTGTCTTCAGAAGGACTGCAAAAATGGCGCAGGGAGAGCTGGATGCCTTTGGGGTCCCTGGCAAAGGTGCAAACACATTCTGGTGTTGAGACATGGAAGGCATGCAAGATTCTTTGTCTGTTCTGTAATCCTCATGGATTAAGCCAAGAACCATCTAATCCAGGATTCTGTTTCCAGCAGTGGCTAGCTCCTCTAGTCTAGAGTGGGCAGAGCCACCATCCTTCCCCTTGGTTTGCCCCTGACTTCTGTTGCTCTGTTCCGCTTTATGCTGCCTCCGACTGCTTTTGCCTAGTAGCAAGGGCACAGTTGTGCACCTTAAATTTGAATTTACATGAAAACAAGAGTGCATCAGAGCAGATGCTGACTTTCCTTTTTAACCAATGCAGATCTTTCCGTTTCGCCTACTCTCAGGTAGACCATAGAAGTGTGCATGCACACGAAAGCTCATATCAATAATTAACTTAGCTGGTCTCAAAGGTGCTACTGGAAGGATTTTATTTTTATTTTTATTTTTTTAATTTTTTTGTTTCGACATACAATTCAGACAGGGCAGTATCTGATGCAGGGGTGGGGGGAGCCTGACAATGAAGGCCTCATCCTGTGCAGATTGCGAAACCTTTGACTTGTTTTCTTCATTTTCTGATCCTATTTTCATTCCATGAGCTGCTGACACAAACTCACAAGATGTGTTTCAGGACATTCTGGCCTAGGCTTTTCCTGTCTGATATAAATAAAGAAATCAACAACTCAGAGGCTTCATTAAGAACATAAGAAGAGCCTGTGGGAAACCCACAAGCAAGACCTGAGCCCCAAAGCCTCCTCTCCTCCATTAATTTATCTAATCCCCCTTTTAAAGCCATCTAGGTGGACCTCTCTGCCTCCTGCAGGAGGGAGTTCCTTTGTTTAACAATGCACTGCATGAAGGAGGACTTCCTTTTATCTGCCCTGAACCTTCCAACGTTCAGCTTCATTGGATGCCCATAAGTTCTAGTGTTATGGGACACGGGTGGCGCTGTGGTCTAAACCACTGAGCCTCTTGGGCTTGCCAATCAGAAGGTTGGCTGTTCGAATCCCCACGATGGGGTGAGCTCCCGTTGCTCGGCCCCAGCTCCTATCAACCTAGCAGTTCAAAAGCACATCAGTGCAAGTAGATAAATAGGTACCACTCCGGTGGGAAGGTAAATGGCGTTTCCGTGCGCTGCTCTGGTTTTGGTGTTCCAGTGCGCCAGAAGCAGCTTAGTCATGCTGGCCACATAACCCGGAAAAACTGCCTGCAGACAAACGCTGGCTCCCTCGGCCTGTAAAGCAAGATGAGCGTCGTAACCCCAGAGTCATCTGTGACTGGACTTAACTGTCAGGGGTCCTTTACCTTTACCTTTTTTATGGAGAGAAGAAGAAACGTTTTTCCCTATCCACTTCCTTCGGACCATGCATGATTTTATAAACTTCTACCATGTTGCCGCTTACTCATGTTTTCTCCTTTTGCGCTGGTAAAGCAGCTGGCTCAGAATATCAGTGCCAGACTGACGCGAGACAGACCTCGGATGAGCATCCATTCACGTGCCCATTGGAAATCTCAGCCCCTTGCCTTGCCATTGGCTCTCTCAGACTACTTTAAGGTCAGGTCAGACTTCTCTTGCTCATCGCCACAGGCAAAAATTCAAACAATCTCAAAGAAGCAATAAAGAGCAGATCACATTTGCAAATACAAATACCGAAAATACACAGAACACAAGACTGGTTTATGGATAACACTAAGATATAGGTTGTTTGCCATGAGTTGCCCTCAGATGGACCAACAAACCATGGCTTTAACACAAATAAACAAATACTTGCCCACATGGCCACAACAGACTTCAGGACTTTATGGTGGGTAAAGGTAAAGGGACCCCTGACCATTAGGTCCAGTCGTGACCGACTTTGGGGTTGCGGCGCTCATCTCGCTTTATTGCCCAAGGGAGCCTGCGTACAGCTTCCGGGTCATGTGGCCAGCATGAATAAGCCGCTTCTGGCGAACCAGAGCAGCGCACGGAAACGCCGTTTACCTTCCCACCGGAGTGGTACCTATTTATCTACTTGCACTTTGACGTGCTTTTGAACTGCTAGGTTGGCAGGAGCTGGGACCGAGCAACGGGAGCTCACCCCGTCGCGGGGATTTGAACCGCCAACCTTCTGATCGGCAAGTCCTAGGCTCTGTGGTTTAACCCACAGTGCCACCCGCGTCCCTTTTATGGTGGGTAGGGAAGTAATAACTGTGTAATAACTGTGGGCACAGTCCAAGTCACAAGAAAGTCGGAGATTCTCAGCTGTCCTGGAGGGCCCTCCTTATCAACCCTCCTTGATTGCTCCAGTCTCCTGCTTCTACCAGTTCCCAGCTTGTCCCTTCTGCTAACTGTTCAGTGTCCCACCACCAGGCTCCAGGCCCTAAGCCAGCCTTTCCCAACCTGTGGGTCCCCAGATGTTGTTGAACTACAACTCCCATCACCCCTGGCTAGCAAGGCCAGAGCTCAGGGATGATGGGAGTTGTAGTCCAACAACATCTGGGGACCCACAGGTTGAGAACCACTGCCTAAGATATCATCCCTGGGGACTCTCGGGTTGGCGGCTCAGCCAGCTGCTCTCCTCGCCCAACCGAGCCCTGACTTAATTGTTCTTGTTTCTTGCCTTCCTTGCGTTGCGTGGCAGGTAGATGACCCTCGTGGTCCCTTCCACCTCTATGGTTCTCTACTTGCTTTAACTGATTTGCAAGGCAAAGGCTAGAACCAGTTTTCTAGCTTCATTTTGGGCAGACAAAAGAGGTTGTGAAATTTTCTTTTCGCAGCGTCAAATCTGGAAACGGGCTGAGGTTGCCAGCACCGTCCAGCTGCTTCCAATCATTCTGGAGGAGGCCGGGTCACATGGGATTCCTGTGGTCTCCTCGCATTCTAAAGGGACTAGGTTTTGCAATTTTGCCTGCATTAATGAGGTTATTTTTGTGTTCAAGATAATAGACCAAATGGCGGGTGTTCTCCGCCCCCCCCCTTAATTGAGTCCTGTTTTCACCCCAAAGGTATAACCTGCCCCTAATATAAAAAGCTCATTATCAGGAATGGGAACTTGGGAGGGGGGCACTTTTAATTATGGTGGCGCCCGCTTGTGGCATTTTATAGTTTTGTCTTGCATTTCCATCATAAACATGGTTTTTAAAGGAATTTACTAGCCAACCATAAAAACTTGCCTTAAGGGAAACTTAAAGCTGTCAGAAGATTTCATCCCTCCTTCCCCCTTTATTTAAACAACAGCAACAATTTAATGCAGATGGCACATAAGCTGATGAAAAAATGGTTATTAATAAAGGTGGTTGTATTATTAATATTAATAGCTCCCATAGACTCATAGTCATCAATAATTCTCCACCATATGGGTCAAATCCAGTGTTAGCCCCTTTCAAAGCTGTATACAGCTATGGAATTCATCCTGCCCCTTGAGCCACTGGTAGCCTTACTCAGCAAGTCTTAAGGTTTTAGCAGGCATCACCAAGCATCTCCTCATGAGGACTAATGACATGCTTTTTTCTTTTTTAAAAACTGAGATTCTTTGGAAGTTGCATGCTACACCGAGCATTGCATTCTGCAGCCTTCCTGCACTGCTGAAGACTTGTGGCACACACTCTGCCTATTCCCAGGCCTCGTATCACTCTGCCTTTGCTCAATTCCTGCAATGCAGGGAGTGGGTTGGACTAGATGACCTTTGGGATGCCCTTCCAACTGTACAGTTCTGTTGTTGAAAGTGGATGCCTGTGTGAAGGGAGAAAAACAGGGCGTGCATAGGAGGTCACTTGGTGTGGGATTGGCTTTATAAAATGAGAACGGAATATTAGGAAACAATTTATTTGCTGACGGGGATTAAGCCACTCTGTTTCAGCACCTGCAAAATCCCCAATTTTTCTTCTAGTTAAAGGAGATATTAAACCCATTCATGTCACACCTGGATGACATTTTTTATTTCAGGCCTCATAAATCTGACTAGCTAATAAAATGACAAATTCCACCGAGTTGCTAGTAAGGGTCATTACTGATGCTGTGAAAATATATTGAAATGTTTGTTAGGGTTAAAGCAGAGTGGGGGGGGGGGGAGCAGCCCATAGACCCCCTCCCTGGGAACCTGATTCTGCTGTGTTTGTATAGATAGAGTAACCCTTTTGATTACTCATTCCTGCTTGAGGAGCAAAGAACCACCTGTGTGAGTCAGAGACTTTGGCTTTTAAATTCTTTTTTGTGCACTTAAATAAAGCTATTATGTGGCTTTTTTTTACTATTCCAACTAAAATAATATGTATGTTGGTATATAGACCCTTGGCGAATATAAGGCAGAACGTATAACTCAAAAGGCCACAGCTCTGCCAAAATATACTGAGCTCACTATGGATAATCACAGTGTATAAATAAATGCTTTTAGGATGCTATCCTGTGTATACTTACCTGAGAGTAGGCTCCACTAAATTAATTGAGTCAGGATAGATAGATAGATAGATGATAGATAGATAGATAGATAGATAGATAGATAGATAGATAGATGACAGATAGATAGATAGATAGATAGATAGATAGATAGATAGATAGATGAGTTAATTATAAATGCAAGCTTCTTGTACTGGTGTCTGGGAGGAGGGGCACTGTGGCCCCCAAAATTTATCACTTGCCCCTTCTCTTTAGATGCCCCCTGCTTCCTGCATGCCTTCCACCCACTTTGCTCACAGGCGTAATCCTTAGACTTTCCCTGACAGCTGATGGGTGTAGAGATCATTTGCTTGGGGCCACCACTTCTTCCGGGACGCGGGTGGCGCTGTGGGTTAAACCACAGAGCCTAGGACTTGCCAATCAGAAGGTCGGCGGTTCGAATCCCTGCGACAGGGTGAGCTCCCGTTGCTCGGTCCCTGCTCCTGCCAACCTAGCAGTTCAAAAGCATGAAGTGCAAGTAGATAAATAGGTACCGCTCTGGCGGGAAGGTAAACGGCATTTCCGTGCGCTGCTCTGGTTCACCAGAAGCGGCTTAGTCATGCTGGCCACATGAGCCGGAAGCTGTACGCTGGCTCCCTCGGCCAATAAACGAGATGAGCGCCGCAACCCCAGAGTCGGCCACGACTGGACCTAATGGTCAGGGGTCCCTTTACCTTTACCAGTTCTTCCAATAAACAATTCTGCCATTTGTGCGGGACTTGGAGATGGAGCCCAGGGGTTCATGAGGGGGAGCTGACAGGCACTCAAGGGGAACCCTCAGGAAGCATCCCTTTCCCGGAGGCAGAAGTGGCCAATGTTTTTGGCCCAGTGAGCATCACATTGGGAATGCTACGGTACTGCAATGGGTACCAGTCACAAAATAGCTGCCCCAAGGATGTGGTGCCATGGCTGCCACACCTAAAGGAGCAGAAAGAGACTGGACCACAGAATTGCTCGCTCTTCTTCTGCTATGTTCTTTCACAGGCAGAAGCTCTTTGTTCTTGGGTATGTTTAGTTAGAGTCGGGGATGCTTCGCCTGGAAATGATAAGACTGAGAGGAGAGACGACAGCCATCTTCTGATATCTCACAGGGAAGAGGGAGCCAGCTTGTTTTCTGCGCCTCTGGAGGGTAGGACTCAAACCAGTGCCTTCAAGTTACCAGAAAGGAGATTCCAGTTAGGAAGAGCTCTGCGAAGGCAAGAGTTCTGCCGAGTTTCGAAATGGCGTCTCTCCTCTTTTGTTGTTGTGGTCCATTTCCCATTAATGAAAAATTAATCCAAATGTTAGCTCTTTTCCTGGAACTCCCTCACCCCATGGGCAGAAGCTGTGGGCTCTCTCTCTCTCTCTCTCTCTCTCTCTCTCTCTCTCTCTTTCTCTTTCTCTCTCTCTCATCAAGAGCTCAGCAGTTCTGGTCCTCTGCAGGATTCAGGCAAGGAAGGGAATGAGGGTGCCCATGCCCTGGCTGGCAACCAGCAGTAGCAGAACTAGGAAAAAAAGAGGGTGGAAGGATCTCTCCCCCTTTCCAGAATGAGCCAACGGCCAAACAGCCTTCTCCTGGCAGGGAGAAGTGGAAGGAGGCAGGAATTTCCTTCACATAAGACTCTCCGCCTCTCTTTCGTGAGAGAGGGGGTGGGGTGGGGGGAGACCTCTGGGAAAAAGCGAGTGGGAGTTGGGTATATTTAGCCTGCAGAAGAGGCGACTGAGAGCCATCTCCAAATACCCAAAGAGCTGCCACATGGAAGGTTGTTTTCTGCAGCTCCGGAGGGTGGGATCTGAACCAATGGATTCCAATGGCAAGAAAGGAGATGCTGACTAAATATTAGCAAGAACTTTCTGACAGTAAGAGCTGTTTGAGAGTGGAGGAGACTTCCTTGGAAGGTGGTGGTCTCACCTTCATTAGAAGTTTTTAAACAGGTTGAATCTGTCAGGGATTCTGCAGTAGGGTTACCAGACGTCCCCGTTTCCCGGGGAAAGTCCCTGGATTTACAAATCTGTCCCCGGACAAAATCCATCCCCGGAATGTCCCCGGATTTCATTTAATGTACCCTGATTTATATTTTAAGTGTTGTAGATTTATTAGTAGGGGATGAATGTTGCGTGATTGGTTCAATGGCACAAGACACATCATATGGAGACTTCTGTCGAGGCAAAATGGCGGGCGCCATGGCAGTGAGCAGCTCCTGAAGCCAGCCAGAGCCAACTGCGCTACCCGGCTGGCTCCGGAGGCTGCTGAGACTGCCACTGGCGAGGAGGAACTGGGGACACCCGGTGCGTCAACTGGGGGAACCACTGACTCCCCCCGCCCCCATGACCCAAATCAAGCCGGGAGCAAGAGCACCTAGCCAACTGCCCAGTGGTGCTCCGGGGCCAGGAAAACCCCGGAGCCAACGCAGGGAGGAGGAGAGGAGGGGAAGGAGAAGGAAGAGAGAGAAAGAGGAAGGAGGAAAAAGAGGGGAGCCCCAACCTTGCCGCACCACTGCCGCTGAGGAGGAGAGGTAGGAGAGCACCGGGAGGGCAAGGACATGTGGCCGAGCCCAGGCCCTACCCAAGCCTACTCCATGTCGGCTAGCACTCCAGGAGAGCAGGCTGAGGCCCAGAGGAAGGCCGCGTGACAGAGGAGACCACAGAAGAGAATATATTACCGTATTTTTTGCACCATAACACTCACTTTTTTCCTCCTAGAAAGTAAGGGGAAATGTCTGTGCGTGTTATGGAGCGAATGCCTGCGGGTGGCGGGGGGGATCTGCTGCAGTCGTGAGCAGAGGATCCATGGTTCCCCTTCCTTCCCTCCTCCGTGGTTACAAAGCATGGATCCACATGGATCCTCAGGATTTTTGCATTGGGCTACTCCAAACTCACTGTCAGATCACATGTCTGTGGCCACAGCATGAACCACAAAAATCATATATCCACTATTTCATTTAGAATATTTTTTCCTTGTTTTCCTCCTCTAAAAACTACGTGCGTGTTATGGTCAGGTGCGTGTTATAGAGCGAAAAATACGGTACTTCTTTTTTTAAAAAAAGAGAGCTTTTTAAAAAATAACTCCCCCCCCCCTCTTTTCAAAAAAAAAAAAGAAGTGTCCCCGGATTCTTTGAAAAAAATCTGGTAACCTTATTCTACAGCTATGATTCCTTCATTGCAGGGAGTTGGACTAGATGAAGCTTTGGGTCCCCTCAGAGGAGGAGAACGCAGGAAAAGCACCCAATCCTGAGTGTGGAAATTTAGTTGCAGCTTTGAAGCTGTACCTTTCAGTGGAGGAACTGGTAGGGCTCGCCACTGCCCATCTGGAAACAACCCTAGATATCCATGTCATATATGAATGAATCAGTTTTATACCAGTTTGATTGCCATGACTTCTTGCCAAGAAATTTTAAGAACTGTAGTTCCTTCAAGGTGCTGAGAATTCTCTGTTAGTGCACTAGAAAACCCTTCAAACAAAAACCAAAATTCCCCAGCAGAGAAGCGAGCAGTATATGACTCTGGGATGTTGATTGGGCTTGGAGCGAATATTTTGCCTTAGATTACGGGAGAAGCAGATTTGGATTTCTCCTCTAGGTTTCTCTTGCTATCACAGCCAGAACTTTCCTTTTTTTATATAAGAAATTTATTAAGATTTTCAAAATATTACAAAATAAAAAGAAAAAAAAGAAAAATACAAAATAAAAATAATTAAAAACAACTCAGTCTTTCCATTACTTATTTTTCATTAGCTTATTTCCCGGACCTCCTCACACCTCCCTTTTTTGTATTCCAATTCAGTTTGTTGGTTCAGCAAATCCTTCCCCTCTTTATTTATCCTAATCTTTAATCTTAAAATATTATAACATTAAGTCTTTACCTATTAGTAATCCATTTTTCATATTCCCTTATAGTATTGCAGCTAAAAACCACTTAGTTTCTATCCAACATCATTCTAACATTCATGAATTTTACAATATTTCTGTAAATAGTCTTTAAATTTCTTCCAATCTTCTTCTACCAACTCTTCTCCCTGGTCTCGGATTCTGCCAGTCATTTCCGCCAGTTCCATATAGTCAATCACCTTCATCTGCCATTCTTCCAGAGTGGGTAAATCTTGTGTCTTCCAATACTTTGCGATGGGTATTCTTACTGCTGTTGTAGCATACATAAAAAAAGTTCTATCCTTCTTTGGCACCAATTGGCCGACTATGCCCAGGAGAAAGGCCTCTGGTTTCTTCAAGAAGGTATATTTAAATACTTTTTTCAATTCATTATAGATCATCTCCCAGAAAGCCTTAATCCTTGGGCACGTCCACCAAAGGTGAAAGAATGTACCTTCAGTTTCTTTACATTTCCAACATTTGTTATCGGGCAAATGATAGATTTTTGCAAGCTTGACTGGGGTCATGTACCACCTATATATCATTTTCATAATATTCTCTCACAGCCAGAACTTTCCTTCCCTGTGCTTAGTAGAACTGTATCTTCTCTCTACATAGAGTGAGTGTTGGAGCAGATCCTAAAACAGCAGCAACCTCAGCTTGCTTGGAATAGTATAAAGGGTCAAAGGTCAACTGTGTGGGATTAGCACAGAGGTCTTGGATTAATTTTTGTATAAGGTTCTAAACCCTGGAGCCTCTCTGTTTCCCCTTTCAATTATCTTGTGCATGGTCCTGGGTCTCTTAATTAAATAAGAGACTGGGATTAATTTGGGGCACATCCTGACACTTCCTTGTTTCAGGATTGTACATGACCTGTTTAGCCAAAGGGAGCTGAGCTCTTCCAGTATTGGCTTGTTTTGTGGCCATGGCCCAGGAAGCACAAAGCCTCCTCCGTTTCTGCCTCCTGTTATCAGATTGTTCAGACCCCTGTTTGTTTTAACATCCTGCTGGTGAACTTAAAGGCGGCCCGTTTCTTCTTGGGTCATCTTTTCACGGTCAGAATTGCAGAAGAATGTCCCTCTTGTCACATGAGCCAAGAGTTCCTCTCCTGGGAAGAAGGGTTGCTTTCTTCACCTGAGGAAGAAGAGTAGCAAACCAAAGCGGGCATCCCATTTTTTTCCCAGGTCGACCTAAAAACCTTCCCACATCTTTCCAGCTGCTGCATCTATTTTAACCACTCTCCCCACATCCTTTTCCCTTCCTCCTCCAAGCACTGAAAGGAAGTCCATCCAGGCTGTAGTCTCCCCTTCAGCCAAGCATGGTCCCCTGGAGCAAAGATTTCTAGACTCTGCTCTGCACTCACATAAAGAGCATGTATAAAGTCTGCTCTTTCACAGAACTCACCTTGGTCTGCCATCTTGCTTGCTGAACAGGTCTGCACCTGCTCAGTTTCAGGATGTCCGCTGGTTCCCACACGTTGCCATTTAAGGCACTGGATTGGCAGGAAAACGAACGGGAGGTGGGGGGGGTGGAATTCATATGCTTCCCTGATGCAAGATTGCCAAGAAAAACCATGCCCCATAAACATTTTATTAGATTTTGATTGCAGCTCTGCTTGGGTTCCAGTTGGATCAATGAAGGCGACCACTTCATCGTTCTTACTGCCCCAGCTGAATACTTTTTCAGGCAAAGCAATCCTAAGCATTATTTATCTCTGGCTCCGTTTCCCTTGGCCGCCGTCTTTTTTATTATTAAAAACTTGGACATAAATAAAGAAAATAAATATTGTAGGAATGATAGTCCAAGGCCGCTTGAGTTCCACTGTGGGAGCCCTGCCAGGAAAAGGGGTGTGTGTGTGTGTGTGTGTGTGTGTGTGTGTTGATCCAGGTGACTAATGCAGCTGCTACTTCTTATCCTCCTCTATCAAGAGGCAGAGTTAACACTGAACAAATGAGAGCTTTTTACTTCTTTACAAGCCCACAATGCCCGGGACTTAGCAAACTCTTTCTAAGCAAAATCTGAACAGGCAGCATATGTCCAATCGATGTTGATAGGAGTGGCTAATCTGCCTGCTCCTTCCTGCACAGCCTTAGAATCATAGAACTGTGGAGTTGGAAGGTACCCAAAGGTCATCTAGTCGAACCCCCTGCCCCAAGGGGGTTTCCTTTGCAGTCCAGCCTGCCAGCCCCTGCATTGCCATCGGCTGCCCAGTTCACACGCAGAGCTACACATGGTGGAGTCTCCCTCTTCTAGGGCTGTTGGGTGTGCTTGGTACAAACCTTCCCCCTTCACCAAAAAGCTCACACACTTCCCAGCTGCTGCTTCTTTCTTCCTCTCTTGTAAACGTGCCAAAGGATATTTGTACTCCCTAAACACAACTCAGTCTGCAGCAATTCATTCCAACAGGCCTTTACATCTCCGTGTCGTTTTTTCTGCTGCATAAAATTGGTTGCGGTTGACTTTCAGTCCTCAAGCATCACTGAACCCACAAGCCAGGCTCCCAGCACAGGCCCAATGATTTCAGTGGCCCTAAAGTGCACTTAACTCTGTTTTCGGATTGACCATTTACTTATACGAGTCGCAGAAATCTGTGCTGAAACAATTTTAAGACCTGCAATCTGAGCCTGCAGAGCAACAGTAAAATCCAGGCTCTGAAGCTGAGAGAGCTTTAGCACTTGGGATCGTTTTGCACAATCAGTGGTATTGTGTAGAAATATTAATGTCTGAATTTTGTTACCATATTGGCTACAAAACCTTCTGAGAGCCAAATGCCAGAACACAGACTTTGAAGTCCAGATATTGACTTGAGTCAAGCTTAATTTGCAATGGCGAATTTGTCATTTGTAGTGAGGTTTGCCAGGGCTCAGCCCCAACATCTGTTCTCAACTCCTGAGTGGCTAGAAAGCATGAGCTGTGTCGACCGAGATGTGTGAGAGTTGTAGGGCTTGGGAAAGGCTGTGATTATATCACGATTTAAATTACTAATCAGTAAGACTTTATTTAAATCAATTTTTCTTACAGAACGACATTCCTGCTGGTATAATCTTAATATTTACAATCAGATGAAGGTTTTATTTTTGGAATAATCAATTTTCAGAGTAGTTTTTACAGTTACATCAAAAATTACTGATTTGGTTATACTATTAGAAATACATAGATAATTATGAAATTTTGGTGAGGTTTATATTTGGGCAACTTTTCTGCTGTCCTTTATTGGAAGGAGAAAAACAATCATTTCCGTAATACCAATTTCCTTAAAAACCAACTTAGACTGAGTTTCAGCACACATGAAAAACTTAAAACAAATCCTTATTTCCTGATGAATAGCCTTTGGACTATAATGTAACTTAAATAGAAAACTATCTTTAGAAAGATTTTTTTTTCCTCCAAAAGCATTTTATTTTAAAAATCCAATTTAAATTTTAAAAAATGGATTTAAATCAAAAAAATCTGATTTAAATTTTTTAAAATCCATTTTTTAAATAAAAAAATCATTTATTTTTATCCACACTGATATTGCATGATGTGGAATGGTGTATTGCTGCCCCACTCCATACCTGAGTTTATCTGAGATGGGTGGGCTTGGCTGAAGTGAGAGTGAAGCAGATGGGTTTCACAACATCTCAGCTGGCTTGATTCACCAACGTTCAAAGGGAACTTTCCCTTGTCAAGAGAAGTGTTTGGTTAGATTTAAAGCTGTCCAGTTCCTGTCGCTGCCTTGATGGACTTGTGCTTGTGGTCATCTTCTGGCAACCTGAGCAACAGACTTAGCTACTTAAGAATGTTGTTGTTTAGCGGTTTAGTCATGTCCGACTCTTCATGACCCCCTGGACCAGAGCATGCCAGGCACGCCTGTCTTCCACTGCCTCCCGCAGTTTGGTCAAACTCATGCTGGTAGCTTCGAGAACACTGTCCAACCATCTCGTCCTCTGCCGTCCCCTTCTCCTTGTGCCCTCCATCTTTCCCAACATCAGGGTCTTTTCCAGGGAGTCTTCTCTTCTCATGAGGTGGCCAAAGTCTTGGAGCCTCAGCTTCAGGATCTGTCCTTCCAGTGAGCACTCAGGGCTGATTTCCTTCAGAATGGAGAGGTTTGATCTTCTTGCAGTCCATGGGACTCTCAAGAGTCTCCTCCAGCACCAGAATTCCAAAGCATCCATTATTTGGCGATCAGCCTTCTTTATGGTCCAGCTCTCACTTCCATACATCACTACTGGGAAAACCATAGCTTTAACTATACGGACCTTTGTTGGCAAGAATAGCCTTGGGGATATATCCATAGCTACCTGAGATTGGCATCCCAACCTAAAAATGTGTTTAATCTAGGTGGGGTGGTCTGCTGTTTCCCCCAAAAAAGAAGCATTCCCAAAACAGGCTCCTATCTGAAAATTAAGGGCTCCCTCCTCTGTTCTCTCCTTTCCTGGGGCTGGTGGCAGTAGTAGTCTAAAACATCTGGAGGGCACCAGGTTGGAGAAGGTTGGCCTTGTTTCTATTCTCTAAGCAGGGCCTTTCCTTCACGGAATGCTTTGAGTCTCAGGCAGATGTTTCTTGAAAGCTGTAATGAATAATTTCTTCGCCGTCTAGTAGGAGAAAAGGTGTGTATCCCTCGCCACCCCCACAAACTGACCTCTGTCTAATCTGTCTGAACTTGTAATGTCTTTTCCCCCTCCTGATTTACTACGTATAAAAGTATGTCCTGCTGTCAGCTGGAAAGGGGAGACATGAAAGACAACTCACACCCACCCCAACTAAGGCCCAGGGACAATGAATCAAACCATTGCAGCCGAGTCCAAATAATGTGCTTTGATTTACAATGACCCCAGCATAGGCTGATGCTTCGATTCAGGAGGCAGTGGAATGGAAACAGCCTTTTAATGCAGGGTTGGGGGCTCTGCGGCCTCCTTTCCTGAGCCACACCTGGCCGGCTGAGCCAAGGCTGAGCCCCACACAGCTGCCACATGTTGACTCCCCATAGGCTGACCCTCCTGGAGGAGAAGGAAAAAGAGAAGGGAATGGCTTGGCTTGCGCACAGGCAAATGTCTGCTGGAAAGCTCTGAGGTGCCACGCTGGGCCCCGCCTGCCATTTCTCACACTGCAGCTGCTGAGGCGTATTACATTTTTCAGTTCATGTCTACACAGACTGTCTAAACCACTGAGCCTCTTGGGCTTGCCGATCGGAAGGTTGTCGGTTCAAATCCCCGCCACGGAGTGAACTCCCATTGCTCTGCCCCTGCTCCTGCCAACCTAGCAGTTCGAAAGCATGCCAGTGCAAGTAGATAAATAGGTACCACTGTGGCAGGAAGGTAAACGGCATTTCCATGCACTTTGGTTTCCGTCACGGTGTTCCATTGCTCCAGAAACGATTTAGTCCTGCTGGCCACATGACCCAGAAAGCTGTCTGTGGACAAACGCCGGCTCCCTCGGCCTGAAAGCGAGATGAGTGCTCCAACCCCACAGTCGCCTTTGACTGGATTTAACTGTCCAGGGGTCCTTTCCCTTTTCACCTGAGTCCCTTCCAACTCTATGATTCTATGACACCCTGAAATATAAACTTGGAGGAATGCTTCAGTCCCACCATCTCTGACATGAGAAGAGCCTGCCGGTTCTGGCCAGTGGCCCAACTAGTCCGGCATCCTGTTGTCATGGCGGCCAACCAGGTTCCCATGGCAAACCTGCAAGCACAAGGGCAACTCTCCCCTCTTGTGGTTTCCAGAAACTGGTATACAGAAGCACTTGCTGCTTGCACTTGGGTAGGCTGAGCATAGCCATGGCCACCGGCCACCCTCTCCTTCATGAATTTGCTTAATCTCTCTCTTTTTCTCTTTCTCTTTCTCTTTCTCTGTCACCCTTCCCTAACCTGGTGCCATTCCTGATGTTTTGGATTATCAACTCCTCTTAGCCCTGGCTGGCTTGCTGGCTGAGGCAGATGGCAGGCAAGTCCAAAACGTCTGCAGAAGAGTTTGTTCACATCTTTGTGCCACTGGCTTGAGAAATGATACATTACAATTAATTAATTCAGCAATTTCTTTCCCTCCTTATTATCCTGATCTTTGATCTTAATATATTATTAATTAATTGAATTGGAACACAAAAAAAGGGAGGTATGAGGAGGTCAGGGAAACAAGGATATGAATGTAAGATATGGAAAGGTTGATTTTTTTATTTTTTCATTTTTTCTGTAAGTGTACTTTTTTATTCTGTATTTTTCTTGTATTTTTATTTTTGTCTTTTACTTTTGTACTTCTTGTTTTTATGTAATTCCTTTTTCTGAAACTTTAATAAATATTCTATTAAAAAAAAGAGAGAGAAATGATACATTACAGGGTTTGCTTTATTGCAGAGGTGGAAATTATTAGAGGAGACTAATCTAGCACCGTTTTTTATAGGCAGCTAAAGATGCATTTTGTGGCTGTGGATCAGCATCAGGTCATTAACATCCAACCACGTTCTGCACCTTTTTCCACCAGAGATGCCATTACAGGCCCGCTCCCTGTTCTTTCTGGTCCACAAAGACCTATAAACGTAACCCAGCGTAACATAAAGCTGTCCACTCATCTGAGCCAAGAGGCAAGCAGCAACTTTGACTGTGTTTGTTCCATGGTTTGCTACATCCTATTCCAGAAACAGGCTCCATATTTGGGGGGATGCATATATTTGAGGCATTTTATTCATGTTCCAACCCTGTTGGAATTCTGCCTGGGTCAGAGGAATGTGCCACAGCGTAGGCACCGGCAGATATTCCTGTCGACCTCCCCGCGTCTCCACTCTGCTGATAAGCAGGCGCGGTCTCGGCGATTCATCTCAGATGTGTGAGAGGAACACACCGTTCATCATCTCTCCCCTTTGGTGTCCCCCAGGAGGGGAAAGAAGCAGACAGAAAACTATTTACATCTTTTATTTCTGTCTCTCATATCAGTACAGAGAAACATGTCTGCACTCGACAACAGCAAGAAGAAACTCCACCCATGTACTTCCAGTACGGGTCATATGACACACACACTGAGCTAACATCCGGTGCTCAGTACAGAATGAACTGCCCCTTTGTTTCCATGGCAACAGTCACAAACATCCTGTCTGGCTTTCCAGCCACTAGCAGCTGACTGAGCTGCTGGAGCCTTTGCTTGCTGCAGCATTGGTGCTTTATGGTAACATCCTCCCCCTAAAGTATCAATGCGTGCTGCGAGCAAAGCGTCATCCAGAGAAGAATACAAACAGTTGTTATACTTATAACATTCCCCTGTTGTTTCAGTTCCACCCTTGGAACTACCCGCCACTGGTTTTACCAATGTACCTCTCTGGTTGTTTGACTTTACATTACCTTGGTTAACAACTCTCTGTTGTGCCTTTGTCTCTGACTCAGACACAGCTTCAATCTGTCCTTGGTCGTTTACAACAGCAACATATGCAAGGTTAGCAAACTCCTTTGAATACCTCTTGGGTGGTACACCCTTCGTTGCTCTCTCAGACCTTCGTAAGAGCTGCTGCTCTTCTCTGCTTTCTGGTTCAGCCTCTGAAATCTCTGGAGAACCAGTAGTAAGCTTAATCAGTGGTTCATCCTCCTCTTCTGAGGGTTTAGTCATTATTTGAGATTTCCTCTCAATGACTGTGACAACTGAGCTGTCTGAGCTATCAGTGTCATCATCATCAGTACCACTGAACTCTATAAGATCAAACTCATCATCATCATCATCATCATCAGAATCCTCTGTGGAAAAAGTGTTAACGATCACTCTCTCCTGTTCTGGAGCACTCTCTAGAAACTTTGTGAGAATCACCTGACCAGATTCAGACAAAATTACTCTGTAGAGACCTTTTTCATAACCCACAAAGATGCCTCTGGCATTCTTTACCCCACTTGGAGTTTCTGTTGTCACATGAGACCCGAAAACCTTAAAATAGGCAACAGAAGGTTTTCTGTTAAACAGCTTCTCAAAAGGAGAACATCCCAACTCTGTTGAGACTTTCCTCAACCACACATGAAGATAGGACGCTAAAGATTCGGCCCAATAATCATGTGGCAAATGTGAACTCAGCAATTGCGCATGCATCCCTTTTTGCAATTCTTTGTTCACCCTAACACAGACACATTTCTTCCATGCTTCTTCGGAAGTAGCAAGTTTGTGTCTTATCCCTTTCTCATCCAGGAACCTCTGGAAATCCTGTAAAAGAAAAACTGGCTTGTCATCTGTGAAAAGACAATCAATGTTAGCATCATGCATACTTTTAACCTTGTCACAAAACTCTTGAAACTTTTCTAAAGTTTCCTGCGGTTTCTTCATCATATAAACCCAAGAATAATTAGTGTAACAATCAACACACAAAAGGTAATATTTTGCACCGCCTCTGGATGGTTCTAGAGGACCAATCACATCAGCATACACCCGCTGAAACGCTCTGTGGACCTTTTTAGCCACCTTCTTGGTGTCCTCTTTGTTGGTCAGACCTGTAAGAGAAACTTCGTTAGAGTCAGAAGTATTACATTTCATGTAATCACTTTGATCAAAAGTCAACAAATACAGTCCATCTTTCTCTTTGGCAGTAAGAAACAGTTCTCCATCTTTGTAGATCTTGCATCTTTTAGCATCGTAGTACAGTTTTAGTCCCTTCTTTGCAATCTGCGAAGCACTCAGCAGACTAAATTTCAGCTCTGGAACCAGGTAAACATCGCTTATAGTCAAGTTCAGACTCTCAAGATACACAGTTCCTATTCCGGTCGCTTCCAGCTCTTGACCGTTGGCTTGTTTCACAGTGAAGCTTTGCTTCTTCAACGTCGAAAACAGTCCTCTGTGTGGGCAGAGATGTTTTGTGGCGCCGGTATCGATTATGAATGCGTTCCCAACATCTGGCGTGGTTCCTTTCGCCATCATCACCTTTGCAGGTTTCACCTGGCACTTGGTACGGCTTTTACTTGACGCCTCAGGCTTCGTAGAGCTGTTCTTGGCTTCTTTTGACTGTCGCGGCTTCTTACAGTTCCGCTGTAGATGCCCAGTCTGTCCACAATTGTAGCATCGGACGGCACTCAATGCTATGGCATCACCAGCAGTGGGAAGATTCGAACTCTGTTCTTGCCTCCCTCTGTCTTTCACTTCCAGTGCAGCAAGTCTGTCGTGTTCGTTCAGGACGACGGCACAGACTCTTTCCGCGGTTAGCTGCTGAGCAGGTAGCGAACCAAGCTGACTGGCAACAACCTTGTAAGTCTGGTTCAGGCTGTTTATCATCATGAAGCAAAATACTTCCTCCTGTAGACGGAAATTGCGTTCCACCATCTGTTGACGCAGAAACTTCATCTCTGTCAGGTGCGCTTGAACATCTCCATCAGGCGCTAATCTCAGATTGGTCAACTTCTCAAAATACAGCAACGCTGAAGAACCGGCATCTCTCTGATGCGTTGTACGCAGCGCGTTCCAAACCTCTTGCGCAAATTCCAAATGCTGTATATGCACAAGCTGCGAGTCTGACACACACAGAATTATGGCAGTCCTAGCCTTCACATTCTGTGACTCCCAAGCACGCGTTGGTGCTGCTGGGATGGGATTCTCAATCACCCCAAACAGTCTCTGATTCTGCAGCAGGGCCTTCATCTTTATAGACCAAGATGAATAATTGTCATTGGTCAGGAGGGGTGGAGAAGGCAAACCTCCCCCCTTCTTGGCATCCATTTTGAGTCCTTGCTTTGACTCTCAAAACACAAGCCTCTAAAATCCAATAGCTGGCTTGTTTACACTCTTGACACCTGGCAACTCTGACACTGGCTGCGTTGGAAAGTCCCTTCCAGCAGTTCGTGAGGACCTAGTCATAACAAACTTTGTTTACGCCTCTCTGAAGCATTATCTGACTGCCCAGCCCTCTCGAGTAACTTTCCATTTCTCCTCTCTGGGGCACAGCCTTCTGAAGGACGTTGCTAGGCAACAGTGCATTCCTTTCCTCGGACAGGAAACCACAAAAATGCCTGGTATGCAGGCCTCTTCTAAGTTGGAGCTGCTTTCCCACACACGCTCTCCGTGAAGCAGAGAATGAATCAATCTGCATTCTCTCTTTTAAGCCCTTAAAGTCTCATACCTTGAGCATCGGCTTGGCTGTCAGCTTCTTCTGGTCAGCTTCTGGCTGCAGAGAATCAGCCTCTCAAATCAGGCTTCCATGGAGCAGAGGAGGACCTTTCACCAGCCTCTCATCCAGATGTCCGATGGATCGAAGAAAACAGCAACCATCCGAAGGCTGCCACTGTTGGAATTCTGCCTGGGTCAGAGGAATGTGCCACAGCGTAGGCACCGGCAGATATTCCTGTCGACCTCCCCGCGTCTCCACTCTGCTGATAAGCAGGCGCGGTCTCGGCGATTCATCTCAGATGTGTGAGAGGAACACACCGTTCATCATCTCTCCCCTTTGGTGTCCCCCAGGAGGGGAAAGAAGCAGACAGAAAACTATTTACATCTTTTATTTCTGTCTCTCATATCAGTACAGAGAAACATGTCTGCACTCGACAACAGCAAGAAGAAACTCCACCCATGTACTTCCAGTACGGGTCATATGACACACACACTGAGCTAACATCCGGTGCTCAGTACAGAATGAACTGCCCCTTTGTTTCCATGGCAACAGTCACAAACATCCTGTCTGGCTTTCCAGCCACTAGCAGCTGACTGAGCTGCTGGAGCCTTTGCTTGCTGCAGCATTGGTGCTTTATGGTAAGGCCCGCTCCCTGTTCTTTCTGGTCCACAAAGACCTATAAACGTAACCCAGCGTAACATAAAGCTGTCCACTCATCTGAGCCAAGAGGCAAGCAGCAACTTTGACTGTGTTTGTTCCATGGTTTGCTACATCCTATTCCAGAAACAGGCTCCATATTTGGGGGGATGCATATATTTGAGGCATTTTATTCATGTTCCAACCCTGCCTCTGGGGCCAGGTGCGGAGAAGCAAAAAACTGAGATTTGATTATGTGGTTTAGCCTGGAAAAGAGTTGATCCTTTTAATAGGTATCAAACGGGGTTTCTTAGTGTCGCGGTCAGCACTTGGCAAGACCCCTGCCCCACCTGATGCCCTCCTGCTGTTCTGGACTCTGCTTGCTCTCAGCTCCAGCCAGCATTTTATGTAGCCTCTTGTGTTTTTTGGGGTGCCAGGTGAGGATGTACAGAAGTTCTCTCCTTTTGCCCTTCGCCCCGCTAAATGTCCCAGTGCCATCAGCATTCCCTAAGTCTTGGGACCTTGAGAGTCTTGTCAGCTCATTTTGAATTTGGTAAAAAACAACAACTGTTCTTTTAATTTGCAAATGTATAAGTTCCTTCATATTCAGGGAGTCCCACAAATATAGAGAAACCACTCCCTTATTTTTGGGTGGCCCCATTTCCTTCCAAACAGATAGGTACTCAACCACTTGTGTTTGCTATTAGTATCTGTCAGCCTTGGCAGGATCTATAGAAGCAAAAAATAAAGAAAAATCTCCAGCATCCCTTGTGTAAAAAAGAAAGAACAACAACCAGAAAGCTGAGTTTGTTTATTTAGCAAGCAGTGTTCTACCTCTGAGGAAGGGGAGTGATGCTATTATTTATTTACTACACTGTCCCACCTTTTTCTCTAAGGATCTCAAGGTGTCATACTGGGTTCTTCCCCTCCTCCTTTAGCCCCCACAGCACCCCTGCAAGGTAGGCTAGGCTAAGAGGCGGCAGCTGGCTCCCAAGGTCCCCCAGTAAGCTTCATGGCCAAGTGGAGATTTGAACCCCGGTCTCCCCCTTAAACCACTACACAGCACTGGCTCTCAGTTATCCATGCCACTTAATTCCCCACCTCACTGGACCACTGGAAGTCTTCTTCAGCAGTCCCTACAGCACTTGGGTTTCTCCAGGTGCTTCCAAGCATACCTTCACCATCATGAGGTCTAGAAACCCTTTCTAGAAAGAAACGGGCTAGCTAGATTCCGCACTTTACTCCGATTCTGTGCTCAGCGTGCATTCTGTCAGCTCCATCCTGAGTGACTCCATGTTTGCTTTTTCTTTCAGGGTCGCTGCATTAATTTCACCCGAGTGAAGACGTCACAGCCTCCCCCCAAGTACCCTCTCAACAACGCCTACCACCCCCCTCCCCCTGCCCCCATTTACAACCCCCCTCCCCCTGCCCCCATCTACACCCCTCCCCCACCCAGCTCCCCAGCACCCCCCACCCCGTCTCCGCCCTCCACGCTCCCCCCTCTCCCTCCCCCTCCTCATGCTCCTCCCCCAAATCGGGCCCCGCCCCCTTCCCGCCCCCCTCCGCGGCCCTCTGTCTAAACACCCTGCCCTCTCCCCCAGAAGCCTTTCTTAAGCCATTTTCAACAGTACTGTAAAACCAAGGATATTTCAGAGGTGGCCTTAACATTCTGGGTGAAGAGACAAGCAAACCCCTTTCAATTCCTCTTCTTCTTCTTTTAAAAAAAGTCCTCTAATGCCGCCAGTTGACTGGAATGCTCAAATCCCTGGCGTTCAGTTCGGAAGAAATCTCTGCCATTCATCACTTTAAAAAGAATAAGACTCTGACGGCAAAAGCAAAACAGTCGCTGGACGCTGCCCGCAGCCCTGTGTGTTCAGGATACCACCAGCCACTGATCTGAAAGTCATCCTCTTCCTGTCAGGTTGAGTAGATCATCCCTCAGAGGTGAGTGGTGGGAATCTCATGAGGACAGCATGGCTGGGGCCACAGAAATCCTTGCAGCCAAGGCTGACCATGCCGGTATTGCCACATGGAAGGTAGTCCTGAGCACGCCTGGATTTGATATGTTGCTACAAGGAAGGCAGTAGGTGCAATGAACTCAAGTCTGATGGTTTCAGAGGAAGAACAGATGACTGGAAGCAAAGGAAACGTCAGCACATTGGCCTTTGAAGAATCACAGAATTGTAGAGTTGGAAGGGACCCCGAGGGTCATACAGTCCGAACCTGCAATGGAAGTGCAGAAAGTGGCCTTTGTATGGCCTTTGTCATGTTCTCAGCTGACAGGAGGAGTCCAGAGGAGTTGGGATGCTGTGAAGAAGCAGAGCAAATGCAGCCGCTGGGTGGAGAGGCTGGCCTTGCCCAGGCAAGGGGCAGAAGTTCTGTGGCACATGCCCATGAGATTTCCAAAAGGAGCATCTGCAGGACACCCAAGGGCAGCCCAAAGCAGTTGATTCCATGGGAGATCTGAAAACCACCAACAATACATCTGGCAGGCCCTGCAAGGACCCTTTAGGAAGCGTGTTGGCAGTTTAAGTGAATCCGCTTCCTGTTGGCTGGCTTTGAAAAACAACACAGATCAGTCATGGGAAGGAGGAACAGAAGGGAAGGGAGTTTCACGCAAAAGTTTCCCCAGTGTGCAGAGGAGATGAAATGACTTGAATTGCCATGGTTTTAAAAAGACTAGACAACTTTCCCCCTTTAGTAGTTACTTTCAAATAGATTCCGACAACCATATGTTGATGTCAATTCAAGGAGGCGCTTTTAGTGGATTTGATCATGCTTAAATGGTCTCAAGTGGTGCCTAGACTGAGCGAGAGCTACTACATTCTGGCTTAGCCATGTTAAGTTGCCCTCTTGATGTGTGTTCAGAGAGTACTTTGGAAAGGAGAGCGAGATGGATGCTGATCTGAGAGGTGTGACTGGAGTTTCATGTCCTCTGCTGACTTGGTATTTGGCCATGGGAAAGCCACTCTTGGCCTCAAGTGCAATCTGTCAAAGAGGGATTCCAGAGCGGGATAGAACCGCTGTTGTCGAGGGGAGCTAAAGATTGCAGACCCTTACGAATTGGAAGTGGCCTGGGAATTGGTTCTGTGGGTGTCACCTGAAAAAGTTCATCAGGTATTGACTTCAACATGGTGTGAGACTCTTTTCCTCCGGTACTTATTTTACAAAATCTATGTTGATTTGTTTCTGTTTTGAAGGGGCAGTTCACACAGCCACCTTGTGCCTGCCTGCCTACTCTTGGCATTTTTCTACACCTCACCTCCATCACTGATGCAAGGAGCCCTCCATGCCTGCCTTTGACTGGGTAGGAGCCCGATTTCAATGGGATCTGCATGCAGGAGGTCCAAGGCTGTTTCCAGCTCAAGGTGTTTGGATTACAGGACAGAGCAAGGGCCCAGAGAGCGTCTGTGAGCCCAGGTAGATGGTGCTAGGCTAGGGAAGCCAATGGCCTGACTTGCTGTAAGACAGCTACGTTGCGGCACCCACTGGAAACTAGCCTTAGTTAGCGGGGGGTGCGGCAGTTTGCTGGGGCAATACCAAAATGTGCAATAACACTGAGCCTCCCAGGAGATGCACAGGTTGCATCGTTCCCTTTATAAATGGGAGCTGACTCAGTTTTCCAGTCCTGCAAATGTACGTACTTTACCTGTAGTAAAATGTCTTGACAACCTGCCTTAGTAACACAGATGTTAGAAGTAGATAAAATAATTGCATCAGTAAGGGCAAACTCATGCAGCCCCATGTGATCGTTTTCCCCAAGGAAAACACACCTCCTGGTGTTTCTGGAGGATTTTAACACCTTTCTGCAGAATTATGCATCCTAAAGTTGTTCAAAATGGTGATGGGCGGGATCTGGTCAGCATTTAGCACGTTGAGCTTGCATTGCTTTCCGTGACTTCGATATGCCGACTCCACTCTCCCTTGCTGACATGAAAATCGATGTGGCCTTTGGTTCCCTTGGGCTCCCATAGACATTCACTGCAAGAGATCAAGGCCACAGTCCAGGGGGAATGCTTGCGCATGTATCTGCCACAGGGCATGTCCACCTTCATTGCTAAGGTAGGTTGCAAGGAAATTCTTTGCAGGGTCATTGCAGCCAGAAGGTGGCCTTGCAATGGTTAGACTTGGCTATTTGGGTGCTCCGAGAATGTCTGGGCTGGAACACTTTGCACATCGCAGCATGTGGCAGAAAACCAAGGAAGGGAACCTGTGCATCTGCCCGGGGGGAGAGATGCATAATCTTCAGATGTGCATGAAGCATAAGCAGAGCCTGCTGGGTCAGGCCTATAGCCCACCTAGTCCGCAGGAAACCCACAAGCAGGATTTGAGCACAAAGCCACTCTCTCCTCCTCCTGTGGTTTCCAGCAACTGCGATTCAGAAGCATTTCTGCCTCTAACTGGAGGCAGAGCACAGCCTTGGGGCCAGTAGCCATCAATAGCCTTCCCCTCCACGAATTTGTCTAATTCTCTTTTAAAGCCATCCAAGTTGGTGGTCATCGCTGCCCCCTGTAGGAACAAGTTCCATAGTTGAACTGTGTGCTGTGTGAAGGGCTTTATTTCATCTGCCCCAAATCTTCCAACATTCAGATAATGCGAATCAGCTGAATGGGCTTTTAAAAGATTTAGTCAAATTCATGGCTGGTAAGTCAACCCAAAGCTATCTGCCATGGTAGCTACATGGAATACCCCATGGTCTGAGGCAGGATAGTGTTGCGCTGTCCCATATGCTACGAAACAACACCTCCCCGATCATCTCCATGATCCCACTTTTGAGCTTCCCAGGACCCTCTTGAAAACAGGATGCCAGGCTAGACAGCCCCTTGGTTTGGTTGATGCTTTTTCCTGGTTTTCTGCTGCCTATGATAACATTCAAAAGCATCCTAAAGACAGCTGTATAAGGTTGCAACTCAAGCAACTTAATCCAGATTGGAAGTGCCTAGTCTGTTTCCAGGGCTGTGGTGTCAGCAGTTACCATGAAATGAGAGTGGCCAGTGGAGAGAGATTCCCCTGCCTTTTGCCGCTTCATCTCCCCGCTCGTTTCTTTCCCCAGCTGCACAGCAACAGCTGCTCAGTCTGCAGGCAGAACAAAGCAGCCTTCTGTAATAGCAAAGGCACCCCTCGGGACTTTGCCTGGTCACAAACCTCTCCGGAAATAGCCACTGTTTGGGTTTTCAGGGTGTAGTTGCAGTTCGGTCACAAGGCGGCCTTGCCGTTGTCCGAGAAGCTGCGGCACAAGGTCCAGCTGGTTGCCACAATTTAGCTGAGCAGAAGTTCGTCTTGCTGGAAGATGGGAGCGCTCAGTCCAGTTGGAAGTTCTCTTGCGCAAACCTGGTGGAGGTGCAGAACAGCGCAACTCGTAACGGGGTTTGCCAAGAGAACTTCCTGGCAGACTGCTTGGAAAGTATAGAACAAATGGGGTGAAAGTAATACAGGGAGTAGGTTTGACTTGTTACAGAGCCTTGAAGGTGCCCCCAAAGTTTGGAATAAAAAAGCTTTTAGAAAAATGCAACACTTCTTTAGCGTTAATTTGGTGGCAATGCTGGAATAATCTCAGAGGAAAAATAAGTGTATTTTGATAGCTTCCGGTTTTGTTAAAGATGAATTTTGTTTTCCCAGTTTAAAAGTTTAAAAAACTTAAGGATAGAGGGAGGGAACAAATGAATTTAAAAAGTGTAAGTTAGGCCAAGGATGTTTTATTTTTAAGTACACAACTTCTCTGTGCATGATTTAAAAGCAAAATTCCAAATCTGTGGTGTATATTTTATTGTTATATGCTTGCCATATTTTAAGTGGAAGCATTTCCTATCCTGTGTGGATAAAAGATCTTTTTTTTCATGTTGTAGTAAATTATTATAAAGCCAATGATATTTCATGGCATGTTATTGTATCAAGCTGTGCTTGTTTTTTGTTTAATTTCTCCCCCTTTTATGGTTGTACTGCTATTATTAATGTATGGATAGTCCCTGTAATGACGAATGCCTCCTTTACACAGCATTAATTGTAATCATGAAGACTCTTGAGCAGAAGATCTTCCACTTAAGCCATTATGGACAGTTGTAAACAGCAGCTGAGGGGTCTATTTGTGTGGAAGAGGTGGTGGAGAAAGAGGAAAATGGACCCAATCCACTCTTAACTCTTTAGAGAAAGAGCATGGGCTGTGCAGAACTCAGATTTCAGCCATTTTCCACTTGCCTGACATTGTGTAGGTGCCGTGAGAGCAATCGGAATCAGCTCAAAACTATTTTCATGTTAGAGGTGGAGAAATCTGTGAGATATCAGTGCTTAGCTTTGGTTGGATTGTGTCCATGGACCTCAAATTCTGATTAATTTTCCAGGGTCAATTAATGTTATGTAACAGAGAGGTTGAACTGGCCAGTGTACTATATACAGACATATAGTACTGTGTATACATCTTTTGTTAGTAGAAAATCCTGAGCTCATTATAGCTAATATTCCAGAACTAGCCATTTCTAAAGAGAGTTCTTTGTATAACAAAAAGAAGAGTGGAAGCAGTTGGATGAGACACCACCTTTTCTGCAGCTTCAGGAAGTGTTAAATCGCAAAATGACTAACCACTTCACAGGCTCACAGATTCAAACAGTTGAATAAATGCTGATAAATCATACTTGACCAAATCTTGAGAAACTACTTTGGTTGAAAATATTTATTCCTAGATTCAAAAGCCAAGTGCATGCCATATAATTAACGGTGGCCAATCTGCAATTCTTGGAAGTCCCTGGAAGGATTGAGAGAAGAGGAGGTTAGCAATTAATGGAGATGTTGCAAGCCAGAAAAAGAACTTTTTCTCTGTAGATGTGGTGACCTTTGGTGGATGAGAGAAATGTCTGTTCAGCAAGCAGAAGACTCTTGTTCTGTGCCCTTGGCTTATTTGCATGAATCGTGTGGGGTTGTTTTTTTCTTAGATACAGCCATTACTCTTTTAAATGTTGATGTTATTAAAGAACTAATTTGAGCTCTGCCTTCATGGATTCTGTTCATAGACGTGGGGAAAGGGCAGCTGTGGACCAGAAGCTGACCAACTGCATTGCAGATAGCTTGGTTTTGCCCCCCCCCCCCCAACATAAATCATGACTATGCCGATTCCCAGAAGAGAATATCAGTTTTCATGGGTGAGGGAGCTAGAGACCAGCAACATCTGGGGAGCCAAGGGCTTCCCATCCTTAGCCTGAAGCCTAAGAGGACAGTTCTGCCCATTGTGTCACTGAAGCATTTTGACCCCAGAACCCAAAGGGGGGGGTGAGGTCCTTGAAACCTGGACTGTTAAAGCTGGGAGTTCCTCTCACACACTGTCAAAATAGCCAAGCCTTTGGCTGTTGCTTCCAGGGATCTGTTCACACTGCTCCTAGCAGCATGGAAACCCTCTTCCCAGTTCCCCAAGGCTGCTGCAATAATTGGTTGGATTTGGAGAATGAATCCTATTGCTGAGCTCTGGTGAACCTACCAACTGAGTTTCCCCAGGTTGTTACCTCTCTCAAGGCAAAGGCTAAAGACCGGCCATTCAAAGGGGGGGTGGGGCGGAGGGCAGGCAGAACTATGGAGCAAAACCCTGCAAAAGAAAACATGTTTGGGGGACACCGATAGGCATTTAATTCATTTTGAAAAGGCTGAGCTGCAGTTCTAAGGGAAGTGTTTGGTGGGCCACACAGGACTATCAAGTTAGAAAGCTGTAGAATTTTGCACCCCCCGTTTTTACAATGATACCTGTGCATTCCGCGGGCAAGAGCTACTGCGGTTTGCTATTTTAATTCACAAGTTGACCTTGGGTGGTTCTTTTTATGGGAAGAACACAAGAGAACAAGGATTTCTAAGCCAAAGTCATGGTAAAGTTGGGCACTTTTTATTATTCAAAGAGCAAAATACAAAAAAGTAAGCTAGGAAACAACCTAAATGATAAAATTCTGAGCTGTGTAGAGCACACCGCACAAAATTAGTAAAGAGTGGTCCCCATAAACCATGACGAGCTGTATATATACATTCAAAAGGAAAACGAGCAGAGAAACAGAGGGCTAACATTTTGCAAAAATGTTCCAGTTTTAAACACACACACACACACACACACACACAGAGAGAGAGAGAGAGAGCTGTGATTTCATCAGCCAGAGTCCACATTTGTCGTCTTCAGTAGTAAACCACGTCAGTCTTCTTCAGGACACACGAGAAACATAATGCAACTTGTACTTAACAAGGTTGGCCACAATGGAAGTGTTGAAGACCACGCTGGTGGACTGTTGAGTTACATGAGTTCACTTGGTTGTTAAAAGGCCTGCAGACTTCTGGAACCGTGGAGTTCAAATTGAGGGGGAATCCCACAGGGAAACTTGCACAGGAAGAGAGCGCAGACCTTCCCACATCAGTTAGAACTGTAGGGGCTGGAAGTGATGCTAAGTCCTTCTGCCCTTACGCTGGTGCTCTACATCTATGTAAAGTAACCCAAGTCACAAGTGGAGTGAAACCTCTTCCAGCAGCCCTGCCTTTCCCTTTACACTGCACAACAGGCAGTTCAGACACATATCCACTGAGATGAAAGAAAACCACCGCTCCTCCCGACATTGCATAACCACTGGCAAGGTAAGGACTTTTGATTAACGCAACACTTCACAACTCTACAATGTTCAACAGCAGTTATGGGCCACTTTAAACCTTTAACTGAATGGCAGGTAATATTTTTATGGTGAGCACAAGAGAAGCTGAGCATCAGGGTGCAAGGCTTTCTGAATACTCAAGACACACCGTGCGCCTCACCGCATTGTCCTTATATCAGGCAGGGCAAGAGGGTCACACAACTCCTGGCCCAAGAAGACCCCCACATCATAGCATCCCTAAATCCTCTCTATTAGGACATTTATTTCTTAACTGATAAAAGGGAATGCAGAGAAGCTGGTGTTCTACTGAGCTCTGCAAATTGGCTTATTTGCCATATTTCTTAGCTTTTGTACATTCCACAGTTCTTCTGCCCTTGAAATAAAACCGTGAAAGCAGCCTCAGCAAGGAAGCTTATTCCCAGCCCTCTGGTACCATCTCTGCCCCATCACCTAAGGACAAGGGAATTGGGAGGCTGCTCATTCAGATAACTTGGATTTTTGCCATCTCTGTTTGCTGCATCAGTGGTTTCCAAACCTGTTCAGCCCTAGTACACCAGTCTGGCATCGAAGCTCATCTTTGGTCTTCATGTTGTATTGCATGTTCTCTTACGTCCCTTCTCACTACCTTCACCACAAACATCAACTTAATACTAGGCAAAACACATGGCTGCTTCATTTCTCAAAGGTTTTTTCATGCAGAGCTAGAGAAGAAAGACATCTCTGCATTGTTAACTCAAGTGGAGTAAAATTCCACCTCCATCTTCCCGTTCTGCAGTGTGCTGGGTTCATTGCCAACAATTATTATTAATAACTTGGTGCTGAAAAATCGGTCAAATTGGCCTAGGCAAATGGCAACAAAGGATGCATTTGCTTTTACAAAATGACAAACACTTTTTGCTCCTATTCACAGACCCCCCCTCCCAAAGTGCCAAGGGGTGGGTGGTTTTTGCAGCGGGCAAAGGCTTTCACACAGAGCATGTTCGCACCACCTTCCCTCCCCCACTTCAGCTCAGCCCTAGTTTCACCATCTGCCCCCTAACCTCTAGAAAATAGCAGCTTGGCCTCCACATGTTTATGTGGGACATGTTCACATTAATAGATTTGGGATCATTAATTGAAGAGCTGTCCTCCAAATAAAATGGACTTTATGCCACTGCTCTGATTCTTCAGAGAAGATGCTGGGAATAACATTAGCGGGAACCGGTACAGACCTCAGTTGTGTCTTCTCTCACCCAGGGGTCGCCCAACTTTTCATCCTCCAGGAGGTAAAAACGGGGTGCAGTTCTCTCTTCCGACTGCATTCCTTATATGGTGAGGGATGTCTTTACTATGTGGTGAAAGAGGCAAGGGGAAGTGACCCACCTTATGGTGACTTTACACCATTAAGAAAAATGAACGCACAAAGAGGCCTCCACCTCAATCTACACTCTACAGGAACAACCAACCAGGGCTCTTTCCTCTTTAGGCATTGCATTATTACAGCATTTTCAAGAGGATGAAAGAGGGGGGCTTGTGCAGGCAAGGAATGGTGGGTCCACACAGAACTGAACTGGTTGAAAGGGCCAGGGGCCAAGCACCAAATGTGAGGGTCCTTCCTCCTCTGGCCAGCTACTCCCATCTTTATTGAATGGAGAGGTGCAGAAATCCATTATGAAACAGGCCCCTTCAAAACAGTTGAGTTCTGATGACAGTGAACATCCTTGCAGGATGGGAAAAGTTGGTTTCCTGTGGCAGAGCACAGCCCTAGCGTCTCTGTTCTTATAATTTCCAGAACTACCTTCTCGTTTCCCATTTCCACTCTTGAAAGATCTTACGAGCCTGCATGTCTTGTAGATACTTAGACAATTATGCAATTCAGCACTATGGAGGCCTGAAACAATCCAGCTAGACAACAAAGGAGGATTATGACTTTTTAAAGAGAACAAACTACCTTGAAATGATCATCATTTAACTGGCATAGCCTGTGGATTCAACGTTTAACAGTCACAAATGCAACAGAATTATAAAGACTCTTGAACAGGGGATTAAGATTCGATCAAGGAAGGACTTTTAAAATCAATGTGTCCCAGTACCAAAAGAGAGTGTCTCTTGCTGACATCTGCCAAAGCATTAATGACAGAGTATGCTACTCAACCGTAACAGATTTGGCCAGATTTCTTGGAAAGTCAACCTGAAAAAGACAAAAAGACACACACAAAAAACCTGAAAAGGATATTTTAAATTGAACAGCCAATATGAGACTTATTGTTTTGTTACAGACACATGTGCTCTTTCTGCTTGCTGGTTTATTTGGCAAGGCGCCCAAGCTGCCCACTTAGCCCAGCTGAAGCTGGTAGATTCACACCACCTTTAGTGATTTGTGAAGCACCACCGTGGGAACATGATGCTGGACCAAATGGGCCACTGGCTCTCCTTATGTTCATTGAAGGACTAAAGGTGATCTTTAAACATGTGGTACTTACATCATAGCCTCTGAGTACCGCAAGATGAAAAGCCAGGAGCTGTAAAGGGATGACGCTCAAGATCCCCTGCAGACAGTCCACGGAGTGGGGGACTTTGATGGTTCGCTTGTTGTTTTTGATGGTCTCAATATCTTCCTTATCGCAAATCACAACAGGCCGACCCTGCAAGGAGCACAAGCGTAAAGGAAAAGGCGGGGCAGCCCCTTCTCCACTCCCAAACTTAGGAGGCCTCCATCCACCTCTCAGGTTCAGTCTCTCCACACCCTTGAGAGAAAGATGAGGCAAAGGCTGAGAGGTCTCCGAGGCACCATAGGGAAATGGCAGGCCAGAAGAATCACACTGCTCCTCCACCACCACCTTCAGGGTATGATTTACTGCACCTTCACAGCTTTCTTTGACACCTGTGGGTTCCAACTGCTGCGGGGTGGCATTTTACAGCTGCTGCAAGCAGGTATTGGAGTGCTAGACCCCAAACTGTGACAGAGGAGAGCAGTCTCAACCCTCTCCCCTGCAAGCGTCACACTGGTGTCTGCTGGCAGCATTCCTGCACCTGCTTTGCAGATGGCACCAGGCCACAGAGCGTGGCTGAGCAAAACTCGGGGCAAATCCCTTTAGCTGGGCCATTGCTTGACCCTGCTCCTGGGCCAGGAAAAAGGCAGGCAGGCTGGAGGGAACATGGGTACCCAGAGAGCAGCGCAAGCCAGTCTCCTTTGCTCTGGCTGTGCCCCTGTCCTGTGTGGGAGGGGGGGAACCAAGCTAGGAGGGACGGCTGTCTCTTTACCCCCACCAATCCTGCCCCATGAACTCTTTTGTCTTCTCAGACTTTTGAATCAAGGCACAAAGAGCTTGAAAAAGTGCTTTTCTCCCACGAATGAAATAAGGCTGCGCCAGCAGATTCCAAAAGGTGTCACAACAGCCAGCCTGGAAGGTGGTTTCTGCTTGCTGGCCAGATGGGGCCGGTCTGGAAGCCACTCTCCTCGTCATCATTCTGCCTGGTTCCCACCAAAAAAGGGAGAAACGGAAGCCTGGGAGCCTTGAAGGTGCCTCACAAAGTGTTGAGCTGGCTCAGGTGGGGCTACAGAGGATGGAAGAGGCCTCCTCTTTTTTTCCAGCAACAAGCTGTGCCTGTAAGGAGGTGAAGAGGGCCTCAGCCTGGAACCAGCGGGTGTTTGCCATTTCATTTGCTACGTGCCACTTTTGTCGGCCCCAATGAAAACAATGTGCGTAGTCAAGAAACACACTTTTCGGTTATTTACCATCTCCCTAGTTATTGGTTTATGTTACTCTTGAGGGAAAACACAGGGGAGAGCAGATGTGGTTAGTTTCGTTTCACTCTGGAGAAGATCATAAGAGGAGAAAGCCAGGAGGCAAGTCTTCAAGGGACAGAGAAGCAAACACCATTGGAAATGGCTATTTCCTTCAGCTCCTGTTCAGGTTCAGAGCCTCGTTTTTTCAGCTGGAAGAGGTGCTGCCCTCCCACTTCTTCCCTCACCCCTTTTCTCCACTGCTCCAGGCACTGCCACTCAGTTCTGGCACTAAAGCTGACGGAAGTCAAAGTGCCTCCTGAGCTGCTGAACGGCAGGAGATAAAAAGCTGGAGACACTGCACAGCTCCCTTCGCTCAGGCTTCCCCCATTTGACAGAAATATGGGGCACATTTATACATAAATGAGGGGGGGACCACTGGAACAGATGTGGTTACGTTTGCCCCTTAGAAACACCCATAAAGGGGAAAGAGCTACAGTGGTGCCTCGCAAGACAAAAATAATCCGTTCCGCGAGTCTCTTCGTCTAGCGGTTTTTTCATCTTGCGAAGCAACCCTATTAGCGGCTTAGCGGATTAGCAGCTATTAAAGGCTTAGTGGCTAAAAGGCTATTAGCAGCTTAACGGCTTAGAAAAAGGGGGGAGCGGGGGGAAATCGGAACACTCGCAAGACGTTTTCGTCTTGCGAAGCAAGTCCAGAGGGAAATTCGTCTTGTGAAGCAGCTCAAAAACGGAAAACCCTTTCGTCTAGCGGGTTTTCCGTCTTGCGAGGCATTCGTCTTGCGGGGCACCACTGTATTCAGCTTCAAAGAGGAACGCCCCCTCCCAAGCATCTTGGATATTCAGCTTGCCCATCCATGCCTTAAGCAGGCAAGACTTCTAGGCAACTGAGCAGATGCAGGAGAGGGCAAGGATAGCCAGTGGTGGTGATTAGTGTGTTGGACCAGGGAGACCAGGGTTCAAATTCCCACTGGGCAATCTCAGGCCTCCCAGCCTAACCTATCTCACAGGGTTGTTGTGGGGAGAATGTATGCCACCCTGAGCTCTTTGGGGAAAGGCAGGAAATAAATGCAATAAATAATAAAAGTAAAACTGTCTGGCTGTGCAAGGAGGAAATCTTGCCTGAGGAATGCCAGCAGCCTTGGCTGTGACCCTGACCCCTCAAAAGGGGCCTGAGGATCCCACATTCCAACCTGGAATTCACACACAAGCAAGAGGTGAACGAAACCCTTAGACCAAGGATTGAGGGGTAGAGGAAATGGATCCCTCTTTCCCACCACCCACTTCCGATACCTTTGGGCACTGCCAATTCCAGTGCCTCCTCCTTTATCCCCGAGGAGGAGCAAAGGAAGACGGGACTTTGTGGAGCAGAGCTGGGCTCTGTCTCTTCTTGCCTGAACTCACCTGCCGGGCAATGACTTGCTGCAGGGCGTTCTGGCACTTGGTGTATGTGCCGTCCCTCATGATGATCATGATGACAGGCATCAGTTTATCGACCAAGGCAAGGGGCCCATGCTTCAGCTCCCCGGCCAGAATGCCCTCTGAGTGCATGTAGGTGATTTCTTTTATTTTCTGCAGAGAAGGTGCAACACATTAGTCCGGGAAGTCTCTCTCTAAAACAAAGATCCTCCTGAGGCCAGGGTTTAAATCCCCGCTCAGCCATTAAGCTCGCTTGGTGACCTTGGGGGCCAGTCAGTGCCTCTCAGCCCGACTTGCCTCACAGGGTTCTTGGGATTAAATGAGAGGGGGCAACCATGCGCTCTTTGGGGGGAAAGATGCTCCACCAAGCCAAAAGCAAACCGACAGCTGTGAATAGTGGCTCCAGAACCCTCCAGCTGGTTTCTGCCTGCCCCAGACTGCAGAAACACAAGAAACTACCATGAGAACTGCAAAACTCTTGGTAGGTCACAGGAGATGGCTGCTGAGCTGCATTCGGTTTAGCAGACAACAATATTTGCAGGCCCGATTTAAAACCTTCATTTCTGACCTTCAGAAAACCTACTCAGTCCATTTGGGATTCTTTCTGTTGTCAGGGATTGTCCATACCCTTTAAACCAGCCTTTCCCAATCCAGTGCTCTCCAGTTCACTTGGACTACAACAACTCCCACACAGGATGGGGCTGGTGTGAGTTGCAGTCAAAATATCTGGAGGGCAGCAGGTTGGGGACAGCAGCTTTAAACCCTCTCTTTGCAGTTATAATGACTAGAGACATGCTTTTAAAAATGCCCTTCCTCATTTTCAGGTCTGACCTTCCAAACTGGAACACAAATAATGATGGATAAGCCTATTATTATTATTATTATTATTAAAGGAAATGGGGATTCTTACCAGAGCGCCCTCCAGGCATGCCGCGTAATGATAACCACGGCCCATAATGAGGACTGACTTCTGGTGGTAAAGCTCCGTGGCCAGTTTCTGGATTTCATCATCCATGCTCAGGACTTCTTTGATCAAGTCTATGGCAAGTAGCAAGAGGGAGGCAGCGTATTAACACGCAGGTTAACAATCTGCAATCACACTTACATGCACTTTGGAAACAATGTTCAATGTGGCATTTAAATGCTGCACGGAAAACTGCACAAATCAGTGGGTCTTCAGAAAGTAATAGTAACCACCACCTGGACCACCAATTTTTATTGGGGTTTCATTAGCACCGAAGAAAAGAGGTGGGAGGTGGTTTTTCTAAATCCTCCAACAGAACTCTGGAACCTGTTCTCGTAACTTATAAAGTGATCCACATTTGAGGATGTGACAATAAAGAACCAGGATACACTGATGCAATGCTTGGTGTGGCTTTTAAATAAATATGTTTTGTTCTCTTGAAGATATGACTGTTTTCACTTTCATATGCAACTTATTATTCCTGCACAAGCCCATTTTCTACAGCTGAAGTAAAGCGTTTACCCACAGACCTCATCTGTTTATTTTATTTATAAAACCATCTTTAGCAGACACCTTCACCCCGGTATGGCTCCCCTTTATCACATACACAGCCCAACAAGACAATGACAAGAATCCACCAACAGCATACGAACCAATATGGCTAACCTGATCCAAACACCCACCCACCCCACTCACACATGAAAACAAAGATCACCACAGCCAATCACAAATGAACACCCACACCCTAGGCCAACCCCAACCTCTCTCACCACCAAAGGAACACAAGTGAATAGCAAAGAGAACCTGCACAAACAACACTGACACAAAAACCCACACATACATTAAGCAAAACAGAAATATCGCCTTCCGACCCCACCCACCATGCCCCCCTCCACCTCTTCTCCCCTTTTTTCTTCCTAATATAACACTAATGTCTCAACAAATGAAACTGATGTTTCATTTGTAAAAATGTTACTTGGGAAAAAAAGAGAGTCATTGCTCATACTTTTGTAAACCAATAAAATCTTTAATAAAAAAGGGAAAGGGGGGGGGAACCATCTTTAGTTCCCCAAAGTGACAAATTTCATCAATTAAAATATAATCAAAGCAGTAAGATGAACAATGAGCAAAAAACCACAACCAAAAGCTTGGCAAAAGAGAGAGAGCACTAGTCACCATGAAGAAAGGGGCTCAGCTGGTTAGAGTGTGGTGCTGACAATGTCAAGGTTGCAGCTGCATATTCCTGCATTGCAGGGAGTTTGACTAGATGACCCTCAGGGTCCCTTCCAACTCTGCAATTCTATGATTCTAACTAGGCTTCCTGAGGTCCAGAATCTGGGTGCCAGAACCAAAAAGGCCCTGCCACTCAACCCAGCCCAGACTTCTGATGGCAGCAGGTTGCAGAGGAAGGCCTCCAGCAAGAGTGCAGCAGACAAACAGGCTCATGCAGCAGGAGGCAGCCTGTCAAAGATCCTACTCCAAAACTGTTTAATAACCAGGACTTTGAACTATGCCTAAAAATGGATGGGTAGCTTGTGTGGATTAACCAAGAATGGAGCATCAGAGAACACTCTGGCTTCAGAGGCAGCTCCATGCAGGCTATGTGGCAGTGAGGGATCTGATCTGGATGAGATCCTTGCTGCTTCAAATCTCCCAGCTTCTCACAAAACCAGGAAGCAAGTGAGAGGTCCCACTACCCGCATCAAGTCAATCCTCGCCTTGCTCTTCTCCTTCAAAGAATCACATTTTGTCATGATGCCACAGAGCACCCGTACGCACCTGGCAATAACTTGAGGCCTCGCATGATTTCTTTCCGTCTTTCTTGCATGGAAATCCTGTCGTCACACATCATGAGCGCAAACATCACTAGCGACACAAATTGGCTTGTGTAGGCCTGCGGAAAGGGAGGACATCACTGTGCATATGCTTGCCAGGTTTGCTAAGATGCTGCAAGCTGCCCAAAACTCACACCTGAAAGCAGCTCAGGAGGGTACTGCTGGGATAAAAGTGGGGGCCTCAGGTGCCCACAGGGCTTCACTATCCCACTTGACCCTGGCATAAACCCAGCACAGCCCCTAAGCACCAGAAAGGATTGGTTCTTCCAGTGAGAAAGAGGACACCAAATCCACGGGAGCTCCGTCGCCACAGACAAGGCTTTTCATTTTACCTCCAGCTAACAGCAAAGGGACACCACCCATCAGGCCAAGCTTATACCAGGCATCTAGTCTGGCCACTCTCAAACGTACTTGATGACAACAATTACCCTAGCTAACCTGGAGAGTAAGAATAAGGGAGCAGCTGAGTGTGTGGCCAGTCCTTACAGCTGGAGGCTCTGTAATTTTGTTGTTCATGCCTGGGCAGAGGCAGAGATCCTGCACCCAAGGCACAACTCGCACTCGTACATCTTCACATCCTTAGGCAGGAAAGTGGCGGGGGCGGGGGGGGGAGCCAGTCAATACCCCTGAATTCTGTCTAAATTCTGTCTAAAGGCTGACAGAAAGGGGCAGGCCCTGCAATCTTCTCCTTTTTCCTTCTAGCCTGATTAGAGAGAAAACAACAGACCCAGCCCAGCGACTCAAGAGCAGGCTGAGAATCTGGGTATGCTCAGTGCAGAGAAAGGCTAGCTCTGAGGAGGAAATGTGTGTGTGTCTGTGTCGGAGGGAGGGTGTGCCTCCTAGTCCAGCCCTAAATCCAAATCCCTCTTTGGAAGAACCTTGTTTCTAGAGACCGATGGGGTCCAGTATCTAGAGCACTGAATGGCAAGATGTAGGGAAAAGCACTGATTTCAAACTGTTATTAATCTAGAGGAGCTACTTTCTATTGACTCCTAAGTATTGACTCTAATTTGGAGGTTCCACCACTGCAACTTGAAAAAGGCCTGTCATTGTCTGACAATTTCCATCATCTGCCTTCTCAGTTTATCAATAGTTTCCTCCAGAAAGCATCGTCTGAGTTAACTTCGATTCTTTATCCTAAACAGTGATTACATATTCCAGAAATGCAGTCTTAAATGGGGGGGGGGGAGAATGTAATGTGTAACATCTGCTCATTTTGGGATGCTGCCAACATGCTTGGGAGCATGAGCAGGAAAAAATAGCGCCCCTGAAACAAAAAGACAGGTTTATACTCCTCCCAGACCTGGGCAGCCAGATGCTGAGGACAGAGTGCTGTGCTTGGACCAGGAAGGTCTGGGTGACCATCACCCTACCCAGTTAATAACTTCCCAACTAGTCCAGCATTTTGTGCTCACAGTGGCCAAATAGTGGAAAACAAGTACATTCCCCTCCTGCAGTTTCCAGCAGGTGGTATTCAGAGGTATATTGCCTGGCAGTGGAGGCAGAACATAGCCATGGTGTCTAGGAACCATTGATCCTTGCCTGCTATCTGGTCCAGAGGCACTCTCCCCTCTCATTGCCATGGGTCACCCCAGGCTCCAGTGCCTCTGGACCAGAACAGTGGCTCCTTACCTGGGTCTCTGGAACAGCCTAAGAAACAGTTTCTCAAGTTCTTAACCGGCTTCGCGGAAAGGAACACCAATATTTTCAAAACTGCCAATGCAGGCTAAAAATGAGCTGGACTCTCAGCTGCAATGAATACCCTGATTGCTCCAACAAGTGAATTCAGACCCTCTCAGCTCAATGTAATATTGCAGCACATTCCCCACGAAAAAGCAGCAGGCGCCTTAGCATACAAATCTTGGCCAAGGCTCGTTCTTTGTTAAATGCCTCTTTTCAAATTTTAAGGGGAAAAGGAAGCAGCTTAATTACCTTGAGGAAATATTGAGGTATTTGCCAGGGACCCTCTTTGACGCCGACGCCCCCCCCCCCCCCCGAGGAAGGGTGTTGGGAGGGTTCAGGACAGATAAAAGCTCTTGTGCTCGGATCCTGCATGCGAGTTTCCCACAAGCATCTGGCTGGCCAGTGAGAATAGGATGCTGGTCTAGGAGGGCCACTGGCCTGATCCAGAAGGCTCTTAAAGGTGTTCTTAAGGGGATCTACAGCCTGGAGGTCTGCGGAAGGGAGGGGGGAGAGTGCAGAATGGCCAGCTGCTGCAGCAGCAGCAGCTCACACAACAAACCATGAAAAGCAACTCTAGGCAGCAGGCAGGAGATGTAGGACGCCCTGGTGGGAATCTACTGAGATAGGGAGAGGAGCTCCCCATCTTGCCTTATTCCCTGCTCAAAGACTCTTCCAATGTTTGGGTGTTAATGATAGTTTTTTTGAAAGCTTTAAAGAATAATTTAATACAAAAAGTAGCTGAGCTGTACATGCACATGAAAACGATATACCCCAAGAGATTACCTAACATTTATGTCGTCTATATTCTCTTTCTTGTAGCTTGCAACAACCCTAACCCTAATCTCAAACCCACACCACAAAGTGAAACCTTGGTAATCTTCCAAGGCTTTAAGAATGCACCATAACAAACAGAGCAGATTAATATCTGCATCAGTTGGGGATTTTTTCAAAAAAAATGCCACCTTCTCCATCTAAGTCTTTATCATTTGTCTTGATTTCTTAAGAATTCTTCAGTGCAATTTAAAACCCAGTCCAATAATATGGCACATAGTACAATGCACAGACTGTGGGGTTGGTTTTTGTTTGGGTCTCTTTTGCATAGGAGTAAAGGTATGGATAGGTTGCTCACCAATAGTTATCTGAGTGGTCATCAGGAGATACCTACAGAGCAGCCCCTTTTAGGAACATCCTTAAGTCAAGCTGGAGTTCTGGCCCTGCCTACTGCCTGCACGTGGCTCAAAGAGCATGGCTCTTTCCACGAACACAGCAGCCCTACAAAAAGAACCATGCAGAAGACACCTGGAACAGTAATCCTTGTGCCTGGAGGAGGATGGCAAGGGAGAAGGTCTTTTCAGTCCTGGCTCTCCATTTGAGGAGTGCCACCTTCACTAGTATTTTTCAGGCAACTACTTTTACTCCCAGGCACACTTAACTGAAAACTATGGAGAGACATGGCCTGAATAGACATATTGGATTCTTGTCTCATTACACATGCTAAAGCTATTTTTGGTCATCTGCATACTATTCCTTGCTTTTTCCTGTAGGACTAATTGCAGTCGTGAACAATCATCAACAGGTTTATCATACCCATTGAGCCAATCGCCCATCTCCTACCACCCTTCTGAGAAAAATCCCACCCCACCCTCCCACTATATATAAGGGTCTGGTGGTTTCTGTTTCAGTGTATCTGAAGAAGTGTGCATGCACACGAAAGCTTATGCCTAGAACAAACTTAGTTGGTCTCTAAGGGACGTGGGTGGTGCTGTGGGTTAAACCACAGAGCCTAGGACTTGCCAATCAGAAGGTTGGCGGTTCGAATCCCTGCAACGGGGTGAGCTCCTGTTGCTCGGTCCCTGCTCCTGCCAACCTAGCAGTTCGAAAGCACATCAAAGTGCAAGTAGATAAATAGGTACCGCTCCAGCAGGAACATCAACGGCATTTCTGTGCGCTGCTCTGGTTTGCCAGAAGCAGCTTTGTCATGCTGGCCACATGACCCAGAAAAACTGTCTGCGGACAAACGCCGGCTCCCTTGGCCAGTAAAGCGAGATAAGCGCCACAACCCCAGAGTCGTCCGCGACTGGACTTAACGTTAAGGGGTCCCTTTACCTTTAAGGTGCTACTAGACTATTTTTAAAAAAATTATTTTGGCTGCGTCTGACCAACATGGCTAGCTACCTGAATCCCAGGCATTTGATAGACTAGGGCAGTGGTTCCCAAAGTGGGCAGAACTGAACCGGGGCGGGGCGACTAAAAGGCAAGCAGGGGTGGGGGGAGCTGGAGGTGTAAACGACTACAGTGGTGCCTCGCAAGACGAAATTAATCCGTTCCGCAAGTCTCTTCGTCTTGCGGTTTTTTCGTCTTGCGAAGCACGGCTATTAGCGGCTTAGCGGCTATTAACGGCTTAGCGGCTTTACGAAAAAGGAAACAAACTCGCAAGAACTCGCAAGACGTTTCGTCTTGCGAAGCAAGCCCATAGGGAAATTCGTCTTGCGGAATGACTCAAAAAACGGAAAACTCTTTCGTCTTGCGCGTTTTTTGTCTTGCGAGGCATTCGTCTTGCGAGGTACCACTGTATCATACTTTGAAAATCTGGTATCGCTGTATCAAGCTCATCAATTTCGTTGAATTAATGAAACTAAATACAGTCATACCTCAGATTGAAGTAGCTTCGGGATGAATATTTTCAGGTTGCGCTCCGCGGTGACCCGGAAGTAACGGAATGCATTACTTCCAGGTTTCGCCGCTTCTGCATGCGCAGACGCTCAAAATAACATCATGCGCACGCGTGGAAGCGGCAAAACGCAACCCGCGCACACGCAGTTGCATCTTGCGTTTACTTCAGGATGCGAACGGGGCTCCGGAACGGATCCCATTCGTATCCAAAGGTACCACTGTAGACGTAACTGGAATTTAAGTTAATGTGCAATCAATTGTTACTGCTTCAAATCTTATTGTTCTATTATCTTTCACAGTGGGTCATGCAGACCACTATTTTGAATAATGCTTCTTACAGGGTAGGGTAAAGGGCATTGGGGATGAGTTTATAGAACCCAAGCGGGCAGCGCCCCAAACATGTTTGGGAGCCACTGAGCTGGGAGGATATTCTTACTGGTAGTGTGCGCTTCCTGTGACTGTTACGGGGGGCTGCTTTGTATATTTCTATGCACTGTGTTTTTGGAAGAATGCATTAACATTTTAATTATTGTTTTAATCAATATATTATAAGTCGATTGCAGGCTTCTGGGTAACAAGGAGCTAAAAATTCAAATAAATAATAGCTGGGAAAGGGGTTGGATTGTGTGCCTGCACTTCAAATGAGGATTTCTTTAAGAAGTTATGCCTCTTTCAACTTAACGCAACCTGGAGGGAACTATTCAAAATGCGGGTATTTCCAAACACCCTCTGCACACTGTAGATAAACTGGGAAAGAACCTCTATGCCTGCTCCTGCTCCCTCAGCCCTTCCTTGAGAAATCACAGAACTGTAGAGTTGGAAGGGATCCTGAGGGTCATCTAGTCCAACCCCCTGCAGTGAAGCATGACATTCAGAACAGATGCATGTATTACAGGATATGCAAATCTACGTGACTCAGCTGAGCTTTATTGGTGCCAAGTGTGAGTGCCTCTGACGACACAAGGAACCCTTACCTTTGTGCTGGCAACCCCAATCTCTGGCCCAGCATTGATGTGAACCCCGCAGTCTGTCTCGCGAGATATGGAGCTCCCCACAGTATTGGTGATTCCTACAGTCAGGGCTCCTCTCTCCTTGCAGTAGCGTAGGGCCATCAGGGTGTCTGCTGTCTCACCTGCAGAGAGACAGACACCATCAGAGTCAGGAAATGCTCAACCTGGAGGCCATAGAATCATTCTAGCCTAACCCCCTCTGCTTAAAAACCCCTAATGAAGGAGAGTCCACCACCTTCCAGGGGAGACCGTTCCACTGTCCAACAGTTCTTGCCATCAAAAAGTCATTCCTGATGTTTAATCAGAATCTCCTTTCTTGTCATTTGAACTCACTGCTTCAGACTCTACCCTCTGGAGCAACAGAAACCAAGCTTGTTCCACCTTCTATGTGACAGTCCTTCAGATATTTGAAGGTGGCTATCCTATCACCTCTCCGCCTTCTCTACGCTAAACATACCTAATTCCCTCAATTGTTCCTCATTAGGCTTGGTTTCCAGACCCTTATCGTTTTGGTCATCCTCCTCTGCACACCCTTCCAGCTTTCAATATCCTTCTTAAACTGTGGTGTCCAGAACTAGACACAGGACTATAGGCTGGGTACGATCCAGGAAGAATAGTGTGTTATTATTTCTTCCCTTGATTTGGACACTCAACTTCTGTTGATGCAGCCTAGAATTGCATTAACTTTTTTTTTTTGCTGCTGCAAGATACGCACCATAGACGAGAAACCACAGACCTAAGCAAAGCAGCAATGCTCTCTGAAGAAGTCTAGTTCTTCCACTTCTTCATGAACAGAAGGCAGCTGCATTACAACAGAATACTAGCTAGGGAAAACATAATATTGCTGATTTGGACTTTATGATTTGTTCTTGTTCCTTTATGTGAGCTGCCTGGAGTATACCCAGATGCAGAAAGGCAAGATATAAAATATCTAAATAAACCGGACAAGATAGCAGCCAGATGTTAAGAAGGCAAACTGAGGGGGTGTTGTTCATTTTAAACAATACCCAAATTGCACACTGTTTTTGGAATGATGCAAAGGGCAAGAGTAAATATGTTAAACTGGGCAAATATTAAGTCGCTGGCCACCCTCTGCTTCCTTGAGAAAGAGAAGTAAATGGCGACAATGTCCACAGGATTCCAAATCCTTTTAGCAATACATACTGGAAAGAAATCTCCCTACCGGGACTTCCGGGTTGACGCGATCTGGAAATGGCGGATTCCCTCCGAGCTCCGGAGGGAATCGGCTCCACTGAGGATGGGTCTTTGCCGCGCCGGCGACGCGGGGACCCTTAAAAACCGCAGGCGCGGAAGCCTGCGGACTGAAGACTCGGCGGGTGCCTTAAGCGCCCCCCCTGATTCGCAAAGAGCCTTTTTAAAGGCTGCGGAGGGGATACGGGGGTGGCGTGGCACTGAGAGTCGATCGCTACCTCGGTGGAGCGAAGCCGCGAGCCATGACCGGAGAGCGCTGACTTCCTTCCTTGAAAATTTGGACTGAAAGAATCACCCGTGAGTAAGACGGATTGGGACTTTATAAAAATTTTACCTTCAATTGGAGACGACCGGGGGGTGTGCTAAAAGGAAGTCCGCACCCCCCCTCTTGCAGACCATCTAAGCAACGACACAAGAGATAAGCTGGAGAGCCTACCCTTGGCGGGGTGAGTTAAAAAGGACACTAACTTTCAAGATTTTACTAAAGGAAATTTTGTGCAGGAGAGTGGAGTTTTGGAAACCTTCCTTTTGTTTTAAACAACCCCCCCTCCCGGGCTCGGGAACGTCCTGCCTTTGTGCCTGCGTTAGAGCTGCGGAGTTTGACAGCTGTCAAAGCTGCCAAACGGGCGGTTTAAAGTGAGAAATTGCCATTTAAGATTCCTATGGACTAAGACGAGTCATAATTGAGCTGAAACTGTTGGAAACAAAGTAATAATAATCAGTTAAAGGATTGTTGGTGAAAAGGCAAATAAGTAACCAGATTCCCCCTAGGGGGAACTCTGTGAAACTACAATGGATACAATGGCTGTGGAAGGAAAGTTACTAGTGGAAATCGAAAGGATGTTTCAATTGGTGGGAATCTTACAGGAGCAGAGCTTGGCCATGAACAAACAACTTGAGACTATGACCTTGGGAACAGGCAACTCTGCTCTTTGTATTGAGGACCTTAATGAGAAAAAATCCACAGCTGATTGGGAAACAATATCTACAGAGCTGGAAGAGACTAAACAACAAGAAAAAGAAGAAGTAATCCTGGGAAGCAACAACCAAAAGTTGACATCTGTGGAATACAAGCAAGGAGACGCTGGGAACATATCTACCACAAGTCTGCGAGAGATACAGAAGAAGAAGGAGGAGGCCCCAAGACAAAATGGAGTACAGGAATTTAAAATAAAGAAATATGATTGGGGCCTCCGTTTGGACTTAGACTTGGAAGAGATAGACTTTGTGGAAATACTTCAGCAGCTACCTTTGAATCTTCTTGTCGGAAGAGGACATACTTTGATGGTGAAAGAACTTTTCCCAGATCTGACGACTGTTATAAAGGACTACCAACAGGACAGGCGGAGAGGAACGGAAATAGATTTGAAAGCCTCGGACGTGAGGAACCCAGGCTGAGAACTTCGAATTTGGATTTTTATTGGGAAGGGACAAAAACCGGGGATGGGAGGGAGGGAAGAAGAGACTCTTAAAAACTCTTAAGACTTTTAGGTTTGGTTAAGATGACTTTTAATTAAGATAAAATGAAAATCGATGGAAGAGAACTTAAGTCCAACTTATGAAAATTAATTTTTATTATAAAAAAAGGAAATAAGATGAATAAGATAGTTAAGAGGAGAAATATCAACTTGCTGACATAATCTTGAAACTGGGATGCATGAGGGGGGGTGGGGGGAAGTCAGGGAACAAGGCTATGAAATGGGGATTTGCTGATTTTATACATGTTTTTGTCTTTTGTTTTTTCTTTGTGTATGTTTTGTCTTTATAAAAGCAGAAAACCAAATAAAAATTTTATAAAAAAAAAAAAAAAGAAATCTCCCTACCAATGAACCATTCATATATTCCACTGGCACTCAAGTAAATCTAGACTGATCTGTCTAGATGGCTCTGTGTGTTATGCGTATGGAGTTAAACTACAGGACATAATTTACAGATGCTTTTCATAAAACAATTCAAACTACTAGCTACTTCTTACGAATTTAGAGAATTCATTATTTATCATTACAGTGGTGCCCCGCAAGACGAATGCCTCGCCAGACGAAAAACTCGCTAGACGAAAGGGTTTTTCGGTTTTGCGTTGCTTCGCTAGACGAATTTCCCTATGGGCTTGCTTCGCAAGACGAAAACGTCTTGCGCTTTTTTTTTAAAGCCGCTTGAAGAGGCGCAGTTGCGACGGACCGTGCTTCGCAAGACCAAAAACATCGCAAGACGAAAAGACTCGCGGAACGAATTCTTTTCGTCTTGCGAGGCACCACTGTGCACTGAAAATGCTGAAACAACAGGAAAACCAAGTGCATGGCAAAGAAGATTACAGGCATGCATAGAAATCACCAGCAGAGGGTGTCAAATCCCCAGCCTGCTGTCTGCCAAAGCCTACCGTTCCTTTGGCCGGCTACTATCACTATGGTCAGCAGGGAGCATTCTAAGAGGCGCCTTCTATGATCAGATTATATTCTAGCAGTTCCCCTGGCCTAAGAAGAAATCACTGTGCGTTAAAGGAGTCTCCAGATGTTGTTGGACTACAACTCCCATCAGCTGTGTTGGCTGGGGCTGATGGGAGTTGCAGCCCAACAACATCTGGAGGGCACTGGTTGGTGAAGGCTGCCCCAGAGGGATGGGAAACCCTGCAAGGAATCTGATGTTTGTGACTACCCAATACGACTCATGTGTCCAGGAGGGCAGAAGATTCTACAATTGGCTTTTAGCTTTTATTCCACAGAACAAGTTTTTTTGGCAAACTCAAGTGCCCAGGCTTCAACCATTTCATCTGAACGGTAACATTTCATTTTCAATGCAGCAGTAGTGCTGGAAGTGATTATAAAAAACAGTTTTGGCTATTTAGCCCCTTTTTACTTATACTATATTATAGTATAAATTATGGGTAGGCAAACTAAGGCCTGGGGGCCAGATCCGGCCCAATCGCCTTCTAAATCCAGACCGCGGACAGTCCGGGAATAATAATAATAATAATAATAATAATAATAATAATAATAATAATAATAATAATTTATTATTTATACCCCACCCATCTGGCTGGGCTTCCCCAGCCATTCTGGGCGGCTTCGAAAAGAATATTAATCAGCGTGTTTTTACATGAGTAGAATGTGTCCTTTTATTTAAAATGCATCTCTGGGTTTATTCCCCCCCCCCCAAAAAAATATAGTCCAACTTCCCACAAGGTCTGAGGGACAGCTCCCTGCTGAAGACGTTTGCTGACCCCTGGTATAAATAGTCAAAACTACTTTTCTGGTAAAGTAGTAAGGGTCCTTCAGTAATGTGTAGCTATACACCTGATTTTTTTAAAAAAATAATAATGTTTTAGTTCTATTAGAGTTTAATTACTTTTTAACCATTTTCATTTTTTTGCATTTTGTCTGTGTTGTTTTAATTTGTGTAAGACACACCTTGAGTCCCGGACCGAGGAAAAGGCAGAGAGATAAATATCACAAACACATAATGAACAAACATGTATCCACATGATTTAATTTTTAGCTTATATCTGAAGCTCCGCTTTAGGCATGAAATTCAGGCTGCATTTCACTACATTCACACAGGCTTTGTCCTTTGTTTTGAAACTCTTACATTTTGCCCCGGATAACTTGCACATGTCTGGTTCTAAGCATGCCGAACTCATTACTTCTAAAAACACAAACAAACAAACAAACAAACAAACAAACAAACAGAAACACACATTGTTTGTATGAGCAATGGCCAAGAAGTACCATGTGCAAAGAGCTCCAGCCGGGAGAATCCTGACTGGACTTGGTGGATTCCACACCTCCCTCCTCGGTAGCACGCCAGGTCAAAGGTCATGAGCCTAGCAAAAGGTAGCCACCTACTGGTCTTAGGTTGGCCTGCCACCTGCCCAGCACTGCTCCCAGGCCAAAGACCCGTCCGTACCTGACTGGCTGATGAAGAAGCAGACATCATCTCTGAAGACTGGAGTGTTCCTGTCCAGAAAGTCACTGGCAAGTTCTACCATGACAGGCAATTCAGTCAACTCTTCCAGAACTTGGCGTGTCTGGTAAAGAAAAGAAAATAAAAAGGAGGGAAGTCACGTACTACTCAACCCATGAAGCAGTGCAGCAGATTCTGGAAGGAGCACTTCCTGCTCCCACTCTCCATCTTTGTGTCTTTTAAAGAGAGAGAAAGCGTGCAGGGACAAGGGGTGCCCATTTTGGCTTTTCAGTTTCAGTGCAAAAAACAAAAAGAAGGGTCCTGTACATTCTTTCACCTTTGGTGAACGTGCCCAAGGATTAAGGCTTTCTGGGAGATGATTTATAATGAAATGAAAAAGGTATTTAAATATACCTTCCCGAAGAAACCAGAGGCCTTTCTCCTGGGCATGGTCGGCCAATTGGTGCCAAAGAAGGACAGAACTTTCTTTATGTATGCTACAACAGCAGCAAGAATACTTATTGCAAAGTATTGGAAGATGCAAGATCTACCCACTCTGGAAGAATGGAAGGTGAAGGTGATGGACTACATGGAATTGGCGGAAATGACTGGCAGAATCCGAGACCAGGGAGAAGAGTTGGTGGAAGAAGATTGGAAGGAATTTAAAGACTACTTACAGAAATATTGTAAAATTAATGAACGTTAGAATGATGTCAGAATGAAGTTAAGTGGTTTTAGCAGCAATGTCATAAAGGTGTATGCAAAAATGGATGGTTAATAGGTGAGAACCTAAATCTATAATATATTAAGTTAAAGGACTAAGACAAAAACAAAGAGGGAAAAGAATTGCTGAATTAACCAATTGAACTGGAATACAAAAAAGGGAGGTGAGAGGAGGTCAGGAAAGCAAGGAAATGAAATGTAAGATATGGAAGGATTAATTTGTTTTTAATTGTGTTTTCTATATATATTTTTTTTCTTTTCTATATTTTGTATTTTGTATGGGGGTTTTTTGTTTTTTTTCTATATTTTTCCTTGTCTTTTTTACTTTTAACTATGTAATTTTTTTGTTTCTGAAATTTTAATAAATATCATTTAAACAAAAAAAAGAAACAAAAAAGGGTCAAAGGTCAGCATCATTAAAACATCGTCTCCTAGGCAAAATAAACTATACAGGCCTCAAAGAAGAAGAAGAAGAAGAAGAGTTTGGATTTGATATCCCGCCTTTCACTCCCCTTCAGGAGTCTCAAAGCGGCTAACATTCTCCTTTCCCTTCCTCCCCCACAACAAACACTCTGTGAGGTGAGTGGGGCTGAGAGACTTCACAGAAGTGTGACTGGCCCAAGGTCACCCAGCAGCTGCATGTGGAGGAGCGGAGACGCGAACCCGGTTACCCAGATTACGTGACTACCGCTCTTAACCACTACACCACAATGTGATTTATTACATCAGAACTGGAGTGAGTTTCCAATTCTGGTAAGACTCCCAACATGCCAAATGTTCAACCAGGGGTACCAACTTGAATAAAATATTGTGGGGGGGGTAAGCCCCGCTTCGCACAATCAATCTCATGATGCGGTACACACACACCATTTGAATGCCAATGCCCATCAACTTTCAGGGGCCCTGCCCCCTCCAATATCTTATTGGGGAAGGGGGGAAGGGACCTCAGTCCCTAGGAGTTGTCTCCTACGTGTTCTACTGAGTATGTCTTTCCATGCTCCAGTTAAGAATTAATGACCCAGTAGGTAATTTCAGTGAGATATGCCTCCCGTCTGTAGAACCAAACAGATCAATGAAATGATGCTACAAGGATGGGTCACGGTTACAAGGAGCCATAAAAGAGCCGCATTCATCTATCAGCACCCACTCTCCGTAGCTTCACAGACGTCATCGTAGGATCACAGCACTACTAATTTGTTCAATGTGTTTGAGATGCGACTCAAAAGGAAAACCCAAAGTCAGCCACTTACTGCAACTCCAGCGTGGTAGCTTGTTCCGCAAGCAATTAGGATGAGACGCCGACACCTTTGGATCTCCTTGATGTGATCTTTCAAACCCCCAAGATTCACTATGATAAATGTAGACACAAAGGTTTTGGTATTTAACATGACAATAATAATAATAACAACAACAACAACAACAACAACAACAACAACAACAACAACAACAAATACAACAAGAACTCAAGGAAAAACGTAAGACATTTCAACTAAGACTTCAGGAATTATATTGTTCATTTAGAGGAATTTCAGAGTTTCCCCTCCTCTCATCATCTACAGTGCACAGTAAAGGTAAAGGTAAAGGGACCCCTGACCATTAGGTCCAGTCACGGACGACTCTGGGGTTGCGCGCTCATCTCGCTTTACTGGCCAAGGGAGCAGGCATTTGTCTGCAGACAGCTTCCAGGTCATGTTGCCAGCCACTTCTGGCGAACCAGAGCAGCACACGGAAACACCGTTCACCTTCCCGCCGGAGCAGTACAAAGCGGTCAAAATGCAATCAACAGAATGCAGAGGTGGAATAGTGTGGAAGAACTTCTACCTCAGCTGTTTGATGGTGGAACCAACTATCTCAGAAGGTAGCGGACTCTCCTTCATGGGAGGTATTTGAGAAGAGGTTGGGCTGGCCATCTGTCAGGGATTCTTCAGTTGTGATCCCTGCATTGCAGGGGATTGGACCTTGGGTTCCCTTCCAACTCTGAAGGTAAAAAGGTAAAGGTACCCCTGCCCGTTCGGGCCAGTCTTGCCAGACTCTAGGGTTGTGCGCTCATCTCACTCTAGAGGCCGGGAGCCAGCGCTGTCCGCAGACACTTCCGGGTCACGTGGCCAGCATGACAAGCTGCATCTGGCGAGCCAGCGCAGCACACGGAACGCCGTTTACCTTCCCGCTGGTAAGCAGTCCCTATTTATCTACTTGCACCCGGGGGTGCTTTCGAACTGCTAGGTTGGCAGGCGCTGGGACCGAACAACGGGAGCGCACCCCGCCGCGGGGATTCGAACCGCCGACCATGTGATCGGCAAGTCCTAGGCACTGCGGTTTTACCCACAGCGCCACCCGCGTCCCTTCCAACTCTACAATTCTATGAATCATCCTTACATTACGTAAGGCAAAAGGGACAGAGAATTTCTCCGTATACAGACCATCCTGTTGTGTCCCCTCCCCCCTTAATCAGCAGTGCTTTATTAAGCAAAAGCGCCTCAAAAACCAAAACTCCATTGACATGCTTTTGACTTAGTTACCGGTGTAGTCATCAAAGTTGACTCTTCCTCTCATGGTGTTGACAACAGATTCTGGTTGTTCAAAAATTTCCTTTTGCATGAATGAACTGAAGTTACCTTAAAAAAAATAATAACAGCAGCAAAATGTAGACTGGATGGAAACAACACTGCAATGTTTATTCTGTTGACAAAGCTACCTGTTGATGGCAATGGCGACCACCTGAGAGGTGTCAGAACTGAGTTCTGGAGAGCTCTGGCTGAAAAATGTCCTGCTTACTAGTATGTATAGGAGAGTAGCCATCCTAATATAATTTTGTCCTTTTTGCTGATGCAGAAATTCTTTATATTTTCTTGTTTGTTATTTCAGAACGTGGTGTTTTATTATTATTGCAACTTCTTATATATAAATATTTTAGTACAGTGAACATGGGCTAAACAACATTGCCTGGGAAATGTAAAGAAAAGAATAAAACGCAGCCAATTCAGTTATGATACATAAACTACAACTGTGAAACAGCAGAGCCGATGGAGTCCTGCTGTTGGACTGTGCCACCTGATCATGATAGGAACAACTGTTTAGAAATTACTAAATGAGTTTTGATTTGGATTTTCCTCTTCCCTCCCTGTCTATTTCCCATTTTGTGCCATTTTCAAAAAAATTGTAAGCCTCCAAGTAGGTAGCCTGTGTCCCCGCAAATCTCCAAGAAGGATCTTCACAAACAAACACACACACCTGAAACTGGGAAGCCCTGACTATCAATGTAATGGGAATTGGGGTTGCTTGTGCGTAAACTGCAAACTGCTCCAAGCTGGTTGTATAGCTAAACCTTTCCCTGGTTTGACAGCCCTTACAACGCGACTGTCTCAGTCACTGGCAGAATCCGTCAGTGGGCGTTTCCTAAACTTCTTCCAACATAAAAATTCCTTGACTCCAAGTCTCCTCCTAGATTCTCTGCGCGGAAGCTTTCTGTGCAGCGTAGGCGTGCCAAGCAGAGGTCCTGTGCTCTCTCCGCTGATCTCACTGGAAGAGTATCGGAGCCTCCCCTCCGCCGTACTCTCAGCCTCCCCTTTCTTCCTGGTGTCCCCTGGATTTCCTTCCCCAGCGGAAGCTCTCTCTCTCTCCTTGCTAGTTCCCTCCCCTGCATCATTGGGGAGCCTTACCTCTCCTCTTGCCTCTGATGGCAGTTCCCTGACAATCAACATAGACATACCCTTCATGATTTGCTGGAGCTCCATTTGTAGGGTCTGGACAGCGCGACTAGGATGATCAGCCGCTGTGCGCTTGACTCGATGGATGGAGAGACGGCCATCCACAACAGCTGCCACATCATCATCCTCCAGAAAAATCACTCGGTTGGTGTGCTCAATAACTGCACTGTAAAAGAGTAGAGAATGGTTCAACTTCCATCTATGGAAGCTACAAGGAGAAGAATCTGGACTATTATGCTTATGGGCAAATAACTTGTAAAATTCACAGAATAGGCACATTATAAAAACAATTGGACTCCAGTTATCCAGTAATGAAACCATATTAGAACCAGAGTGTTTGCAAGAGTAGATATACCACTCTTGAGATAAGAGTTGAGATGACTGATCCTATTGTATTTTTATATAAACTTTGAAATACTACTGCTACTAATAATGATGATAAATAATACAATGCTGAATTGGAATACAACTACAGCCTCCCCTCCAAAAAACTATGAAGGGTCTGCAACGTAACATATTAACTAGATCGTTTTTAACATCATTACTTTATCATTTTACTGTAACCTACTTTTCAGCTCTTATGCAAATTTTATTGCATTTATTTAACCCTCTTCCATTTTTTTTACAGGCCCTTTTAAGACCAGCTAGAAACAAAGATCATGACTGATCACAAAATCATTCCTGTTTAACATAAGAAAATAGAGTTAATTGGCTGTGCATTCCAAAAACATGGTCTAATTGGACCCGACTTTGGCTGACTCCACAGGGGCCACAGACCTCGCATCCGATGCAAAGTAGTACTCCACCGCTTTCTCCTCGACAGGAAAGAGGCAGGTGGTGCTGTCCACCCGGGAAAGGCTGCAACTCCCCTTCTTGTCTTTGCCTGCGGAGGCAAGAGAGCTCAGTTAGCTGCCATTAAGAGCGCACAAAGCAACTGACAGCAAACGAAGGCACCTCATTCCTTTGATAAAATTCACCCCAAGTCACCAAGTCACAGTACCAACATGAAGCTTCACTTTCTTAAAGGTTGCTGGCATAGTCCACGGGAATATTTCCTGCAGAAGCACCATTGAAAGGAAGTGGGCAAGACCAATGCCACTGCCTTTTCATTTCAACAGGAGCTGTGCAGGAGGCTTTCCCAGGGAGTCTGCCTTGTGCAATTTTATTTTGTTTATGTACTTCTTCCATTTATAGCCTACTTTTCCTCCACACAGCTCAGGGAGGCCAGCGGACTTCTCCTCTGCATCACCATTTTATCCCAACAACCCTGTTAGGCTAGGAGGCAGTGACTGGTCCAAGGTCATCCGATGAGCTTCTCGGCTGAGTGAGGATTCAAACCCTGGTCTCTCAGGTCCTAGTCAGACACTCTTGCCACTACACCACACTGGCTCTCAGCTTTGATGAAGGATGAAGGGTGTGAAACATTTGAATGCCTTTTGGTGTGGAGTGGGGACTGTCATGTAAAAAGGACAGTCTAGCTTTTCTTAAAAACACGATTTAAACTAGCCAATTTCTAAGCAATTCCGCATGCACAACATCCAAGCCTTTTTGAATTACCGTATTTTGTGCACCATAACACTCGCTTTTTTCCTCCTAGAAAGTAAGAGGAAATGTCTGTGTATGTTATGGAGGAAATGCCTACGGATTTTCCTCCTCTAAAAACTACGTGCGTGTTATGGTTGGGTGCGTGTTATAGAGCGAAAAATACGGTAGTTCTGTGTTTGTCAATTAAAAAAAAAAGATGACAATCAGGTGTTCTTAAACTTGAATTCAACGTGGGCCCTGGACAGGCAGCTAATACAGGTGTTGGGTTGCTGCCCTCAAAACCTCAGAGCCAGAAGAGCTTTTCTGAAGACAACTGAGCTAGCAGGAGTAGTTTGCATTAGGAGAACTTGGACTGGGGAAGTGAAGAATGTATTTTGAGCAGGCTGCTCTAGAGCCAAGCATGTTGTACCTTAAAAAGTATTGATTCAGGATGACTCTCACAATTGTCAGAAATACCAAGGACCAACTGTGGAGGCAGAGCATAGCCTTCATGGCTGGCAGCCATTGATAATAATAATAATAATAATAATAATAATAATAATAATAATAATAATAATAAATTTTATTTATATCCCGCCCTCCCCAGCCGAAGCCGGGCTCAGGGCGGCTAACAACAATAAAACAGTATAAAAGTATAGCATAAACAACACTCTAAAATCATTCATTATAAAATTAATTAATTCAGGCCACTGGCAACCATTGGGCCAGAGCTCCGCGAAGATTGCCGAGGGAGGGAGTCAGGCTGTGCCCTGGCCAAAGGCCTGGTGGAACAGCTCTGTCTTGCAGGCCCTGCGGAAAGATGTCAAGTCCTGCAGGGCCCTGGTCTCTTGTGACAAGAGTGTTCCACCAGATCGGAGCCACAGCCGAAAAAGCCCTGGCTCTAGTTGAGGCCAGCCTAACTTCTCTGTAGCCTGGGACCTTCAAGATGTTTTTATTTGAAGACCGTAAGTTTCTCTGTGGGACATACCAGGAGAGGCGGTCCCGTAGGTACGAGGGTCCTAGGCCGTATAGGGCTTTAAAGGTTAAAACCAGCACCTTAAACCTGATCCTGTACTCCACCGGGAGCCAGTGCAGCTGGTGTAGCACCGGGTGAATGTGATCTCGCAGCGAAGACCATTGGCAGCCATTGATAGCCCTCTCCTCCATGAATTTGTCTAATCCTCTTTTAAAGCCATAGAAACTGGTGGTCATCCCTGCATCCTGTGGGAACGAGCGCCATAGTTTTAGTATGAACTGTCTAGTTAAATCTATGGAACTGGCTCCCATAGGACACAAGATGGATTGAAGTCTTAAGACACCTGACAGTCAGAGCTATTGAAAATATGGGCATGTTCTGCGAAGAACATTTGCACACAAATGATTTAAAGCAGCAGTGAATCACAGAACAAGCAGCTCTTCCTTAAAGGCAAAGATATTTGGATTTGCTTATATATTTTTCCTGGCATTGCCCCCATTTTTACCATGATTATCTACCCACTGGCAAACTGTTAGTATTCAGATCAGTACTTGATAGCACCAATGTTAAATGTATTCTAAATTTTAGTATTAAAACATGGCTCTCATGTTGATACTGACTTAAAAAAGAAGAAGGCCAGTTCCAGTTAAGTCAGACATCCTGAAATCTGGATGTTGGTTTCAAATTAACAAAATCAGCAGAAGGCAGAGAAACCAGAGAAGGCGAGAGAGGGGTCAGAGGACCTTTTGGTTAAGTGGGAAAGCCCCATTAGGATTCTCGCATGCAGATTCTCCCGCCCCAATGCCATCTCTTTAATATGTTGCCATCACTTTCCATTGAACAAACAAGGTTACACATCTTGACAATCAAAATCCAAGAACACTGTTTCTGTATGCACTTCTGCACCCAGAAAAGAAGGCTAAGGAATGAAAAGTTCTGCTCAAATGAACATAGCAGCAGACTATACCCTGTGAAGCTGGTCCCTCCTCTCAAATGGAAAGCAATCAGCTACATATTAAAGAGAAAGTGATTGTCTTAATTCATTTTCAGGACTCCTCATCGAATGAAGAATTATGTCTCAGGCACCTTTCTCCATTTTAATGGATATTCCATCAATAGAATGATCCATAGGTTGTGTGGCTGAAAGTGCAATATGAAAAAAATAACTTCAGCGTGTCATTGACAACAAGAGAAACTTCAGCAATGTCAATTTAAAATAAAAATTAGAGAAAAGCAGAAGGCAGACTTTTCGCTTGGAAGTGCAGTTCACACGGCGCTTTTTGAGCTGTGTTAAGTCCTGCGAATTTCAGTCCCATGGGGCCTAGATGAAGCTGTTTTGCAGCAGCAGTAGAGGGCTCCTGTGCCCATTGTCCCACTTGAATACCTGAATTAGCATTTGCACCTGGGATAGATACTTCCAATAAACCTTCATAACATGACTAAATGACAGGTTGCATGGAAAGGTGAAGCATCAGCATGGAGATACTTGGAGCAGAACAGTGGGAGGATATCCAGCTACAAACCCCTGCCGAGTCACAAACTTTGCTAGACAGTGTTCAGCCAGTCACCTATCCTGGGTTGCTTGCTGAAAGTTGAGATTCAAATAAAATAAACAAAGAAGGGGCTATGACGTTAACATATGAGAGTGCTGGAGGTGAAATAGTTAAACAAGTTACCCAATCAGGACCCAGGGGGTGGAGTCAGAGGAACTATAAAACCAGCTCTGGGAGGGGCAAAGGGAGGAGTTCATTGCGAGTTGGGTGGTTGGTTGGAGTGGGAGTGAATTGGGATAGAGTTTGTGGGTAGGTTGAGTTAGTGTAGCGAAATAAGCTGCATCAGGAACATTTAGGCGCTAGGAAGACAAGTAAATATCTGAGAGGTGGTTTAGTGAGGGAGAGCAGGTAGCGGAAGTTATAGATCTGGATAGGCACCCCATGATTGTAATTGACCGATACTGTTTATGAAACCACACGCTTGTTAAACTGCAATAAATAAACAGAAGTTTATGTTCCAACTTAACCCTGACTGGACTCAGTATTGTACCAGGTAGGGCCTGGGTGGTGGCAGCGAGAAATAAAGTGGTGGCACAGGGATCAATAGACGGTGAAACGTCCGGGGACCCTGTGTGATCGCCACAGGGGCCAATAAACCTTGCTGTGGAGATACTGGAATTCTCAGGCAAGCCTATAGAACTGTAGCATTAGTTGCCATCCAGTTAAAGGGAATAAATACATTCCTAAAGCCTCAGGGATGTTCTGCTGGGGGACAAGATGAGCTGAAGATACTGGTCAGTCTTCATACCAGACAGCTAAGGAGCCATGTGCACAAGGTATATCGTGATATTATGCAAAATGAGGGGAGTCGCTTACAACCAAGCTGCTCACTGTGTATCTAAGGGTGGATTGATTTAACAATCATTCCTTCCCTCTGCCCAGAAATCTCTAGGAACAGTACAGGGTTTGTGAGAGTTGGGGAAGAAGAGGCCAAGCGGGATCTCTAAGCAAGGATTCACAGCACCTCCGCTAAAACTAGGACCACAGGGATGCGTTTAGGGAAACTGTGATGCATCAGCTGTTGCAAAGCCAATACAGGTTTGTAGAGCAGGTCACAGAACTGTAGAGTTGGACGAGCCCCCAAGGGCCATTTAGCCCAACCCCCTGCAAGGCAGGAATCACACCTAAAGAATCCCTCAGAGATGGCCACCCAAATTCTGCTTAAAAGCCTCCAATGAAGGAGTGCCCACCACCTACCCAGAGCCATGACTTCTAACATTATAAGAACAGAACTAGATTTTTCTGCACTTTCCACAATCCAAATCCAACTAAGGAACGCAGTGCACAATAGGGTTTGCTTTTTAGAAGTCTCCCATAGCATCTCATCTCCATATTAATAAGGTATTGATTTAGCATATCTGAAGAAGTGTGCATGTACACAAAAGCTCATACCAATAACAAACTTAGTTGGTCTCTAAGGTGCTGCTGGAAGGAATTTTTTAATTTTGTTGTAATTTAGCAGATAGTACCAAACTTCTCACTTCTGCCACACTTGCGTTAAAAAAGAAGAAGGAAATGAGTTGAGAAATTCTTTGAGCTGTGATATTTACCTGTTCTGTACAGTATTGGAATGTGGTCAGTAGAAAGCTTGTGCTCACTCCGCACTCCAATGAGCAGGGGGCTTCCTCTCCTGAAAACAAGACATCCAGCTGTCATAGCCAATAAACACTGGTATCTGCCTCAATTCTTCCCTTTGGAAGGCCTGATCACATTTGCAGCTTAGCTAAGTGTCAGCACAGCCAAGTTGAAGGATATAGCCAAGGGGAAGAAAGTTTGGCCTGGAGATAGCAAGTTCAAGCAAAGCACCCTGTGAGGAGGGGGCAGGGCTATGGGCCTGGGGTGGTGTGTTTGTGTCAGACCAGGACACAGATCCAAGCTTCAAAATTGCACAGAACAAAAAAGATGGGGGGGGGGGACGTCACTAATCTGATCTCAATTATAGCCTGCAAATGGCAAACAGCACTAACTCGAGATCTATATAGTTCAGAGTTGGGCAGCTTTTAAGCCAAGACAGAATGCAGTTAAAAGCATCCCAGACTAGCTGAATGTTCACAATCTGTGAGACAAACTCTCAAGAGCCCTGGATTTTGAGACTGCAATGATGTGCAGACCAAGCAAAATCTTAAAAGAACCAAACTGATTACCATCTGAGGACTTGTCTGTCTTACACATATCAGATGATCCCTGACATGCTTACTCAAAAGTCAGTACCGCTGAGATCAGTTAAGTGCAACAAGATCACTGCCTTGAAAGTCCCTCTTTCACCTAATGGAACCAAGGGAACTACAGGTCTGGGTGAGGCAAGCAAAGGATTTTCAAAAGAGGTTTCCAGACCCTTCACAAACTACAATTCTCACAATTTTTTGGAGTAAGCTATAGAACTGATATGAGTGCAAACATGACTTTAACTACCCAGATTCAGCTGGAAAATACAAACAGTCATTGCAGTCAAGATGTTAATTGTTTTGCTAATTTTGAACTGTTTGTGGTACTTCATGGATAGGAGGAAAGAACATTAAAGAATGGGCTCATTTTTCTAAGAGAATATTTTTGCATCAGCAGGTAACATGAAAAACAGGGAATATTATACCATAAGGTCACATAACAGATATGGCAAAGAGAATTTCCTCCAATTCAAAATTGGCTAAAATCTATGATAGCCTATCAAAAAGAGGGTGTGGGTGCACAAATAATGAAAATGACCTAGAGAAACACAGAGCATACTACTGGGATGGTATTTACCTGGTTCCAACTGCTTGACCAGGATAGTGAACACTCTTGAATACAAGGGCAAATGCACCTTCCTTGTGGAAAAACAAACAAACACACACTTTACTTTTTCAGTTAACATCATTTAAATGTTTTAATTAAAATATTAATATGCAGCCTTTGGGAGAATACTCTTTCAAGGCAGCTTACAATACATTGCAGCTTAAAAGTCTCAGAAACAGTATACAGTGGTGCCCCGCAAGACGAATGCCTCGCAAGACAGAAAACCCGCTAGACGAAAGGGTTTTCCGTTTTGGAGGTGCTTCGCAAAACGAATTTCCTATGGGCTTGCTTCGCAAGACGACAATGCCTTGCGAGTTCCTGCGGGTTTTTTCCCCTCCCCCCTTTTTCTAAGCCGCTAAGCCGCTTATCAGCTGATCCGATCAGCAGATAAGCCGCTAAAAGCCGCTAATAGCGCTAATCCATCAATGGGCTTGCTTCGCAAGATGAAAAAACCACTAGACGAAGAGAATCACAGAATGGATTCTTTTCATCTTGTGAGGCACCACTGTACTGAGAGACCAGAGAAACCACCTAAAATTACTGAAGTAAGTATCATCAAAGCCAACAGCAGAAACAGAGCAACCTTTTAGGGAAGCCATGAACAAGTGGTTAATTCCAAAGCTGTGGGGCTGCCCCTCTGGCTTCCACTGCTTTTGGAGACAGCAAATTAAAAGGAGCCCCACTGCTGACCTCAGAGCACCAGGAGCTTGGCATAAGTGAAGGCAACCCTTCAAATATCTCAGACACAAAACACTTTAAGCCTTTAAAAGTCAGAATCAGCATTATAAATGCACTAGTAACCAGGTCAGCTGATACAGTAGGACTATCTCATGTTCCTACCACCCATTTCCCAATAAAATTTGGGACACTGTCAAAAATTTCGAACCCACCTTTAAAAGGCAGCCCCAGGTACAGTGCACTGCAGTAGTCCAGTCTGAACGTGACTGGCAAGAGCCAACCTCTCTTGCTGGAGAGACAGTCCAAGCTGGTAAAATTCACTTTGTGCCACCACTATTTCTTGGCTTTCCCAGTTAGCATCAATGTCCAGGAGAGTGCGCTTGGTTCTTCAGGGACAAAGTAGCCCCATTCTGGACCAGCAGCCCATCAAGCGTGGGAGCAGGCAATCTCCCTACCCAGCTCTGTCTTATCTGGATTTAATCTCAGATTGTTTGCCCTCACCCACCCAGGACCACCTTCAGGATTTCAACAGGGATGAGAAGTTGGAAACAAGAGAAGGAGCTGTGTGTCACAGCTGGCAACACCTCGAGCCAAATCTCTAGAAAACTGATTGGAATCTGCTTTTCTTGTGTCCTTATGTGTTTCTCCTGGAAGTTTCGTGCAGACATTAAAAAGCATGTGGAGTGGGCAGGCTAGGCTCTTGTGGCACAGTATAAGTCAACGGCCATAGGATAAAGCAGAACTTCTTCAACACAACCTTAATTGTTCCACAAGAAAAGACTCCCAAGACCAATCTGGATGAACAGGATTTCAACACTGTGACTGACTATAACAAAAGCTGCTGAGAGGTATTATTATTATTATCATCATCATCATCATCATCATCATCATCATCATCATCCCTAGTCTGAGTATCACAGGATATTCTCTAAATTAGTCAATTATCTTACATCTAGTTTGGTAAAAGCTATGAACTAACATTAATGTTGCAAACAGGATCCTGGCTCTTTCATTTGCTCTTTGCTTATCATAGAATTGTAGAGTTGGAAGAGACCCAGAGGGTCATCTAGTCCAACCCCCTGCAATACAGGAATGTCTTACATTGCTGACTAAAGCAGCTGTAAGAGAAAGCAGATTGCTCTATACCAGCAACGGACTAAGCAATTCCTGAAACCTCACCATGAAACATATTAAAGGGTCTGGCAAAACGTAAGAATTGTATATTGTCTCCTATGGGTGATAAGTGTTTTACGAAAAAATGTAGAATTACCAGCTGTTGGATGACCCTTTCTACCAATGTGGTGTAGCTGATATCGTCACTTTCACGGTTGTCATACATGTACTTGACAAGTTTAGCAATTGTCTCAGTATCAGTCTCGGACTCAAATTCATAACCTTTGCTTTCCTGAAAAAAACATTTAAAAAGTATGACTTGTGTTAGTCAAAACAATGGAAATATGGAACATGGCACATGGACAAGGGAATATCTACTACACACTATTTTTGTATCATAGCAACCATATTCTAAAAATATTGCACAGGCTGCTCCTGTTTCTTACAACTGCTCTACTTTCATTCATTAATTTCAAGTTCTCCTGCTCAGAGAAAGAATCAAATAGAATAGATAAAGGAATGCAGAAGCAAAAGAACCATGTCTTGATGGGCATGGTTCCAGCTCACTGCTGCGCTCCTACAGAAAGCAGAGCAGATGATAACCACACAATGCAACCAAGCTAGTATGGAACCCAATGGCAAAGTTCTCAAAGGCTAGAATGGGTTGGGATTCAATTTTTGTTGGTTAGGGAGGGGAAGAGTGGCAATAGCATTCTAGAGCAGCTGATAATATATCTTGTGCCACATATGACCGTGAACAATTAATAACCCCACAACCTCTTTTTGCAAAGAAAAATTCCAGAGGGGGTTGCTGTGTTGTCTGTGGCAACAAACACCACAAAAAGTCTTGTGGCACCTTGAAAACTATTCCTGGAAGTATATTCATCTGCTCCTTAGATTTCTTAATTCTACTACTTCATCTGAAGTCAATACAGTACCATTAACCTAATAGAAACATGATCACAATACACACTTAAGCCTGAAAGAAATGAGAAGCAAGATAAAATTATCCAGCTTTGGTAAGATTGTAATATTCTTTATTATATAACGCCACTAATGTTCATGGAAGAAGGCCCATAAACTCAGTGACAAGAGTGCATGCTTTGATTGCAGAAGGTCCCAAATGCAATCTGCGGGCAGGAAAGGGAGAGCTGCTACCAATGCTGGCTGCGGCTGTTGAGAGTTACAGTTATGGTTATAGTCCAAAACACCTGGAGGGCATCAGTTTGGGGAAGCCTGGTGCAGACAGTACAGCATGAGATGAAGCAACAACCTGAATTGAGATAAGGTGCCGTCCTGCATCCCTAAGGCACTTCACAGGGTGACACAGAAGATACCTATCAGCCCAGGGGAACATGCAATCTAACCACTCCTTAAAGTTATAGCACCAGCTCATGTAATAGATACTTCAAAGGCTTCCAAAGTGTCTCCCTTCTCAGCATCCAAAGAATGCTGGCATAATTTGGGAACAAAACTACCAGGCCCAAGTGATTCTCTCCTACGATACAAACACAAGCAGATTCAGACTTCCCACTTTGTTTAAACTCACAGCACAGCACAAGGAGCTTCACTTACCAAAAATTTCTTCAGGTCTTTGTAGTTTGTAATAATGCCATTGTGGATAACAATAAATTCTGAAACACAGGGGGAGAAAACACTTTAGGAGCTAGGATCATAAAAGAGCCCGCAAAAATAGGGAAGCATCCCAAGAGGAGAAGAAAAGAGAGGTGCCAAGCACCTCGTTCAAAGGCAAAGGCCTGAAACAGAAACTAGGATTCCCAAAGCCAAGCCAACCACAAGCACAAGATAAATGGATGGTCGAATTTAATAAAGAAAGTACAATCCCTGCTGGGCTGCTTAACTTAGAGTAGTTTAATGCCACCTGCTGCATCCAACTGCAGGATTAATTTACTTTATCCCAGACCCATTTACAGCTCAATTTCCTAATGTAAGAGAGAATGTAGGCCATCTTCCATGTGGGCCATTACCCAAAATTGATTTCTGTACTAACTACACCAGGAATGGCAGTTGCCTATGCTAAACAGGATGTATCAACAAAGTACAAGGTAGCCGGCAACTCAATTTCAGCCCCGAGGAGCCTTTCGAATTAAGACACTTAACAGATTAAACGAACCCTTACAACAGATTAATGGGAATTATAACCCATGCTTGTAACTTTGGTAGTATTTTAACCTTAGTGCAATACTAACAGCAGGGCTTTATAGCAGTCATTACAGTGCCTCAGATCACAGGTTTTTTAATCTAGAAACAATATAATCAGTGAGTACTCAAATTTAACCTTTTCTGAAAATCTCTATAAGGTAATATATGATTTATTCTGTAATGCACGACTTACTTTATTTAAAAGCTATTTTAAAAGCATTATCATCTGTGAACATTCTGCATATTTAAAAGGAGTTGAGACCAGCCTTGTTTTTAACTTGAAACAGTCTTTAATCCATAAAAGAACTAAATTCTGTTTCCCAGTGTAGCTGATTTTTGGTTTGTTGGGGTTCTGCGGTCTGACTATCTGCCTCCTCCCACCTGGAAATAAAGGCTAAGACCACTAAGATTTACTTCTTACATGTCTTGTTACCTGGTACTTTGTTCAAGAAGATGAACACAGCTGTCCAGGAATATTGCCTGCCCGACACTTTATCAATTCTGAACAGCCATCAGAAGCTAGGACAAAAGTCCAAGCGCCACCTCATCCCTCACACCCACCAAAAAGTAACGGCAATGTCTTACCATTGTTTTTATCGGATCGCTGTGGGTGGCTGTTGACAGGATTGGGCTCGCCGTGGGTGGCCCATCTGGTATGGGCAATTCCAAGATGCACATCAAACTCAATGTCCAGGTCCATATCCTGTTGTTCTATGTAAAGTGGGGGAAAGTTCATTCCTAAGAGGATTCCCTACTCTTATTGAATGGAGGGAAAGGTTTCAGCTGACATCACCCACTGGCTTCAGAAATGCAGCGTGAGGCTTTACGAAGTAGGCCAAGGCTTTCAGGGTACTCATGAATGTGAGCTCTTTTCTAACATTTACAGATCTTTTGCATGTGTTAAGTGGTCCACTTCCACCAACACATAAATTATAGGTGGGGAAACTCTGGGCTAAAGGTCAAATGTGGCCCTTCAGACCTCTCCATCTGGCCCTCAGGAGTCTCCCCAGGCCACCACCCCCCATACCAGCCATACTCTGCACCCTGCTGGAGTGTTTTTGCCTGGCTGAAATGTGTATCTGAGCTCTAATCACACCTCTTGCTGGATGGCAGACAGAGAGGGGCATGAGTGATTGTAGAAAGCAGCCTCATGAACAAAGGCAATGTTTAAATTCATTACTCTACCAACTTTTTCTTCTGGCTCTGCCCATCATTGGCATGTGTTCCCCTGGAAGGATGTCCAGAAGCGAATGTGGCTTGGGACAAAAAATGTCAACCACCCCAACCTAAGTTCTGACTAAAGCCAGCCAACTCAGTCAGCAACATTTAAGATAAAAGTAAGTCCACAATGCAGAGGTCCTCCACCATGACTCTCTGAAAACAGCCATAGTTTAAAACAAAGTATTATCCACAATATTAGCACACGCTGTTGTTTCCTGAATAGAGGGCATTGAACGGAACACAAAACATGAGACGTTTGCTTCTCCATTGTTTACCGTTTTCCCACCCAGAGATCATACCAATTTAATACTTGCATTTTTCTAGTACATAGAAAGTTAAGAAAATACCTTCTTATTTTGTGGCTGTATCAATTTACCATGCTTAGAACATCAACATTTGATTTAAACAATTCCTAAGACCAGCAGCAACAGAAATATATAACTGCTGTATAAACTAAATCATTGGCTGCAATATGAACAAGGATTCTACTCACACATTCCATTTTAATTCTTTATTTTTGTCTTTACTGCAAATTCCCTAACAGCTGAACTATGATTTGTATGTGCCCTCCAACGCAGGACTGCAAACCAGCTTCCATCCATGGTTTGGCTGGTGGTGCCAGTTTGGAGAGCAAGCCCAAAACATAGTTGGCTAGTTTAACAGCAAATTCTGGTTTGTGCTAAAGAGGAAGTAACTTGCATTGGAGCACATAATGCAGGCATAGGCAAACTCCGTCCCTCCAGATTTTTGGGACTACAACTCCCATCATCCCTAGCTAACAGGACCAGTGGTCAGGGATAATGGGAATTGTAGTCCTACACATCTGGAGGGCCGGAGTTTGCCTGTGCCTGACATAATGTGAGGGATGGAGGGGAACACATATGAGGCCACTCAAGCAGCATTAAACCATGGTTTGGCGATGCGTGTGAATAAATCCACGGTTGGGAACTTCAGTAGTTTCTCACTTGGCAAAGGTGGTCTGGCTATCTGCTGTTATCAGTTTATAGGACACTAGTTTATCAGTAACAGACAAGAAATGAGGTCTCAGCTGTCTACTCTGGAAGGAGATGGACAAGACAATGCAGAGTATGTGAATTCCGCTATCTTGTGAACACTTTTTCTTCATGCATACTCTCTGCTACCATTCTCCCTATTCATGCTGCCTCTACTATAACCAGAGAGAGAGAGAGAGAGAGAGAGAGAAAGGGTCTGTGTTCCAAAGGTGACTGAGATGTTTGAGTCTAATTGGCCAAAGAATGACCCAACAAGAGATCATGCAATATCTCTATATTTGCTCTCAACAGGCAAGGCAGACGTGCAGGAAGGATAAGTAAATTCGATTTGTCTGAGAACTGCATTATAAAAATGAATATATAGTTTATCACTTAGTATACCAATGAGCACAGAATGTGTTGGGAAGTGTTTTCAGTTTGTACCTAACAATGCATTGAAAGACGGTTGCTGAATGGTATTGAGATCAGGAACAAAGACCACCAAAGGGAAAAGGTGGATTGTGTAGGACTGGACTTACTGTTCACTTCTTCATCCAAAGCCTTCACTTTCCCCTTCTTTTTGATGAGTGCAATTTTGCCAGCATTGGCCTCCCAGTCTTTATCATTGCCTCCATCAATTCCAACTCCTAATACAAAGAAAACGTAAGGTGAATCACACACACCTCATTTGGCTTGAAATATTAATTGGTCTGCTTTCCAAGATCATTAACCTAACTTCCACAATCATTTTTCTACAGGCTAGAATAAAATTGCAGGGTTTCAGAACATTATGGCTGTTCATAATTACAAGAAAAGCCAGTGCAAGATTTAGAAACATAACATTGCCTAGGTGTTCCCTTTTAGCCATTGGGCTGCATTGCTTGGGACATTGAAGAATATCCAAGCATTCCAACTGCACAGGGTCAGTTATGTTAGCCGTTAGACTCTTGTCAAACAATACAGCTTCTGTGAGGAAAATGACATTTCTTTCATTGGGAAAAGACATCTCAAAAAGCCTAGTGAGCTTTAAACTTCATCCAAATACCTGTGCACATAACGGTTTATGTCGAAGATATACAACTAAACATGTAAACTTGTTGCATGTGAAATGAAAGGTGGAATAAGTCACACCAAGCCTTGCTTCTTACACACTGCAGACCATGAATTTACTGGCAACCACATACTTTTAAAACCGTATCCACAGAAAAAAAGTTTGAAAGATAAGGAATCCAAGGACAGGGTGAGCAGCTTACCAGCAGAGTCATATCCTCTGTACTCCAGTCGCTGAAGCCCTTTGATGAGGGTCTCCAGGATCTCCCGTCTTGTCCGGGGAACGTGGTAGTTCAGGTAAGCAAAGATGCCTGCAAGATTGATTAAAAATTAAAACAAAGACTATATACATGCAATACTGCATTTCACTTTGTAACCACAACTATGAACTGAAACAACGCTTGCGTAGGATTTCTATTAGCACAGCCCCCAAAGTGTTGTAAATAAACTCATTTTTATAAAACATTATAAGCCACAGGAAGAAAAAGCACCACATTTTTTTTGCTACATTTCTCCCAAGCAATATGTGTGTGTGTGTGTGTGTGTGTGTGTGTGCGCGCGCACATATACACAATTAAAATTGTAAGTAAAACAGAGAGAATGTAAAAGCAACTGCAGGGACGAGAGAAGGATCCATTAAGAAGGGGTTTTTTGAAGGAAGGATGGGATATAAATAAAATAATAAATACAATTTAAAAAACATTTAAAAGCATAAAACATATTCTAGATGAGTGCAATGAAGTGGCTCCACTCTGCAAACTCTAGAATGGAGTGCAAGGATGTAGGATAAAGAATTTTGAGTTTGCATTACAGCCTTCCTTCAAAAAAAAACCCCAAAACCCTTCTTTGATTCGGTCCTAGAAAATCTAGCAGGCTTCTTGTGGATTTTTTAAATTATCTCAGTAGCTCCAGATCCCCTGATTTAGGCCTCATCTCTGCTACCATCTGCATGAGAAAAAATACACCACACATTCTGGAACTTTTACATTTTAGACACTGTAGGATATATTCAGTGCTAGTTCAAATCAGAATAAACCCAATGGGTCAACCCCAAGCAATAACAAATCCATGGATCCCACAATTCCTGGGAAGTCTCAGAAAATAGCACCTGGAAAGTCAATAATGTGCTCCTACCTCTCGAGCACAACAAATGAGTTGCCTTGTCACAATAATGACTTGCATGCTCAATACATACCGCATTTGAGATTTATAAGGAAATCCTTATAATCTCCATGCATGAACTCCCTCTGTGAAAGGGCACTGGCATACTCACACTTTCTTAGAAAGTGGGCAAGGCACAAGAAGCAGGGGAAGAAGCCGGGTGGGGAGCTTAAGTCATGATATTCCAGTTTATCAAGATTTCAGACAGGTTGTCAACTCCCAGTGGCTACAAGGAAGTGTTCAATTTCATTATAGCCAACAAAGTTAGTAATTACGAGCACTTCACTGCAGTAAAGCATTCCAACTCAAGAGAAGAGCTTTGGAACCCTTCCCATCCCAATATAACTAAGAAAAAAACAAAGAAGAGACTGATTAACTTTTGGAACTGGCACAATTGATCTTGCTGAAAGTCTGTCTATCCCACCTGGTGCTCTTCTCCTTAGACATGCTCCAATATTGAAAGTCAGGTGCAAGAAAAATGCATGAACTGGAGGGATGTAAGCAATGGGGAGAGACCTCGCTACTCCCCCACCCCTTTCTGCGCAACTGGACTGGAGGACATCTGGGTGCTGTCCTCACAACTAGACTGAGTCTCAAAATTCTCATTCTTGCCTAGGCTAATCCTTACAGCAGGGGTAGGCAACCTAAGGCCCGTGGGCCGGATGTGGCCCAATCACCTTCTCAATGTGTCCTTTTATTTAAAATGCATCTCTGGGTTGTTTGTGGGGCCTGCCTGGTGTTTTTACATCAGTAGAATGTGTGCTTTTATTTAAAATGCATCTCTGGGTTAATTGTGGGGCATAGGAATTCGTTCTATTTTTTTATCCAAAATATAGTCCAGCCCACTACATGGTCAGAGGGATGGTGAACCGGCCCACGGCTGAAAAAGGTTGCTGACCCCTGCCTAACAGTGACCACCCCCAGCAGCAACCATTCACATTTTCTTTCCAATTCTAGCCCTTACCTCTCAAAAAGGTGCACAGCTGGCCAAAAAAAAAACCCAAACCCTCCTAGAATGACCAAGGGGGCGGATCTCTTTTGGGAAGCCATTGCAAAGACAGGGGGCCACCACTGACAAGACCATGGGTAGGCAAACTAATGTTGACCTGTGATCTACCAGCAAGCATATCTTTGGCTCTGGTGAGAGCATGGAAACAGAGACACACACACCCCACATTTGCACCATGCCTAAAGAAGTGCCAGCCTTATACCACAAGCCTTGGAGACACCCAAAAAGCTGTGGGATTTCTTAGTTAATATGGCAAGCCAACACTGGTTGACCCCAGGGGGAAAGAAGCACATGCCACAGATTTATTGTTCATGGCTAGGCGATATATTGATATATTGTTCAAAACCAGTTTGAAGACCCTATCGTGCTATTGGTTTCATAATTTTTGGCTGGATATTGCAAATCATTCTGATGCATGGCTTTTTTCATTTTGCCCAATCTCAAAAAAAGAAAGACGCTTTCAAACTATTTTTAAGGAAATTCGCCAACATTTACACTTCCAACAGGGGTTGCCATACGTCCAGAGTTTCCTGACATTTCAGCGCTTTCTACTCAGACATTTGTTTCCAATGGCCAAATCCCAGCTGTGTCTGTGAAACTTTGGACATATGGCAACCCTACCTTAGCCCTTGCTCCCTCCAAGTGTACAAGCACTACACTAATTTTAAGGTGTGCTTCTAATCACATATTTTTACCAACTAAACATACACAGCACACTCCCAAGACCACTTCCTCATTTGCATGAGTTGAAAAGAAGAAAGGAAGTAAAATGTTACAGTTAAATAAATTTACTCATTCAGCTCATAAATAAGATCATAGTCCATAGGAGGAAATGTTCTCTATGTAAATTCTGTGATGACAGGGTTGAAAATAAGTTCCCAAGAAGAACTGTTATTAGCTCATCTAGAGAGCCACCTAAAAGGGGCAGATGGAAAGAAGAATCACTAACTTTTGGCAGGTCAAAGCTCTCTACCTTATTGTTTGGAAGCAAATATAATTTGTCACCTAAAGTACAGTAATATATTACAAAATTACAAGAATCAGTGCCCAACCTCCTAGCAGCTATTTCACATAGCTGTCACATCCTATACAGTGGTACCTTGGGTTAAGTACATAATTCGTTCCGGAGGTCCGTTCTTAACCTGAAACTGTTCTTAACCTGAAGCACCACTTTAGCTAATGGGGCCTCCTGCTGCTGCCGCACCGCCGGAGCACAATTTCTGTTCTCATCCTGAAGCAAAGTTCTTAACCCGAGGTAATATTTTTGGGTTAGTGGAGTCTGTAACCTGAAGTGTATGTAACCTGAAAGGTATGTAACCCGAGGTACCACTGTATTTCCAATATGTTTTCCTTTGTAAGTTTTCCAATAGGTCACTTCTGTAAGGCTAGATATCTGCGCTAATAATTACTACTGGCGGTGCAGGGGCTCCCTAAGTTTTAAACACTAGGAAAGAATAGACCCATGCAGTCAGCAGAATGCAAGACTAGCACAAGGCTGCCCTTGGGGGTCTCCAGACATGGCCCCACTCAGAGCTGTGTAAAGGGCAGTTTGCAACTCCAAAACTTGCCTGGAGGCAACTGTGATTCACCACAGATAAAACAGAAAACTGTATAGCTAAACTTCAGACCATAGCCCTGTCAACACCAACTGGCCATGGTCTCTGCAGCATTGCTGGGGAGGAGTCTTCCCTAACCTACCTGGAAAGATGGTGGGGATCAAACCAGGGACCTTTGGCACGGAAAGCAGAAGCTCTGCTACTGAGCTATCATCCTCCCTTTTAAAGTAGTTTATTTCCTGCTGTCCCTCTTCTGAGAGAGCCCAGTTAGAATTCACACATTCAGCTGTGTTCAGCCATGACTACTGCAAGTCACTACTTCAGAATTCAGATAAAAATAGGGGGGTTTAAGAAGGGTTGTATTTGTGTAACCTTGAAGTCAAAAGAATTCTATAGGCCTCCTTAGCTTGATATCAGCAAGAAATTGGAAGCTACCCAGCAGAAGGAAGAGCAGGTGCTTGTTTCACTCCTGGTGGCAACACCTGGCTGTGAAACATGAGGGTTCAGCTGGTGGGTTGAGACCAGAAACTCGACTGCAGCCCAGCCTAAACCAGATTGGTTCAGGTGCCACACTTCCTTTTGTACTTGTTTAAGGTATGGGTTAAGCTTTCTGGAAGACGATAAAGAACACAGCGGAATGATAGAATGCAGGGGAAATTTAAAAGGGGGGGGTGAGAGAAAGGAACAGAGAGAAGGTAAAGAATGACCACATGCAACAAAAATGTTTTAGTTGGCCCCATGGCTCATACTGGGGTTAAGAGGCATGGTGGAGAGAGATCCTTTGGATATGATAGTTGCTATGAGAGCACTTGCGCTGAAGGGCAGGATAAAAATATTTATTTCACTGCAGATGTTAAACAGAGCACCAGTCTCTACACTTAGTCAAACCAAATGGTCAGAAATGAACACTGTGTGCTCTACTAGGGTGGACAATTTCACAGCAAGTCAGATCCCAAACTTTAGTTGTACGCTGAAAACCAGAACAAACTACCCATTTACGAGAGCCAACAATCTCACTCTATTTTGCTGAACAGGAAAAAACTGCTCTGTCAGTTCGGGCATTTCTTATTTACCTATAAATCAATGGTTGGAATCTGCTCTTAGTCCTGTAGTCAACCCCCCTCTCCCACCCCTGGCAGTGTAACCCACTAAGCTATGAATAACATATCAGATTTTGAAATTATTCCAGTTTGATGCTGCACCAGTTTAATTATTAAAAGAAAGTGATCTTGTAAGATTTGCTCCCATCCTTACCTCTGCAGCAAGTTTAAACTGGTTATGAGTTTCACATTCAACTATGAACAAGGCATATATCTGCTACACTGGTTTGTCTGGACATCTACATTCTACCTGGGCTGTTAACAATAGATGAATTATACTTATTCCATCAAAGAATAAGCAAGTAAGATACAGAAAGGTCAGGGTAAAGATAAAACTGAAGGGCAATAAACCCTACAATTTCAACCATGCAAGAGAAATAATCCCCTCAGAAATATGACCAGAACAAATGGCATTGGCATTGTCAGTCTCCATCACTCTAAAGGCACGAAATTTTGCTTTCTCATTTTGGAACAAGACAGTCAAGAGGCTATAACTGTATTCAGAAATATTTTAAAGGATATGTTTGTAGACAAAGAACAGATTATGCTATGCAATCTGAGAATCCCACACATTCCCAAGATTGAATTCACAGAAAGACTTGAACTGTGCTCACAGCAAACTATTTATAGCATAAATTGCCTATTCTATTCTTAGCACTGCCCCATTTTCCATTTTCTGAGGCCAATTTGCATAGCATTAAATGCACATGAGCAAACTGTGACTGCAGCTCTTCTTCCCTTTGCTCTTCAGGAGAAATTTCTCGTGAACCTGTGTCCCACATCAAAAAACCCCCACACCGATACCTGAAGGTGACAGAGTACAATAGAAATCCTTACGTGTTAAGAAAGCCGAAAAAATAGTGGATATATGGGGAAGTTGATATATGGCAGAGCATGTTCCATCTCCAACACCTTCCATGTGCAGCTGGAAAAGACTCCTGCTATAAACCCAGGCGAACCACTGCCAGTGTGGACAATTGTCTAGATGGGCCCAGTGGCCTGGGATTCAATAAGACCTATGCTACGTCTGCACACCAAGAGAATGCAAATGATAATTCAGGGCTCAACCAGAAGGTCCTGGTTCACTAGGTGGCCTCAAGCAAGCCAGTTTTGCTTTTCTTCAGAGCCTAGTCCTTTGGAATATGGGGAGAATCATATTGACCAATTTAACTTAGAAGGAATTTGTAAGGATGAGTGGGGTCATGTGTTTTGATTTAATTTATTTATTTCGTAAAATTCATATACTGTTCGAAGCAGTTGATAAATGTATGCACATGAACACAAAAAGAGCTATATACATACACACTTCCAATATTATTAAGATAATAATGAGGCAGTCTTATCATTAAGTTCTCTGGAAAAGTTCGGCGGGTGAAGATCAGGGAGCCTCATCTGTAGTTGCACCCTTTATGAATTTAAGAATAGAAGAAGGGCCTGCTGGATCAAACCAGCATCCTGTTCTCACAGTGGCCAACCAGATGCCGGCCCGGCGGGAAACCAGCAAGCAGGAGCTGGGCATGTTTAGCCTGGAGAAGAGGAGGTTAAGGGGTGATATGATAGCCATGTTCCAATATATAAAAGGATGTCACATAGAGGAGGGAGAAAGGTTGTTTTCTGCTGCTCCAGAGAAGCGGACACGGAGCAATGGATCCAAACTACAAGAAAGAAGATTCCACCTAAACATTAGGAAGAACTTCCTGACAGTAAGAGCTGTTTGACAGTGGAATTTGCTGCCAAGGAGTGTGGTGGAGTCTCCTGCTTTGGAGGTCTTTAAGCAGAGGCTTGACAACCATATGCTAGGAGTGCTCTGATGGTGTTTCCTGCTTGGCAGGGGGTTGGACTCGATGGCCCTTGTGGTCTCTTCCAACTCTAGGATTCTAGGAATGCAGCACAAGAGGCCTCTCCTCTCCTGTGGTTTCCAGCAACTAGTCTTCAAAAGCATTGCTGCCTCTGACCATGAAGGCAGAGGCTAGCCATCCTGGCTAGCAGCCATTGAGAGCCCTTTCCATCATGACTTTTTAAAGCCATCCAAGTTGGTGGCCATCACTGCCTCCTGGAGGAGTGAGTTCCATAGCTTAACTATGCACCACATAGTGGAACATCATCACCAGAGATATGTGCCTAGCATCTCTTCTTTATACTTTTATTATGTCTGTTTTGCTGTGCTCTGAAGTGTTTCTTTTCTTTCTTTCTTTTTGGTGTTTTAAATATGTATTTCATGGTAGTCATCTCACAACATTTTTAAAAAGAAAAAAGGTGCAAAAAATTTTTTCCCCATTTAATCTCTTATTAGCAATGATCTTATTAATGATGATGCCTCTGGAATTGATCCAAACACCCCTTGCCTTTTGCCTACATAAGAGGACTCTCTTTTCTTATTCCACGTCCCCTCTTCTTCTGTGCCACGTTAGAAGCTGCTTTTGAAACTCAATAAGGTTAAACAGCACCTTTCAACACATCAAAAGGATGTGCTTGTAGGCAATGGGCAAACACAACGTCAAATGGGGATTAAATGAAATATTAAATCTTTCTGGAACCACCGTAAACAGCTCAGTGCGCAAAACAAACACCACGTAAAGAGTAAAAACCTACATGCAAGCCAGAGATACGGAAGCAGCCCTTCCACCTACCAGCACCAGCACCACTGGCAAACCCTAGCTTCAGTACAAGTTGCTAGAAAGGCAGACAGCCCTGAAGTTGGTGTGGAGTAGCTCCTGAACAGGCAAATCTGCTTTTCTACCTGTCTACCTGTCTGACACACACCTATGCTCTTCCTCTACTGCACGGATGGCTGCCACCCCTTCCCACCCCTTGTTCCCCTTTATATTTCTAGGTTAACATATTGTCATATTGTTGTATTTAGGCACCCTAAGCTTAACGGAAAACGAAGTTGAAAACATCTCCCTGCTGAATTCTGCCAATTCACCCCCTTCCTTTATCATCAGTAATCTAAACCCGCTTTCCCAATATCACACACTCGTCTACTCTCATGCTAATTTCCCCACAAGCCTCACTTGCACCAGTCCCTCAAGACATCTGTCCCCTTCAACTTCGCACCCGCGTAAGATTTAGGCTGTAAGCTCCTTGGGGCAGAGACCTGTGTTTTGCTTATGCTACTGGTCTTCAAAGCACCACAGACCCTAATGCCACTACTACTACCTCTACTGCTACAGTACTGGGTCACTACAGTGGTACCTCGGGTTAAGAACTTAATTAGTTCTGGAGGTCCGTACTTAACCTGAAATTGTTCTTAACCTGAAGCACCACTTTAGCTAATGGGGCCTCCCGTTGCCGCCGCGCAATTTCTGTTCTCATCCTGAAGCAAAGTTCTTAACCCGAGGTACTATTTCTGGGTTAGCGGAGTCTGTAACCTGAAGCGTCTGTAACCCGAGGTACCACTATTACTAAACCAGTTGTAGAGCTTTTCCCCCCCTCTTCATTATTTTCCTGATTTTGCTTTATAATAAATAATAATAATAATAATAATAATAAATTTTATTTATACCCCACCCTCCCCAGCCAAGACCAGGCTCAGGGCAGGTATACAAACAACTGATTAAAATACAACTTATTTAGGTTTCCTAATTGTTCCGCAATGTTCAAACATGAGGTTGCCTGTAAACAAACCATCTCTCTCACCCCCCTGATTTCCATCTGCACATTGACACTGTCCCCACTACCCTCCTAATACCTCCCTTCCGAACCACCCTGAAGGCGAAGGCACTCTGCACATGCTCCAGAGAGCCACTTTGGACAGGGGAGGGGGAGGCCGGGCTAAGCCCCTGGGTCTTTCCCTCTCTACAATGATGGGGAAAGAGTTGGAGGAGTAAAGCAAGTGCGGTGGAGGAGGAAGCAGCAGCAGCTCAGAATGGGGGCCCAGAAGAGAGGCCTTGCCCCCTCCCTCCCCTCTTCAGGCGCACTCTGCACATGGGCTGAGGAAAGGCTCCTGCCTGAGGCCGTAGAGCACGAAGGGGCCCCAGGGTCATCTAGCCCAACCCGCTGCCGTTTGCCCTGAGGGAAGCGGGCAACCCTTTCGAGAGAAGCCGCCTCGCCCTGGCTTTGGCCCCTCAGCATCGCCCACCTCGCCAGCCTTCCCGGCGGGGCAGCCTCCACCCCTCCCTCCCTCCCCACCGGCCGCCTTCCTTCCCTCCTTCCTCACCGCACATGGTGGCGCCTGAGGAGACCGAGCAGGGCGGCTGGGAGGCTGGGCAGGCGCTTCCTCGCTGACGGGCCGGCGGGGACTGGCGGCTGAGGAGGCGGCGGCGGCGGCAACGGCGTCTCCTCCTCCTGCTCCTCCCGCGGACAGCGAGGGGCGCAGGCTCCCTGCCCGGCCCGCGATTGGGCCCGGCTCGGCCTAGCGGGCCCGGCTCCTCCTCCGCCTCCGCCTCCGCCGCCTCACGAGGCCTCCGGGCTGCCGTGTCACTCGGGGCGACGTGGCAGCCGGATCAGCATCCGCCTCAGGTGGAGGAGCGGGGAGCCCCGCAGGCCGGAAGGGCCGCGCTCGGGCGGAGGCGGGCGGGGGGCTCCAGGCCGGGGCCCGACGAGGCGCCCCCTTGGCGTTATTGTGATCAATAAGGTTAATGCTACCATTCTGGGTCCCCTGGTTGGTGGTGGCTCGTGGCCCGGGCAAAACAATGCGCCCCTTGGGGGCTAATAAGGCACACACACCCCATTTGGGTCCAGTTACAGATACACTTCAATCTCCCAGGACATTCTATACAAGATCTCAAAGTAGCTGTTTTACTACAAAGGAATTTCAGAAATAGACTGGAAAGAGAAGCTGCTGAATTGCAACTCATTACCAAACTTAAAACCATGGAGAGACCTGGTCTGAACAGAGACATTGGATTCTTATCACATTATACATGACTAAGCCATTTTTCACCTTCTCACCCCTTGCCTTTTCCTGCAAGACCTATTGCAGTCGTTAAGAGTCGTCAACAGGCTCATCTCAGCTGTCTGCCAATCTCCCATTCCCACCACCCTTCTGAGTAATACCCCTCCCCACCTTCTCACTATATAGAAGGATCTGGCAACTTCTGTCTCAGTGTATCTGAAGAAGTGTGCATGCACACGAAAGCTCATACCAAGAACTAACTTAGTTGGTCTTTAAGGTGCTACTGGAAGGAATTTTTTTATTCCCCCCCCCCCCCATTTGGGGTTAGATTCAGGTAGGGAGCCGTGTTGGTCTGACGCTGTAGAAATATATAAAAAAATTGTCCAGTAGCACCTTAGAGACCAACTAAGTTTGTTCTTGGTATAAGCTTTCGTGTGCATGCAACTAAGTTTGTTATTGGTATGAGCATGCATGCGCACGAAAGCTTATACCAAGAACAAACTTAGTTGGTCTCTAAGGTGCTACTGGACAATATATATAGACTGGTAATAACAGCAGTCCCCAAAGGCTGTTGAAATATATATATATTTCGACACCCTTTGGGGATTGCTGTTATTACCAGTCTGCTTTTTTGTGACTCTAGGTTGCAGCAAAATGAGGTGTCCCTTTAGGGGTTATCAGCATCATTCTGCTTTTTGATGGTGACACTGCAGCAAAATGAGGCACCTCTTTGTGTGTGGTTGTTATTATCATCAGTCCGCTAGCTGGTGACTCCAGGCTTGGGCAAAATGGGACTCCCTTTGGGGGCTATTTATGTACAGTAGTACCTCTGGTTACGTACTTAACTCGTTCCAGAGGTCCGTTCTTAACCTGAAACTGTTCTTAACCTGAAGCACCACTTTAGCTAATGGGGCCTCCTGCTGCTGCTGCGCCGCTGGAGCATGATTTCTGTTCTCATCCTGAAGCAAAGTTCTTACCCAAGGTACTATTTCTGGGTTAGCGGAGTCTGTAACCTGAAGCGTCTGTAACCCGAGGTACCACTGTATTTACTACCCTTCACTTTTTTACTTTTCATTTTGTGCCTTTTGCCCCAAGATCCCAGGGTGGGATTAGAACACACTATGAAATCAGTTTTAAAATAATTTGCCTTTCCTTCTTTGCCACAGCACCAGATCATTGTGGGGCGTTTTAAAACAATGCCTCCGGCAAAACTCCAGAGTTGCTCGTTGCAGCTTTATGGAGCCTCCATGCTCAGCAACAGTCTTATTGCCCAGTACCTGGTGCAGGGGACAAGCAGCAAGGAGTGGTGGTGGTCCAGTAGCCACCTTCATGCCCCCAACTGATTGCAAAGGGGTCTTGCTTGGCCTGCCCTGGCAGCCCTACCCGTTCTCCCGCTTAAAAGAGGCAGGTGGCAGAAAAGGCCCCATGGAACCCTTCCATACTGGAGAATGGCCATCAGTCCCAAGAGACAATTCTAGGCCAGGCAGGCTAATGGCCAGAGGTTGTGTAAGGCAACTTCTTGTAGCGACTGTGGGCCAATGTGGTGCAGTGGTTAGAGGGTCAAACCTGGACATGGGTGGGACCACGGTTCAGATCCCCCCTCTGCCATCATGAAGCTCAGTGGGTGACTTTGGGTCACAGACGCTGCGTCTCAGCCTAACCCACCTCACAGAAAGGGGATAGCCATGTATGCTGTAAACGTGGGATATGAATTAAATAAATCACGTGCATGGCGACAGTGGACTAGGTGCTGGGGGCGCACAGCAGGAGAGGGCAACCTTTTGCATGCCTAGTTTGTGAAGCTGGTCTACACTAGAAACAGAATCTTCCCCAACGTTGCTTCACCTTCTTTCCCATGGAATGAGCCTCACCACTTGGTGGTGTTCTGGTTTGCCATTCATGCGCGTTAAGAGTCCCCCACTGTGGAAGCTGCATATTTTGATTTCAACAAGGCCTCCTTTGATATTTTTGTTCTAGTTCTAGCGTTGAGAGAAAAAAATTCTATCCAGTTTTTCCATGCCATGCATAATTTTATAAATGTCTGTATGTCATTTCTTGCTCTTAAAAGGTACCTAAAACCAAAGGGAGCTGCTGCAGGCAAGATCCTCATCTGATCACTTGCTGGCAGTTCTGAGAATGGAAGTAGCCTTGACAAATGTGACACCCAGTTTAACTGATCCACCAGGAAATGCAGAATAGAGTCTTCCAGGTCTCTTGGGGGGGGTGTGCTGGATTACTAATTCTCAAGTAACAAGCTATCCTTTTCATACCACTATACTTGCCCTTTCAAATAAAAGGAAAGAACGCTGTTGTGAAGATTAGGTGTGCTGATTGCATCATGTTAGGTAATGTGATGTTTTCAGAGGCAGGGAAAAGTAAAACAGTAAATACAGAAGGGTTCTCTTCCAGGAACTTGGAATGAGTCAGAACGTATTAAGTGCGTCAACCAATAAAAGTTCAAGATGGCCAGAACCGATAATGGTCATATACGAGCCCAAATACTCATTCTTAGCCCAGGGCAAGGAAAAGACACAAGAGCTGCAATGGCATGGGTTGCTTCTGCTTGCCCTCGCACAGCATATGCTTACCTGAGTATTAGGCAAAGCAATTTCCCATTTGCCTTTATTGAAAAGGCATCCAGTTTCCTTGGGGAGTCCCAGCTCCTGTATAGTTCACGCATTCTTCCCAGCACATTTTAACATTCATTTACCGTATTGGCCCGAATAAAAGCCTCACTTTTTTTCCAAATTCCGACCCGGAAAATTTAAAATTTGCAACTGTACAAAAATGGTCTTTTACGATACTGCTGCTGAAACAGACATACGGTAAAACAGAACGGGTGTGAGTGCCTGCAGAATTTTAAGGGAGCGGCTTATATTCGGGTATTGTCTTTTTTTCTTTTCCCCTCTTGAATTTTAAAGGTGCGGCTTATATATGGGTGTGGGTTATATTCAGGCCAATACGGTATTGTGGGTTTGCTGGACCATAACACACTCTAATTTTGTTGTTGCAGCTACTTTGATGTATTCAAGAAAATACAGTAGCAAAAGAGTTGGTTTTCTTATTTTCAAGGGTTAAATTCAGTTTCTAATCCCCATTTGTGACCAATAATAAGGAAACCGTTATCAGAATTCACCCAGTATTGTGCATTTAGTAGCAAAGATATATATGCAATGTTGATAAGACAACAGACCTACAAAGAATAATAAAAACATGGCTTATATAACAGGAAGGCCTCAAAATAATAAAGCAATAATTTATATCTGTATTTATCACTACATAATTCTTCCAACAGTATGGGCTGTAGGTCACCACAAAAGCTACCTAAATCCAACAGAGAGGGGAAAAATTTTATAAATGTCACATTCTGTCCAAACAAAATCTATACATTTTCTTCTTTTTGTTTACAAGAATAGCAGCAAACGGACAACCACACTTTCAAGAATACTTTTCACTTGTTTTCTTAGAACCATGAAGCAGTGAAGGAAACAGTCCTGTGTCTGGGAAAAGTGGTGACAACAGCTGAACATTTTTCTATAGTGAGTGGCTATACAAATCAGCTTGGAAAATAATTTTAGCTTAAGAGTCCAAAGCTTTCCCTGATTTAGGTTGACTTCGCTTGTTCTTCTTCTTCGTTATCGACAACCTGAAAGATAACAGATTGCAATACTAAGGGATAGGCAGCTTTTAAAAAATAAAAACACATGCACATACAGGTGTCAGAAATCAAAAGATCCTCGAGATCCTTTTAGTTCACAATACAGAAGGAACACAAGTATTGAATGTTATTTTGAAAAGCAGATTTATGCTTTTTAAAATCACAAATGCCCACTTAGTATAAATTTATAATTACACCTACTGTAACTTTAAATTTACACCAGTAGAATTATCGCAAGAAAACCATGGCAATAACTTCCTTCTTTCTACATCCAACCCAGCGTTTCTAGCTCAAAATGAAGCAGCACTTCCAAAGAACTATGACTTGCTAAGAGTGTGGATGAGATTGTCGGTAACATGAGGAAAGCCGTCTTCTTGACCGAAGATCACTGTTCCCACATATCGCTTGTTGCCACAGACTGGAGAAAGCAAAGTAAAGCCCATGCCGTCGCCATCTCTTTCGCAACACAACACTATCAGTGCAACCCTCCAGATGTTGCTGTAAGCCATCAGCCCCAGCCAGCTTGGCCCATGGTCAGGGGTGAAGGGAGTTGTAGTCCAGCATCTGGCTGGCCAAAGGTTCCCCACAGCTGATTTAGACACCGCCCCACTCATCCCCTCTGTATCCACAGATACATTCTGTGATTTGTTGGTTGTTCACTGGGCCCCATGCCTTGGATCACGGTTTCTGTGATGCTGGCAAGCACAACTCTGCTGTTTTGAATGAAATACAGTGGTGCCCCGCAAGACGAATGCCTCGCAAGACGGAAAACTCGCTAGATGAAAGAGTTTTCCGTTTTGGAGGTGCTTCGCAAAACAAATTTCCTATGGGCTTGCTTCGCAAGACGACAATGTCTTGCGAGTTCCTGCTGGTTTTTTCCCCTCCCCCCCCCCTTTTGCTAAGCCGCTTATCAGCTGATCCGATCAGCAGATAAGCCGCTAAAAGCCGCTAATCCGTCAATGGGCTTGCTTCGCAAGACGAAAAAACCGCTAGACGAAGAGAATCACAGAACGGATTCTTTTCGTCTTGCGAGGCACCACTGTATTGCATACCGGTTGGAAAAAAGGGGGAAAGACAGCCAGAGGGTGGGGATATGGAATAAAACATCCTGGTGGACAGCATGATTTGCTGGAACCCTGAAGAGAAACACTCCAGGTGGGGTAAGGGTGCAAAAGGAAACTGCAACACGTTGATGCTGGTCTCACTTTTGCCCAGAGAAATCCTGTTTCATAATCTGTTGTTACTTCTATAATGACCCTTCTATACCTAATTTTTTTGCACTGAACCCAGTTATCGGATATGAAGTGTCAACTTGCATTCGTAAAAACTTGCTTGTACAGAGACGCTTTGAGATGTGGAGAAGAAATTCGATGAACAAACCACCCCAATTTTTAACACCCTTCAATTTGTGCCTACCTGTTCCACACCTTCTACTTCTGGAATATAGAACTGCAGCATGTTTTGTATCCCATTCTTCAGGGTGATGATAGAACTGGGGCAGCTTGTGCAGGAGCCTTGCAGTTTTAACTGCACAATCCCATCTTCGAAGCCCTTAAAGATGACATCCCCACCATCTTCCTGGACGGTTGGCCTGAGGAACATTGTCGATAAGATTTCAAAGTATTAGTGGAGTAAACCACTGAAAACCCCAAACATTTTTATACATTTAGAAGTAGTTCTCACCCCCACTTTTGGGGCCACCTCCTCTTTGTATCCCACCTCTATACCTTCTCTGTTGCACGAATGCTTATTTTCAGAACAGCCCAACTCTTGCAGTTCAACAAAACACCTCCCTTCTCCTTCAAATCCACCATCAGCAATTTTTTCCTAGAACAGCTGATCCTGAGCTATCTTCTGTTTATTTTATGTGCATGCTCTCTGCCAGGGCAACCCCTACTTTACTGACAATAAGAGCTGATTACTGAAACTGGAATAAATTATACAAATCCAGTCATTTTGCATGCATTTGCCCAGTTTGCAACTTTTCTCTTTGCAATCTGGGTAGTGGTAATGAGAAGCTATGTAAAATGCTGAAGTCCTTGCTTCTTGTCAATCCCACTTTGGCTTCTGAAATGTCATCACAACAGACGAAATGGATTGTAGCTGGCAAATTAATGCATCCAATTCAGGGGTTGGGTATTCATTCAAGAACAAGCTGCACCTACATTCCAATGAAACCAGCGTCTTCATTCTCCACTTATACTGCCCTTTCACTTCCCAACAGACATGCTGTTATTTTCCAAAGGAACAACGAAGGCTCTGTCTGTCAGACTGGCACTCACTAAACTGCTGGAAGCGCTTCAGTGCAGATATTGACATAAGCACCAATATATAAATGTGCAACTGTAAAAAATTTCCCTGCTGCCCTCCTGGCTAACATCAGAGAGCAAGCGATTCTAACAGAAATATATATTCAGGGATCAGAGTGATAAAAGCTAAATATCCAAAGGGCATGTCTATTTTAAATTCTTCATACCTCCCCTATTTTGAAGATGTTTACTCCAATCTCTTTCTGAAGTGAATTTTTAAGTCACATGCCTCTTTCAAAGCATTGTAAAAGCTCTTGGGGAAAAGTGGGTTGGGAGCACAGCTGGTTGAAAGACTTGAGCCAGCAGCATCCCGCAAAGTGAACAAAATACTCTTTTCAGAGGCAACCTAGGAAGAAGCACCAGCATCTCTGCCAATCCATCAAACTGGCTATCGGCAGAATTGCACATTCGTTACTCTGCCACCTTCATGAAACACCAACAGTGCATAGGAAACACAGTTGTAGCTGTACCTTATTCTAGTATCCAGGAGCTCTTTTATCATTAATACAACTTCATCGTCTTCTTCAGATGGAGCTTGTGTGGTTTATGCAAGACAAAAGGAATGAATCATGCTTATCTTATCTGATAAATGTTTCCACAACATTCCTTGAAAATAATCCATTTACCGCCCGGAAAAGCTCTGCTGAATAGCTTCTTGGGGATGAAATGACTGCAGAAAAGTGAGCCTGCATCACCACTGTCCCTGCCACAAAAGAAGCACAACGGTGCGCTCTTACTTGTGTTTGGTAATAGCCGCTCTGAGACTTCCAGCCCTTGTGTGCTAGCTGTTGTCCTGCTTGCTTCATAGCCTACTTGTGTTATATCTTTACAAGAACAAATATGTTCAAACTCCACACACCCTTGGCCACATTTCAAACAAGATGGTCTCATCTATGCGTTGTCTGTAACTTTTATGGAAGGTAATACCATAAGTACAAAATCTTGTAAAAAAGAAATCTCCCTGGCAGCAACATCTCTAAAATATATTGTGCTATTACAACATGAATCATTCCATTGCTTACCAGGCATGTTAATATTAAAAACTTCCCCATCATCTTGTGAGCACAGTCTCACGATTTCATAAATTCAACTACCTTATTTGCTTTCAAAAAGTCACATATTGCAATGACTGATCTACTGGCTTCTTTCTGATCTCCACACCCACACTGTTAATATTGGGATCTCTATTTGCTCTAATACCCAATAAGTTTTAATATTTCTACCACCAAGTTGTGGCAGAACAAGGCTCCTTGCTATTATCAGGTACTGCCAAGCCACCATATTTAGGTATTTTCTGGGGAGTTCTGAATGTAATTACCATAAATTATTTCAGCAGGAGTTTACAATATAAAAATTCCCAAATATCAGATTCCTCTGGATTTCCATGTTGTATGAATCTTGTTGGTAAACTCTATTATTAATTGTTCCACAGTAAAACCTGAAATTTAAGACATTCTGTTTGATTTTATACCCCAATCCAATAATAAAGTCCTGCAAGTCCTCCCATATCAAAAGCTCCTCAGATACTGTATTGTAATAAGAAGGAAAACTGTGCCTAGAGCAAGCTGAACAGAGAAGTTGGAAAAAACCAAGAGTGTGTCCCTGTAAGCCCTGGCCTATCAGAGCAGCAAAGACCTTGCAAGCAGCCCTCAGGGACACCATTTGCATCTGTCCAGGAACCGTTTCTCATGTTTGCATTGTTTTGTTCCTTGTTGTTTGCCGCCATGTGCTCCTTTGGGAGGAAGGGCAGGATATGCATTTAATAATAATGAACCAGCCTTTTCTATCTAACCAGTGAGCCACCCAGTCCAAGACTGCATCTCCAACAGTGGCCAGGCCAGCTCACAAGTAGAGGATGTAACCTGCCGCTAACATCTAATACTCTCCTCCATCAACGTATTCAATATTAGCCATTTACCTGTGTCTGTACGAGGTGCCTCTTCAGTAATAACAGGTAAGCCAGAAGCATAGAAATCCATAATAGTTGCATAAATATCTGGTTTAATTAAGTTCCAATCCACTTCTTCATTTTCCTACAAAGATTTCAAGAATTAGGTTAGGTATACATGAACAGCTTTGCTGAATCAGACCAAAAACACTTTTTTTAAAGCCTTGTGGGAAAATGTCGGTCCTTTGAATCTATGAATAGCGCATAGTTTCTGGCACTACAGCAACTTAAAAACTGGCATGTCTTTTGTATCTTCTATTTTTGGAAAGTTTTAAGGAGAGCATGGTCTGCACAGTAAGTGATAACAGAAGTGCACTCCTCTTCTGGACTGTTTAGAACAGTGGTTCCCATTTAGCTAAGAACTGCGGACCCCCTGTTTTTCAAAAGCCAAGCCATGGACCCCCTACTTTTGAAAATAATAATAATAATAATAATAATAATAATAATAATAATAATAATTTATTATTTATACCCCACCCATCTGGCTGGGCCTCCCCAGCCACTCTGGGCGGCTTCCATAAAAACCAAAAATACAGTAAAATATCACACGTTAAAAACTTCCCTGAACAGGGCTGCCTTAAGATGTCTTCTGAATGTCAGGTAGTTGTTTATCGTTTTGACATCTGCTGGAAGGGCGTTCCACAGGGCGGGCGCCACTACCGAGAAGGCCCTCTGCCTGGTTCCCTGTCGCTTTGCTTCTCGCAATGAGGGAACCGCCAGAAGGCCCTCGGTGCTGGACCTCAGCGTCTGGGCAGAATGATGGGGGTGGAGACGCTCCTTCAGGTATACTGGACCGAGGCCGTTTAGGGCTTTAAAGGTCAGCACCAACACTTTGAATTGTGCTCGGAAACGTACTGGGAGCCAATGTAGGTCTTTCAAGACCGGTGTTATATGGTCTCGGCGGCCGCCCCCAGTCACCAGTCTTGCTGCCGCATTCTGGATTAGTTGTAGTTTCCGAGTCACCTTCAAAGGTAGCCCCACGTAGAGTGCATTGCAGTAGTCCAAGCGGGAGATAACCAGAGCATGCACCACTCTGGCGAGACAGTCCGCAGGCAGATAGGGTCTCAGCCTATGTACCAGATGGATCTGGTAAACAGCTGCCCTGGACACAGATTTGACCTGTGCCTCCATGGACAGCTGTGAGTCCAAATTGACTCCCAGGCTGTGCACCTGGTCCTTTAGGGGCACAGTTACCCCATTCAGGACCAGGGAATCCTCCACACCTGCCCGCCTCCTGTCCCCCCAAAACAGTACTTCTGTCTTGTCAGGATTCAACCTCAATCTGTTAGCCGCCATCCATCCTCCAACCGCCAAAATGTTGCTATCTCTGTGCTAGTTTTTGTTATGTGAATGGTGCCACCATACCCTCCAACATGTCCTAGTGCAAAACCAGGATGCGTGTCTTCCAGGCCAAACAGGATGCCCCATATGATTAACAGGGATGTGCTATGGACTCCCTGGGTGGGTTACGCAGACCCCCTGGGATCTGCAGAAAAACAACTGGGAATCACTGGTTTAGAATATTTATATAGCATGTGTGCAGATGAGGCTGACCAAGATGGTGGAGGGTCTGGAAGCCAAGCCTTATGTTTCCTGCTTGGCAGGGGGTTGGACTCAATGGCCCTTGTGGTCTATTCCAACTCTATGATTCTATGATTCCAAGAACTGTTGAAGGAGCTGGGTATGTTTAGCCTGGAAAAGAGACTGAGAGGAGATATGATAGCCATCTTCAAATATCTGACGGGCTGCCACATGAAAGATGGAGCGAGCTTGTTTTCTCCTGCTCTCGAGGGGAAGACCTGAGCCAATGGATTCAAGTTACAAGAAAGGAGATTCTTACTAAACATCAGGAAGAACTTTCTGACGGCAAGAGCTGTTTGACAGTGGAACAGTCTCCCTCGGAAGGTGGTGGACTCTCCTTCCCCAGAGGTTGGATGGCCATCAATGCTCTAGTTGAGATTCCATTGCATGGGGTTGGACAAGATTAACCACAGAGTCCCTTCCAACTCTACATTTCTTTGATTCTATTATCATTCCCTGTGCAGACACACACTACAATATTCTTTTAGGGTTACCGGTTACCTTTGTGACTGTGATGAAGTCTGTTCCAAAGAAAATGCTTTTAACTCCTTCAATCCTGAAGAGCTGCCTACCAAAACAAAAACAAGAAAAATAAAGATCTTCATTCAAAACTCCTGCTCAGTGTGAGCTTCCAGGTTTCATTGTATCAGTATACCCATGAACGTTTGTAGGCTGATGACTGCCTGGCCACTAAAGCTCCAATCCTAGAACACTTCCCTGAATCCAGAATAAAGAAGGTAAAGGTAAAGGTACCCTTGACCATTAGGTCCGGTCGCGGACGACTCTGGGGTTGCGCGCTCTGTTGGGAAACTGCCAGGGAGATAGTGTCCATCATGAGCCCCCAAGCCGGAGTTCTGGACGATCCATCGGCCTCCCGTAGACAGGCAGATCCAGCAGTTAGCGACACGAAGCCTCTGGAAATTCCTAGCCACATTCCAGGGCTGGGTGTACACTGTTTATCAGCAGAAACACAGCCAAAAGCTTGCACCGCAGAAGAGCATAATTTTCAGACTTTATTAGCGTTTAACAGAACAAAAGAAAACGTGACCGTTCTGTGTCAGCATCTTCGGCCAACTGAGAAAACGAAAGGAAAAAACAGCAAGCATAAACATCCTGTGAATAGGACATGCGCAGACTCTGTTGCTTACAAAAGCCTGCTCCCTTTTAAGGTGGAACGGAAATATCCTAACATCCTCCCCCTTTCCGTGTAACCTGTTGTACCTGTGGTTCACTCAATTGCAACCTTTGTACATAAACCTTATGTTGTTCTTTGTTAACAACCTTAGACAACAGATCAGCAGGGATTTCATTTCCTGCCATGTAGGACACCTGAATCAGTCCTTTCTGGATACACTCTCTTGCACGATGTAACTTAATCTGCAAGTACTTGGTTCTCTGCTTGCAACTCTCGGAGTTCAGCAAAGCCAAACAAGATCTATTGTCTTGATACACTTGTATAGGACATTTCACAGACACCCTGATGTCCTTAAACAGTTGCATCAACCATTCACAATCCATGAGTGAAAATGACAGAGCATTGAGTTCTGCTTCACAGGAACTTAGGCTCACTGTTGTCTGCTTCTTGCACAACCAGTCAAACAGGCAGTGGTTGTACATGTAGCATACTCCAGAAGTGCTTGTACCATCCGTGGTGTCACTTCCAAAACTTGCATCTGCAAAGATTTCAAGACCTCCAGTCTTCTGACTGGTGAACCTCAGCCTGTAGTGCATAGTCCCTTTCAAATAGCGGGCTATGCGCTTCAGAGCTTTCCAATCCTGAACCGTAGGATTGTTGGCATGTCTGCTAAGCAGATTACAGCTTACAGCTATGTCAGGTCTTGAACATCTGGCAATGAAATTCAGCTTGCCTAGAATGCATCTGTATAGCGTTGTGTCAGAAAACGCTTCAGCAGTACTGTCTACCTGGTAACCTGTCACCATCGGTGTGTCTGCTGGGTTTGCATCAATCAAATTCAACCTGGTTAATACATCAGCAATTTTCTGTGTCTGGTGTACCAGAAAATTACCTGCTTGGTCTCTCTCCACCTGCAGAGAAAGATAGTTGGATACCTCACCAAGATCCTTCATGTCAAAGTGCTCCTTCAGCTGAGCTAGGGTGCTTTGATAAAAAGCCTGATTCTTCCAAAACATCAGAAGATCATCAACAAAACATAAACAATACAGTTTGTTTTGCCCCTCCTCTTTGACAAACACACATGGATCAGCTTTGCCCTGTTGAAAACCTAGAGAAAGCAATGTCTCAGTGAGTTTTGTGTTCCAACACCTGGCACTCTGCTTAAGACCATATAAGGATTTCCGCAGTTTACAGACCATACCCTTCTGTATCTCCATCCCATCAGGTGGAAGCATGAACAGCTGTTCATTCAAAATCCCGTACAAAAAAGCTGTATTAATGTCGTGGTGGGAAACATGCAGTTTCTCCTCCGCAGCGACCTTGAGCATCAGCCGAATGCTCTCATATTTGACTGTGGGAGAGTAGGTCTCGTGGTAATCCTGTCCTGGTACCTGTGAAAAACCTCTGGCAACCAATCTGGCTTTGTGTCTAACTACCTTGCCATTCTGGTCTGTCTTGGCCTTGAAGACCCATTTGCTGCCAACCAGTCTCATTCCTGGGACTACCGGTACCAATTCCCAAGTTTGGTTCCTGTTCAAGGAATCAACTTCAGCCTTCATGGCATTAAGCCAAGGCTCAGCATCTTTAGAGGTTAACTCTTGAACCTCTTTGAAGCTTGAAGGTTCCCATACCTTCTTTGAGCTACTAAGAACAGCAGTTGCTGTCTTAGCAAACTCATCAGCATACCTCTTTGGAGGTCTGCCTTTGGTCGCCCTTTCAGATCTGCGTACTAGACGCAAGTCTTCTGGACTCATCTCCTCTTTCTTAGGAGAAAAATGACCAATGGTGAACAGTGGTTCTTCCAGTTCATTGTCAGACGCATTAGATGGTCTGACTGAGGCCTTTGCGCTCTGGTAGTCTGCTGTGTCATCACTGTCACTGACATCAGCAGCAGCAGCAGCGCCGCCCACTGAACTGGAATCCGAACTCTGATCATCATCATCATCATCCTCATCCTCATCATCCTCATCCTCACCCTCAGCAGCAGCAGCTTTCTCATCTTTAGCTGCTTGTTTGACATCACCTTCATCCTCCTCTGGGTAACTCTGGAAAATTCCCACATTTTCCCCCCACTTAGGATTGTACTCAACACTCCTTGTGAACTTAATGGACTTAGAGTCAGTCATCCATACCCTGTATGCACCTTTTTCGTACCCCATGAACAAACCATGTGCCCCACGCTTCCCAAGCTTGTTGGTTTGTTGTGTGCGTACCCACATGTCCGAACCAAATATTTTCATGTGTTTGGTGTTGGGTTTCTTTCCAAACATCTTCTCATAGGGGGTACAACCAATGGGTGATGACAATCTGCGATTAAAGGAATAAACAAAATTCCCCAAAGCCTCCCCCCAAAACTTATCAGGGAGATTGGCATCATGCAACAAGGTTTTGATTCCTTGCAGCAATGTTTGATTTGCTCTCTCCGCAAGCCCATTCATCCATGGCGATCTGGGCGTTGACATGTCATGCTGGATTCCCTTCTCAGTCAGGAAAGCTTCAAACTGCTGAGAAGTAAACTCCCCGCCCCGATCAGTAAACAAACAAGAAATACGTTTACTGTGCACATTCTCCAACCAAGCACAGAATTCCTTAAACTTCGGAAACGCTTGCGATTTCTGTTCGAGCAAATACACATGAATGTACCTGGAAAAAGAATCAATCAGAATCATGAAGTACCTTGCTCCTCCTAAAGAGGGCGCTAGTGGACCAACCAGGTCCGCATGCACTAGCTGGTAGGGTTTGGAAGCCTGCCTGCTAGACTCCTTGCCTTTTGGCGCAACCTTCACCTTGTTCTCTGCACAGGATACACATTTCATGTGAAATTTACAGGGTTTGATGTTCAAACCTTCAACCACCTCTGGCATCTTGGCCAATGCCTTCCAAGAGAGGTGACAAAACCTTCGATGCGCATCGTGAATGCAACCTGCATGAAGAACTTTGTTAGTTTGTGCAACACAACAAGAATCAGCATTATTCACAACAACAGTGTCATCATAAGTTATATGGAACAAACCATCCATAAACTTTGCATGCAAATAGTCCTCTTTGCCTTTACTGATGACACAGACGCTCCTCTTGAAGGAAATCTGAAAACCACGCCCAGTAAGCTGTGGGACGCTCAACAAGTTGCTTGCAGCGCCTGGAACATATAGTACACCGCTGATGGTTGTGTGCAAACTTGCAAGTTTCACAGTCCCTTCTCCTGCAATTTGCAACGTCCTTCCATCAGCCAGGTGGATCTCACCTTCCTGAGGCTTGAAGGAGATAAAGAGATGCCGATCCTTGGAAACGTGGCGGCTGGCACCTGAGTCCACAATAAACCTGCCTTTGGCTGTTGGAGCAGTCTTTACAGCAAGCAAACCCTTGTTTTCCAGCGGTTTGGGCTTCTGCAGCTTGCCCCCCTGCTGCTCCTGGCCACCAGACTTGCCTTTAGCCTTTGGTGAAGCTGTGCCAGCAAACATCGCTTTGTTTTTCCCTGGCGCCGCGGGCTTTCCACCCCCCTTCTGCTTCGGGCCACCTGCAGGCTTTTTCCTCTGTTCATTTCCAGTCTTTGGACAAAACCTCTGAGTATGACCTTGGTTCCCACAGTTCCAGCACTTCACAGCTGCCAACGCTTTGGCTCCCCCTGGAGGCTGGAATGCTGTCCCACTTTGCTCCCCCTGAAGCGCACAAGCTGACTCAGCTGCATTCCTTCTATCGTATTCATTTTGCAAAGTTGCCAAGACCTTTGTAGCAGTGAGGTCTTGCGCAGGGAGGGTCGCCAGCTGACTTGCCACGGCATGATAGCTTTCATCCAGGGAGTCCAGGATGAGAATAGCAAACAGTGACTCAGGCATATTGAAACCTCTCTGAGCCAACTCCTGTCTGAGATGCTGCAACTGCAAAACGTGGGCTCTAAGATCTTCCCCTGGCTCCAAACGCTTCCTGTGCAGCTTTCTGAAATAAAGCAACACAGACCCAGCCTCTCGTCGGAGATGACAGGCTTTAAGCCCATCCCACATCTCACGGGCAGTTGCCTTGCCAGCCAAGGTGATTAACTCTTCAGGAGCTACTGAGAGCAAAATTATCCCCATGGCTTTCGAATCCTGTGCTTTCCACTCATCTGTCACAGGGGCTGGGGGGTTCTCAGAAACAGTATTCCACACTCCAAGCCTTCTCATCTGGCCCTCACAGTACCTTGCCCAGGTCTGATAGTTGTGGCCATTCAGCTTTAGTGGACACGGAGCAGTTTCTGAGGTCTGTAAAAGATCCATCTCAGCTTTTTACTTGAGCCCTGAGCCCTATGCCTTCAAAGACTCCTTATCTTGGCAGCTCATTAATCACGAAGCCTTTTTGGCTCAGCTCCCAGGCCAATTAAGCCTTGCCGGAGAGGTAAACAGAAAAGCCAAAAGCCTCCCTCATTTCTTTCGCTTTTCCCACCGTACCTCTTAAACGCAGTCTGTTGCAGCTTTACTCTCCTGTAGGTGCCGTGAATCTGGGCCCGAAACCTTGTTGTTGGGAAACTGCCAGGGAGATAGTGTCCATCATGAGCCCCCAAGCCGGAGTTCTGGACGATCCATCGGCCTCCCGTAGACAGGCAGATCCAGCAGTTAGCGACACGAAGCCTCTGGAAATTCCTAGCCACATTCCAGGGCTGGGTGTACACTGTTTATCAGCAGAAACACAGCCAAAAGCTTGCACCGCAGAAGAGCATAATTTTCAGACTTTATTAGCGTTTAACAGAACAAAAGAAAACGTGACCGTTCTGTGTCAGCATCTTCGGCCAACTGAGAAAACGAAAGGAAAAAACAGCAAGCATAAACATCCTGTGAATAGGACATGCGCAGACTCTGTTGCTTACAAAAGCCTGCTCCCTTTTAAGGTGGAACGGAAATATCCTAACACGCTCATCTTGCTCTATAGGCCGGCATTTGTCCGCAGACAGCTTCCAGGTCATGTGGCCAGCATGACTAAGCCGCTTCTGGCGAACCAGAGCAGCGCACGGAAATGCCATTTACCTTCCCACCAGAGCAGTACCTATTTATCTACCTGCACTTTGACGTGCTTTTGAACTGCTAGGTTGGCAGGAGCAGGGACCGAGCAATGGGAGCTCACCCTGTCGCGGGGATTCGAACCGCCGTCCTTCTGATCGGCAAGCCCTAGGCTCTGTGGTTTAGACCACAGCGCCACCTGTGTCCCATTGAATCCGGAATACTTGCATGTAAACATGCATGGGAATGAGTTCTTTGTATACATATATATAATAAGGGGAAACTACTCATATAAAATATTTAGAGAGACTGAATCAATAACCAACCAATTACTGACTCCCGATCCCAGACTTGCCCTTCAATTTCATTTCATTAATTTAATTTAATTTCAGATAATGACTGCTGAGAATTAACGTGCAAAAATGTAACTCTATTCTGCCTACAATAGCAAAACATTGGAAGACATTATCGGGGAACCTCATGTGAGAATGGACTACAATGACGTGGAGTTTGACTTTAATGGAACATTTAACAAGTGAAATCCATGCTCATCTCAAAGGAACAACACCATATAAATGTTACGGTACTTGAGCAAGATTTAATGATTATGCTTCTATAAAGGAACATACATAGGTTCTGCCTGCCTGCCTGCCGGCCTCACATGGACACCTGTGGAAGTGCACCCTGGACTGACTAGACATTTCTTGACTTGATTTGACTAGGTTTGATGTGCACTAATCATGCTCCCCACTTTTTCTTCTGTCTTGTTGGCAGTCTTTATTTGGGGATGGGTTAGGGTCCAATAACATTTCTTATGCTGTTGGAATTGATTAATACGCTTTACAACAACAGAACAGATTTTTTTTAAGGGGTAAACTATGTATAACCTCTTTGCTGCAAACTCTGTCCCCAGTTTGCTTTCAATCTCACAGGCACCTGATTAGTGCTTGCAAGGCACAAATAAGTCCAGAACAGGGATAGGGGCAACAGTTGGGTGATGGGGCATTTTAGAGGAAGACAGGAAGATGGTTAAACACTCCCTTCTCTGATGCAAAGCATCCACTTCCCAATAAAACTTTGCACGGGATAATATGCTCCCAGGGCTTCGTTACAGCAGCTACGGTGCAATATGTAGTTTGCTCCTAAGTAAGTACCACTTAAATGTACTTTGATCTGGACACATAACTAAGTTATTGTCATACAACCGACAACAAGGCAACAACAAACCTTGCTAAGGGTGAGCAATACGTGGAAGCTGGAGAAGTGAATTCCATAGTTCTAGATTCCAGCACTGGCTTTCCTGGGATAAATTTCAAGCTGTTTGGATTTGGAGTATCCTGTGTCTGGACAAACATAGACCTCACTGGAATAAAAAAAAAAGAATAAAAAACTGTGAGGTTTGTAGTAACCTGATTTGCACCCAACCTTTATAAAACATAAACAAGAAGATCTGGGCTGGTTTTGACACAAGGCCCATCTAGTCCAGTATCCTGGCCCCCAGAAACTTCTTGGTGCCTACAAGCATGGCACAAACACAAAAACCTTCCCACGTCTTTGTCTCCAGCATCTGATTCTCAGAGGCATATTGTCCCTGAACATGGCAATTTTATTTAGATGGACTAAGTTTCTCGATCAGGCAATCTTGTCTCTCCGCACCTCTCCCTTCTGCTGCAGGAGATCAAACAAGTAACAAAAATGAGCGTTGTGAAGAAAAAGAGAGCCGAGAATGGCCTTGCTCAATGAGGTGGGGGGGACCTTGCCTTTCTCAGTCCATCTTCTGCCCACTGGGCATTCACAACTCTCTCTCCCTCAATCTTAAGAGAGGCTCAATTTTTATTTTCTTGGCTTACAGAAACTCAACAAAACTTGAGAAGCCCAGACCCAAAGTTAGAAGCAAATACACACTTTATACATGGAAATAATTATGACAACTTTATGGAAATACTCACACACACAGACACTCAAGAAGAGATGTTGGACTGAACAGTATGCTTACTCAATATACTTTTTGTCGTGATGTAGCAATTTCAGAGAATTGCGAGTTTTTATCACTGCATTCCCCCACAGAATTGTGATCACAAACTGCACAACAAGCCTAGCACTCACCTTTCATCTGTAGTACTGCGGGAGGAAGGAGCAGGTTCTGTTGGGAGGCAATGTGTAGGGGTTGTTTAGCAATGACGTTCACCCCTTTGAATCCCAAGTGGCAGAATCTTAAAGAAGACAAAAAACAACCTTACAAAAAAATGTCACAATTTCAGACTCCTTATAGTCCTGAGGCTCAATAAAGGCTTAACTAGCCATCCTACAAAGTTAGACCCTTCCCTATTTTATAGCTCAAGTTAAGCAAAAATATTCCCTTGTGCCTTTCATGATCTCAGCTACTCTGGTTGACCAGACCTGAACAAGAACACTGAAAACAGTCAATGGCTGAGTGAAGACTGAAAATACAACTCCAACAACCAACCCACCAGAGTTCCCTAGCTCTGAAGATTTTCTCCTTTGTGGTTTGACAAGGGCAGAAGATAGTGAGATGTTATACAGAAACAGAGTTTGTAAGTGTATGAGGTCAGCACCGTGCAGGAAAGGTAACTACTCCTCCAGATTACAGTTCCTGCTTTCAATCCAGGGCTTCATAAAGATGTCTCCATCTTTTTTTAACTATAAAGACAAAACAGGAAGCATGCAGGACGACCCCAGAGCTTAAAAAGTGCAGGTTAGCAAAACAGGCAGTATTGTCATTTGCATGACAGTTTCGGGAAGCCAAAGTATCAGGACAGCTGTGATGGCCCAAAATTAAAAGAGGGCGTTTTTCATTAAACCAGTTTGCTTTCCTGAAAAAACAGGTTTGGTTTTTTTTAATGTGAAGTGCCAAGGACTGAAAAGCTTACTTATTATTTCGTCAACAAATGGAACCAAATATTTAAGATATCTGTTGGGGACACTTTCGCTCCTCAGGACAGGGAACTGCCTTTGTTGCTTATCAATCAATCAATCAATCAATCAATCAATCAGTTTACTACGGCCATCAACCAGCAGTAGTCCATGCTTTCTTGCTTATGATACTCTGCCCAAGCTGCTTCCTTTCAGACTCCCGACTCCCAGTCCGCACGGCTGTATGGTGCTGGGGCTGATGGGAGTTGTAGTCCAAAACATGCCATAATAAGCCATGAAACCATAAAAAACTCCTCGTTAGGCGTTAAGAGCCATGAGGCTCTATTATTCCTTCTTCCTCAGAGGGGAGATCATATGCCACTCTCACAGCAGCCCTGGCAGCCAGGGGTGGTCTAGGGGTTAAGAGTGTCAACCAGGGAGAGACCAGGATTTGAATCCCAACCACTCGGCTAAGAAGCTAATTGCGTGGCCTCAGGACAGTCGCTGTCTTCTCTCCAACCTCGCCCCCCCCCCCAGCATTAATCCTCTCAACAACCCTGCAAGGTCAGTGAGGCTGTTGAAAGCCGCCCAAGGTCACCCCACCCCAAGGCTTCTTGGCCCTGCCAGGGTCAGATTTAGGTTTGATGAGGTCCTAAGCCAGGGGACAGCAACCTTTCTCAGCCATGGGCCGGTCCACTATCCCGCAGACCTTATGGGAGGCCGGACTATATGGGGGGGGGGGGGGAATGAACGAATTCCTATGCCCCGTAAATAACCCAGAGATGCATTTTAAATAAAAGCAGACATTGTACTCATGCAAAAACACCACGAAAGCCCCATAAAGAACCCAGAGATGCATTTTCAATAAAAACACACATTCTACTCATGTAAAAACACGCTGATTCCCGGACCGTCCCCCGGGGCCTTAGGTTGCCTACCCCTGTCCTAAGCTACTGAAGGTAAAGGGGCCCTGTTTATGTCCAGCTGTCCTTTGTCAACAACAAATTGTCGCTCTTTTTTGTGATAAAAATATGCTATATGATATATTTATGGACCTAACAGGTATCTAAAGCCATTGGCACATAACAAAATACGTATTTTATCGAAGTAACTGTTGAACTTATATTTTGGAAATGTACACCCAGACTTTGTTTTCTTTAATTTTTTTTTGGGGGGGGCCCCCAAGAGAGTGGGGCCCTAAGCTATAGCTTGTTTAGCTTATACGTAAATCTGGCCCTGAGTCCAGGCGACCCCGCAGAGACACCGAGGGGATCAGGCCACACAGAACCCCACCGCCCTTTTCTTGCCTCCGGAGCCCACCTCCCCTCGGAAGGCGGCCCGACACAAGCGGCCCTTCGCCTCGCACAACAACCCCGCGAGGCAGGACAGGCTGTCCCGTTTAAAATAAATATATTCTGTGAAGTGTGCGGCGGGGGGGGGTGTCGTTCGCTCCCCAGGCCGGGGGAAAGAAGCCACGACGGGGGGCGGCACGGACGCAGTCACCTACCGGCCGCCCAGCGCCGCCGCCAACCGCCTCGCGGCCGCCATCTTGCTCCCTCTCTCTCTCTCGGAGGGGCGGCAGCCGAAGGACCCCTCGCGAGGGGCTGCCTGCGCAGGCGCCTGATTCGCCCGCTGGAGACGGGCGGCCCCTGCTGGCCGGAGTGGGGAACTGAAGCGAATGAAACGCGAAGACGGGGAGGGGAGGGAGGGGCGTCTCCGCGTCAGATGTCCCGAGGCCCCGCCCACTCCTCCTCTTCACTCTCTGCGGGGCAGTGATTTATTATAGTAACAAATTCATTCAAGTACTGTTGTTGCTACTTTATTATTTTATTTTATTTTATTTTAATTTTATTTTAATTAATTTAATTAAATTTTATTTTTATTTAATTTTATTTAATTAATTTTATTACTTTATTTTATTTTGTTTATTATATTAACAAATTAATTCAATTTATTATAATTTTGTTATGATTGAGGGCAGGGCCGGATTTATGTTTGATGAGGCCCTCAGCTACTGAAGGTCATGGGGCCCTTGATATGTCCAGCTGTCTTTAGTCAACAACAAATGGTTGCTTTTTTGTGTGTTGAATATATGCTACATGGTCGTTTATGGACCTGGGTAAAGGTAAAGGTTCCCCTGCCCGTACGGGCCAGTTGTGTCCGACTCTAGGGTTATGCGCCCATCTCACTTAAGAGGCCGGGGGCCAGCGCTGTCTGGAGACACTTCCGGGTCACGTGGCCAGCGTAATGAAGCTGCTCTGGTGAGCCAGCACCAGCACAGCACACGGAAATGCCGTTTACCTTCCCGCTAGAAAGCAGTACCTATTTATCTACTTGCACTTAGGGGTGCTTTCGAACTGCTAGGTGGGCAGGAGCTGGGACCAAAGATGGGAGCTCACCCCGTCACGGGGATTCGAACCGCTGACCATGCGATCAGCAAGTCCTAGGCACTGAGGTTTTACCCACAGCGCCACCCGCATCCCTCGTTTTTGGGCCTAATAGTTATCTAAAGCCATTTGGGATGTGGCCATAAGGGATGTGGGTGGCACTGTGGGTTAAACCACAGAGCCTAGGACTTGCTGATCAGAAAGTCAGCGGATCAAATCCCCGCGATGGGGTGAGCTCCCGTTGCTCAGTCCCTGCTCCTGCCAACCTAGCAGTTCGAAAGCACGTCAAGTCCAAGTAGATAAATAGGTAGCGCTCCAGCAGGAAGGTAAACGGCGTTTCCGTGCGCTGCTCTGGTTCGCCAGAAGCGGCTTAGTCATGCTGGCCACATGACCCGGAAGCTGTACACCGGCTCCCTCGGCCAATAAAGCGAGATGAGCGGCGCAACCCCAGAGTCGTTCACGACTGGACCTAATGGTCAGGGGTCCCTTTACCCTTTACCTTTAAAGCCATTTGCACATAACAAATAGGAGCCTACACAGTACAAAACACTGTTGCTGTATGTAGGTTTTATCTTGTTTTTTATCTTATATTTTGGAAATGTACATCCAGTTGTTGTTTCCCTTTACATTTTTGGGGGGCCCCAAGAGAGTGGGGCCCTAAGCTATAGCTTGTTGAGCTTATACGTAAATCCGGCACTGATTGAGGGAATTGGGTGATGTGTAGCGTGGGGGAGACCAAGAGGTGATATCCGAAAAGCTGTCCCAGGGAAAGGATCAATGGATTCAAATGACAAGATTCCAATTAAACATTGGAAACAAACAAGATGAATTTTAACAGGGAGAAATGTAAAGTATTGCACTTGGGCAAAAAAAATGAGAGGCACAAATACAAGATGGGGGACACCTGGCTTGAGAGCAGTACATGTGAAAAGGATCTAGGAGTCTTGGTTGACCACAAACTTGACATGAGCCAACAGTGTGACGCGGCAGCTAAAAAAGCCAATGCAATTCTGGGCTGCATCAATAGGAGTATAGCATCTAGATCAAGGGAAGTAATAGTGCCACTGTATTCTGCTCCGGTCAGACCTCACCTGGAGTACTGTGTCCAGTTCTGGGCACCACAGTTCAAGAAGGACACTGAAAAACTGGAACGTGTCCAGAGGAGGGCAACCAAAATGGTCAAAGGCCTGGAAACGATGCCTTATGAGGAACGGCTAAGGGAGCTGGGCATGTTTAGCCTGGAGAAGAGGAGGTTAAGGGGTGATATGATAGCCATGTTCAAATATAGAAAAGGATGTCACATAGAGGAGGGAGAAAGGTTGTTTTCTGCTGCTCCAGAGAAGCGGACACAGAGCAATGGATCCAAACTACAAGAAAGAAGATTCCACCTAAACCTTAGGAAGAACTTCCTGACAGTAAGAGCTGTTTGACAGTGGAATTTGCTGCCAAGGAGTGTGGTGGAGTCTCCTACTTTGGAGGTCTTTAAGCAGAGGCTTGACAACCATATGTCAGGAGTGCTCTGATGGTGTTTCCTGCTTGGTAGGGGGTTGGACTCGATGGCCCTTGTGGTCTCTTCCAACTCTATGATTCTATGATTGGGAATAACTTTTTGATGGCAAAAGCTGTTTGGCAGTGGAACGGACTCCCTTGGAAGGCGGTGGACTCTCCTTCCTTGGGAGGTTTTTAAACAGAGGCTGGATGGCCGCCTGCCAGGGATGCTTTAGCTGTGATTCCTTCATGGCAAGGGGCTGGGCTCCCCAGGAGCCCTTCCAACTCTACAATTCTGTGTTTCTCTTGGTGTACTTACTCAGAAGCCAGCACACCAATGTAGCGTGTGGTTTAATCCTAGAGAAATGTGCAAAGGGTTATGGCCTAAGCCCCGGAGGTGAGACCTTATGCCACTGCCCAGTCTCTCTGTAACTAGAATGCTGCTATGACTGCTCTCATAGCCCCACAAGGAAAGATAAATTAATGTGCGAATGTCTATGGGACACATCACTCGTAGGCAGGCTTGACGCACATTGAGGGGCTCGAGGGTGACAAGAGGACTTGAAGAAGTAGCAGCACGAGCTTCTGCTGTGGGATTAAAGTCCATGACCCTACTTTCCTGGACTGGGGGCAGCAACAGCAGAAGGACAGAGGTGCCGGAAGGGTTTGCTTCATTTATTTGTTGTTGTCCTGACTGTTTGTCACACTTGCAATGTTTGTATGTAACTCTGGTGGTGTCTCAGATGGGCGCGGGTGGCGCTGTGGGTAAAACCTCAGCGCCTAGGACTTGCTGATCGTAAGGTCGGCGGTTTGAATCCCCGCGGTGGGGTGAGCTCCCGTCGTTTGGTCCCAGCTCCTGCCCACCTAGCAGTTCGAAAGCACTCTTAAGTGCAAGTAGATAAATAGGGACCGCTTTATAGCGGGAAGGTAAACGGCGTTTCCATGCGCTGCTCTGGTTCGCCAGAAGCGGCTTAGTCATGCTGGCCCCATGACCCGGAAGCTGTACGCCTGCTCCCTTGGCCAATAAAGTGAGATGAGCGCCGCAACCCCAGAGTCGGTCACGACTGGACCTAATGGTCAGGGGTCCCTTTACCTTACCAAAGCGGCTGTGCAGAGAAAACGCAGGATGTAGACCATGAGCAGCTGAAAAGAGGCAGGGGCATGTGCTGCTCTGGTGCTGGCTCGCCAGCCGCAGCTTCGTCACGCTGGCCACGTGACCCGCAAGTGTCTTCGGATGGCGCCAGCTCTTAAGCGAGATGAGCGCGCAACCCTAGAGTCGGACACGACTGGCCCGTACGGCAGGGGTACCTTTACCTTTTAGCTGGTGACGCCTCACATGCCTTTACTTGGTCAGAACAGCCGCCACCGCTGAACCACCCACAAAAGTGGAGCCTATACATTTCACATGCTTGTATAAAGGCTTTTCCTTGCCTTAGCTTTACATGTGCGTAGAAACTGTCAGGTTCTCAGAGGGGAAGCAGGCCTACATTATCAGAGCTGGATACCTGGTTGAGTGAGAAGAACAGGGTGCGTCCTCCTATCAGCCTAGCAAGGCTGGGTTTTTCCTGCACAAACATTGACAGTCTGAGGACTTTCACATTCAAAGTTTTATACCTTTTCACGTGCAGCCATAGATCAGGCATAGGCAAACTCGGCCCTCCAGATGTTTTGAGACTACAATTCCCATCATCCCTGACCACTGGTCCTATCAGCTAGGGATGATGGGAGTTGTAGTCCCAAAACATCTGGAGGGCCGAGCTTGCCTATGCCTGCTATAGAGATCAGGCTGGCCCAACTTTTCAGACCAAGTGGGCGGCAAGAGTACTTTGAAATTGAACCCATGGGCCGCACGCTGCCTTGTTATGTGTGGGGAGGAGGGTGGAATGGCCGTTATTTGACACACACCCCAATCCGCCCTCATGCTCCGTTCCCAAAGCTGGCTAAGTGAGGCTCTGGGCTTTGGAAAGGAGATGTGAGGATCTGGCAGGGTCCTAGGGTCCTCCTACCTCGTTCTCAAAGATTGTTGTTGTTTAGTCATTTAGTCATGTCCGACTCTTTGTGACCCCATGGACCAGAGCACGCCAGGCACTCCTGTCTTCCCCTGCCTCCCACAGTTTGGTCAAACTCATGCTGGTAGCTTCGAGAACACTGTCCAACCACCTCGTCCTCTGTCGTCCCCTTCTCCTTGTGCCCTCCATCTTTCCCAACATCAGGGTCTTTTCCAGGGAGTCTTCTCTTCTCATGAGGTGGCCAAAGTATTGGAGCCTCAGCTTCAGGATCTGTCCCTCCAGTGAGCACTCAGGGCTGATTTCCTTCAGAATGGATGGGTTTGATCTTCTTGCAGTCCATGGGACTCTCAAGAGTCTCCTCCAGCACCAGAATTCAAAAACATCAATTCTTCAGCGATCACCCTCTTTTATGGTCCAGCTCTCACTTCCATACATCACTACTGGGAAAACCAGAGCTTTAACTATACTTACCTTTGTTAGCAAGGTGGGAAGGTGCTAACTAGACTTTAGGAAGGAGGAAGGATGACTCTATGACCCTCTCAGAGCCTCATGCCTCCTTCCCAAAGCCCAGCACCTTGCTTAGCCAACTTTGGGAAGGGAGCTCAAGGGCTGCAGAGGGTAGGCATGGCATCAAAGGCTGCCAATCACCCTGCTATAGATCAAAGCACATGCAATTTCCTCTGCAACAGCATTGGGTAAAAACACAGCTGAGCTGTGACATTCTTAATGGAGCTGAAAGCCTGTGCAGTAGAAACCACACCCCTAACTACTGGGTGGTATTTTCATCAGAGAAATGTTGGAGGGTATAATCCCCGCCACCCCACAGTTGCTGGCTGAGGAGGCTTCACTGCTGCTGCAGCTTCCTTCCTGGGCAAGCCACCTGTGAGACTCTCCTAAATCGTGTTAGGCACAAGATGGTTCAATGAAGTTGCATACACTACAACCTGTGCACATCCAATGAAGATGAACGCTGGAAGATTCAGGATCGATAAAAAAAGTTCTTCTTCACACAACTCATAGTTAAAACTATGGCACTCGCTCCCATAGGAGGCAGTGATGGCCTCAAACCTGGGTGGCTTTAAAACATGGGCTTTAAAACATGGGCCCGGGGGCCAGATCCGGCCCAATCGCCTTCTCAATCCAGCCCGTGGACGGTCCGGGAATCAGCGTGTTTTTACATTAGTAGAATGTGCCCTTCTATTTAAAATGCATCTCTGGCTTATTTGTGGGGCCTGCCTGGTGTTTTTGCATGAGTAGAATGTGCGCTTTTATTTAAAATGCATCTCTGTATACCCCATATTTGTGGGGCATAGGCATTCGTTCATATTTTTTCCCCAAAATATTGTCCAGCCCCCCACAAGGTCTGAGGGACAGTGGACAGGCCCCCTGCTGAAAAAGTTTGCTGACCCCTGGCTTAGGGCATGGGTAGGCAAACTAAGGGCCGGGGGGCCAGATCCGGCCCAATCACCTTCTAAATCCTGCCCACCGACGGTCCAGGAATCAGCTTGTTTTTACATGAGTAGAATGTGCCCTTTTATTTAAAATGCATCTCTGGTTATTTGTAGGGTCTGCCTGGTGTTTTTACATCAGTAGAATGTGTCCTTTTATTTAAAATGCATCTCTGTATACCCCATATTTGTGGGGCATAGGCATTCGTTCATATTTTTTCCCCAAAATATAGTCTGGCCCCCACAAGGTCTGAGGGACAGTGGACTGGCCCCCTGCTGAAAAAGTTTGCTGACCCCTGCTTTAAAAGGATTAGACAAATTCATGGGAGGAGAGGCTTTTGGTGGCTACTAGACTTGATGGCTATGCTCTGCCTCCCCAGTTGGAGGTAGCCAAGGCCAGCTCACCCATGAGGTAAGGTGAGGTGACTGCCTCAGGTGGAAGGATCCACCATGCAGCAGATCCCAATCTTCCTCCTACCCCACCCCAGCTCTGTTCCTGGTGTAGATCTTCCCTTGTGGGGAGGAAGGCACCGTTTTGGAGTCTGCTTCAGGTGCCAAAATGTCTGGATAGCTATGTTTCTCAATACCAGTTGCTGGAAACCGCAGCAGGGGAGAGGGCTTTTGTGCTTGGGTCCTGCTTAAGGGATGCTGGATAGCAGGCTCTTCTGATGTCCTTATACCCAATAAGCTTTGACCACATGGTACCATCACTAAGAGCAAGTGAAGGCAACTGACAGTGAGTGAAAGGAAGAGGAATGTAAACTTGCTGGCAAATATTTTTTAAGGTGGACTGAAACTTCGTTGGGGAGAGATGAAATTTCAGCCTGGCTGAAAACATTTGTGAGGAAATGGTGGGTAGTTTTCGAGTTAGCTCTTGGTTTCGTCCCCCTTGGCATTTGCAGAAAATCAACAAGTTTATACGGACACATCCTTTGCATTTAAGCTTTCGGAAAGACTCTTATGAGCAAGAAGAAGCACACAGCGAGATGAGGGTGTTTTAATCAGATAGTTTTTAATAAAGCATACAAGTTCCCAGCGCTAACATTTCTTCATAAAAGACTTAATGCAACCAGAGTGGGAAAATATATATATATATATATACTCCAGCCTCCAAACAGTTTATCATATCAGAGAGGTATATCCAACACTGTTGAGTTCTGACTGTATCAAGAGGAGTTTGGAGTCAAAGCCTTGGTCTCATGACTCATAACTGCACACAGAGGCAATTCCAGCAGCAGAAGGGTGCGACCATCTCAAAGGACCTCCTCAAGCTGCCAGGACAGTAAAGACAATTAGTGCTGCCTTTTAGAATGAGTCACAATTCTCTTTTATTATCTGCATACGGATTTCCCTCTTCTCATCTGCAATTTCACCTCTGGGGCCAGCTGTTTCGATCCAATTACCATTGGGCCTTCCTTTACAAGAAATAATCCCTTTTTTAAAAAAATGAAAGAAAGAAATAGCTACTGGGAGACTGGCTCTCTGTTATCACAGCTGACTAGTGTTACAAAGGTAAAAATGTTCCCAGTGTACACACAGAGACAGGAAAGAACAAAATGGCCGTCATTCTAATCGGCTGCAGTCGTTGTAGCGTCATGACAGGCCAAGTCCAGATGCAGGGATGGCTCCAACAGCAGAGACACGCAAGGTACCCTTGTGTCAAAAACACTTATGGAAGGAAATGTCACTACACCCCAGACACATCTAAAAACCACCAAACGTAAGAAAGGAGGAAAGCGGGGAAACCTTTCCAGCATGAGAGTTCTTTGGTGGGAGCTGAATCCGTGGAAATCTGTGTGTTCCTTCAGAGTGGTTGATCTCAGAGCCCTGTGGCTTTAATGCTGATCCCAAACATGAGGCAGCGACCCACAAGTCCAGCTGTAATGGGGGTGTGGGCAGGGATGGTGGTGGAGCACAGGTGGGAAAGGGAGAAGGGAAGCTCTGGAGGAAAACCAGTGTTCTTGGGAGCTAGCCTCTCCCTTTTCTGCCTCAGCCAGCCAACATGAACCCGGATTAAACTGGGAGCAGTTCCACAAAGGAGAGAAGAAAGACAACCAGAAAGCGCTCTCTCTCTCTCTCTCTCTCTCTCTCTCTCTCTCTCTCTCTCTTGGATTGAAAGCCATAATCTTTTAGCGATTAACTGTACTGGGCTGAAATCCTTCTGGCACCTGAGACATAAAATCCCAAGGGGGTCCTGTCCAACCCCAGAATGGAACAGGAAAATTAAACTTTCTGCTCTACAATAGGGCCCACCCACCACCCACCCCACAGACAAAGCTGCCACAGCACCAGGAAGCAGATCCCAACTCAAAGCTTAACCAGAGAAGCAAGAGCTACACAGGGAGTAAGTTTGTGCAGAACTGGAAGGGCAACACTAGGGAGGTTTTAATGAGGTGACTATCTGAACCACCTGAAAGGTGCTCGGATGATTTGCATGAGGGAAAAGTGGAGCTCAATGGCTCCACATCCGCTGACCAAGACCCATGGAACACATTCCTAGCTGCACTGATTTGACTGGAAGGCGCAACTCCTATGTAAGCCCTGCTGGAATCAAGTGATATGGCATCACATCTAAGCAGATGCAATTGCTGCTGTTTAGTTCTGCAGTGTTGCAGACAAACACTGGCTTCATGACAGTGTCATTAAGCTTCACTCAGGTTACTACTAAACAGTTTATTAAGATTGTCTAAATCTACTAAGCAACCTTATAAAACAGAGAGGGAAAACCATCCAGGCTTTTGCCATGCCAGGGCTGTAGGGCAAACTTTCAGCTGGAGGTCTCTCTTTGTGTGTTGCGCAACACTTGGTGAGCCAGGAAGATGTGCCCTACCTCACGAGAACAGGTGGGGCCAGGAATCACCACCCAGCCCCTTCATGCAAGTCACAGTCTCGTAACTCTGCTTTCTCTGACCTCCAGGTGTTTTGCACCACAACTTCCATCAGTCCCAGCTAGCATGACCATATGGTGCTGGGGTTCATGGGAGGGGGGTTTGTAATCCAAAGCACTGGGGGTGGAGAAATGAGTGTGGGAAGGAAACCCACATGGTCAGCAGGAACGTGACCCCAACATTTCAAGTTGACTCACCTAGGAATGTGAGCACATATGAGGGGGAAGCTAGTTTTAAAATGGCTAAGTGCACCTTACTTTCCAGAGAATGAGGTGCATTCTCACATAGGTGAGAAGAAGAGAGGAACTGCTCCATCCATGGAGCTTCATATGAGGACTGGAGCCTAACTGTGCTTTGGTCTTTGGCCATGACCTACAACTCTGCTGATGTACCGTCTTGTTCAACAAGGATAGGGAAACAACTAAGCAAAATGCATTCCTTAAAAAACTATTTGTGGAGTGACGTAGGGTTTTTGTAACAGTTTAAAAGCACCCGACTAATACTGGCAGCAGTTTCGGGACTGACTGTAACAAGTGCCTTGACTTCCTTCAGGAGGAGCAGAATTAGAACTGGAAATACTATTTGTCATTGGTCAAAATGGAGGCGGGAAATGCCGCTGACTTCAGCAGCAATCTAATTTGCTTCAGCTTCTGTTTATTCCTACTGAATATGCAACCCCCTGAATCAAGGAGAGTTCAAAGCTGAGCTGCCGGAGGCCATCAACAGAGTACAGGCTACACTCTATCTTGGAATTTCACACTGGAATCTATAACACTGCAAGGATGAAATCTTCTGCATTTCTTAATTTTCTCATTCTAGCACCTAAGTTCTCTTCTCCAATACACACACACACAAATAAGTTAAACTTCCAATGTATGGGTTAGCGAACACTTCACAGAGAAACAGAGCATGGCTTCCTAAAGGTGTCTTCTTGATTTGATTTATATATTTTTAAAAAACCTGCGAAGACACAGCAGATAAGCAATCATCTAGGTTTGTTTGTTTGTTTGTTTGTTTGTTTGTTTGTTTGTTTAAAAAGGCAAGCTCAAAATGATGTTTGCTCAGTCGCCTGTGTTTCAAACAATGGAGGACCAAAGTCTGTGTGAGCACATTTTCCAAGAATTATTTCCCCCACCTCACTGCAGGGTATTAAGCAGCATCAAATTCCTCGTTGCTTCTCCCTGCAAGCCGTTATCAATTGCACAAGTACTACAGCAAAAGATGTCAAAAACCAATCAGACAAAAAAGAAACACGGGCACACCAGCATCTGCTTAAAGAGTAGAGGTAGGTGCAGCATGAAGATTGACGTATTAGCAAGGACTCACAGCAAATGCAGTGCTTGAGTTCACAAGAAGAGTATCCAGAGTCCAAGCTTTTTGGTAAACGGAGTCCTGGCTCTACAGCAAGATGGATGGGCCATGAAAACTTGCAGGAAGGACTTTTTGCACACTGACAGCGGTGCATCCAAACTAGCTTAAAGATGCTGGGATAGTCCAAGTGAATGTATTCAAGATGCAGGGCTACAACAGGAGCACGCTGCTCTTGTGAAGCGCTGAGCAAGCATGCGATTCCCTTGGGGCAGATCTTCTGCTTTAACTGTCTACATCACTTCCTCTGCCAGGCAGTTGGACTCTTGACTGAAAGAACCTTTTCGTGATCATTATCAGACTGGAACGTCCTCAAAGGTGCAAGGACTCCCAGCTGGCAGTAAGGAGCAAGGAAACAGATTCACAAGTTGCATGTCAAAAAACAGTTAAGGCCTTCACATCTGTCTCCTGAACTTTTAAAAATGCTTCAGCAAAGCCCGCCTCGAGCCACCACCCTACCAAATGTCCCCATTTGGAGTAACAAAGTGCTATAGAATTCATTTGAAAGTACCAAAAGAATAGGAAAGATCTTGAGTCATTAAGGACCCTTTTGGAGTCTGAGGACGTTCAAGCAGGTCCTTAACCATAAAATACAGTCCCCTCAAGAGCAGCTAAGGTTCCCCACCCCACCCCTCCTAACCAAACAGTTAACACATAAGCAGAGGATAAAATCTTTGGAGTGGGGGAGACCAGCCAGCTAGCCATGCTCCTGATTCATAGCTGGGATTTGTCCAATATATTTAGGTGCCTGAGACAGGAAATTCAAAGGCCACCCTCTTCTCCAACAATGCACCATCTGCTGGAAAGCTCTCCTGTGCCAGCCCCATTCAAAGCGATGGAAGCTGTACAAGAAGGTCCCCACGCATTTCAATGGAAAGGTTGCCATGAAGAACTGCCCAGTGAATTGTGTCCCCTGGGCCAGATCCATCTTTCATGCTGGACCCTTAAAACCACCTCCAAATTGTCATCACTTGACTTTAGGGCAGGGCTGCCTCTGACAACTGGCAGACAAGGCCCTTTCAGGCAGGGGTCACTTAAAGATTCCTTTGTCAGAATGTGAGGTAAAAGAGCTGGCAGGGTATTTCTGAACGTCTGGGTCTGACCACAGGGTGTGAGGACACCTTTCCACAAAAGGCACAATTCAACAAAATTGACTACCATTAAGTCAACTTGCCATTATATTTCAATAGTTCACAAAGATTTCTCTCACAAGTGATGCATCAGCTTCTTGGATTGTCTGTTAAAAACCACAAGATTGTCCTTCATAAAACAGCAGGTAGTGAAGACTCGCAAAAGTTACCATTCAGTCGTTGGACCTTGATGTAGAATCAGATTTTAAGCCATCAAGAACTGTCACAGAGTCACTGAGGTCAGCAGAATTAACACTAACACTTTCCACACCACTCTACGGCCATCTTTGTCCCAACATCCCTTCTTTATTTTCACACCTGCTGGAGATTCAAAGCATTGCGCTCCACCCCCCCCCCAAGAGACAGAAAACAAAGTAAGGGATGTTTGAGCGCTGTCAGCTCCAGATGCGCCAGAAAAGTAACTGCACTAGAAGTTCTTGTTGGTTAGCTCATGTGTGTTTAGAACCCAACCCATCAATGCGCTGGAGTCCTGCTCACTCATTGTCATTCCTGCCCCCCAGTTCATAGAAAGCGCATGGGAGGTGGCTGCCCCGCCCTCATTGTCAGCAATCCCATGGGGCCCATCCGCAATGTGGGAGCACAATTGGTGCAACCTCTGCAAAGGGAGAACATGCTGTATGTGGGAGTGCTGAGGGCCGGACTAGGGAGCTGCTTTCCTCTCTATGCGCAGAAGAGGAGCTCGGGGGATGCTCCTCAGGGGTGGCATCTGGGTTTAGATCTGTTTCACTGACAGAAAACTGGCTTTGCAAGCTACGCATGGCAGGTGGGAAAGTCAAGCCCTCCCTATGGGAACATGCAAAAGCCAACTCCGTTTCCCACGCTTTCTGCATTTCACTTACCATTTCCACAGAGGGTATAACTTTGTCCGCAATGGTCAGAACGGAGCCACTGTCACTTAGAACCAATAGGGTTAAGACACCCAGACATTAATTGCCTTTTGTGGGGAGGGCTTAAACACACATTGCAGAACAAGACTTCTTGCAGAAACTGACAGTTACGGGTTTTAAGGGAAGATTCATTAGTAGCAACTAAAATAAAAGTGTGCTTATCCTTCTCTCTTGCTTATAAAAATTAAATAATGTCCCACCTGGCTAGCACTTCTGAAACATTCTTGGTGTGCTGCTGATATGTTCCGTAATCCTTAGTTGGCTGCTACTATCAAGAGGTAATCAGTTCTGTCCCATATGTTCCCTGCCTTAAATAATTACCCAAAACCAAACAAAAACAAAAGACCCACTGGGAGGAAACTTGGAGTGTGGGGATGGGAAAGAGCATCTAAAAAGCAAGTGATAAACCTTACAGCCTGGAAGTCGTTCACAGCCTGAAACCAGCTTCATATGATTCAGGGGAGTATCACAGCAACTGTAGTTTCGACATTCTAGGTACGTACGGAGTGAATTTTGCCCAAAGGGCTTGTAGGCTCTTGATAACGCATTCAAAGCCTTGCCTCCTCCTCCTGTCACAATGGAAACCATTTAGGGTTTCTGCTTTCCCAGTTTAGAAGGAAAGGGGGCTGACGAGAATGGGTCAGAGCTGGGCAGCTCTTTAGTCCTGGAAGAAAGAGAGGCGATAGAAACGGACCCCGCTATGGCTTGCTTGTTGGTCTGAGACACCACTTTGTAAGCTGCGATGGGCTGGGCGCCGACGCCCTGGTCCCCTTCTGGGCTGTAGTGACGGGAATACTTAGCCAATGACTGTGGACGGAAAGGCTGGCTGGCCTTCAAGCCCAAGAGGACGTCTTGGGGGAGTGTGTGTGCTTGGAGCGTGTCGTTGGGGATGCTGCCCAGCTCTTGAGACGCATCTTTGGGAGGATCGGGGCCTTCGCTTGCTCTGGCAGAATGAGGGAGAGCACCGGATGGCTGGGGCAGCGAGGCCACAGAATACTGACCTTGCGGGAGAGGAGAACCATGAAGCCCTGAATCTAGGTTCTGGAAGGAAGCGTTAAAGGTGTACTGGGGAGCTCCAGCAGAGCCCAAGAACCCCACCGGGACAGGAGATTCCTTTGCCCCGCTGTGCGGCATAAACTCTTCCTGGCTCTTCTTTTTCGTGAAGGGAGCCCGGAGGAAGACGTCGCCCTCGTCCTGCTGCTTCGCCAGCCCGTGGCCCTTGGAGACGAAGGGCGCTTTGGCGAAGATGTCCAGGTCGTCGTGAAGAGTCATGGAGCTTCGGAATGGAGCTGTGGCAAAGACGTCTCTCTCGTCCGAAGTTGTTCCGGGGAGTTGTTGGAAAGCATCAAGCTGCACCCCCACGCTCTGGGGAACTTGCAGATTAAGGTCTTCTTGGGGAATGCTACCCCTTTCTAGATGCTGAGGGTTCAGCTTATAAGCTTCCTCTTCCTCTTCGGAATCCATCAGCAGAGGCCTGGACCCGCTGCAGTCCAAGATGTCCCCCTCGTGGTCCGTCCCTTCCCCTTCACTGCTGTGGAAAGAGCTGTTGCTGGAAGGACCATCCCTCGACAAGTACTCCGATTCTTCTCCGTGTTCCGCGCTCCGTGATCTTCCATCCAGCATCTCAGGCTGCCGTTTCTTCGCCGGGAAGCAGCCAACAGCAGATACTCCAGGACCGTGCTCAGTGCTGACCACAAAATAGATGGTTGGCTCCCCCTGCAGACCTACAACGCATAAAACAAGAGCGTTAACCTGCCGATCTTAGGATTCTCTTGGCAGAACTAAGGCACAGGTGTGTTATGATGTTGATCCAAAATCAGCAGCACAAATGTGGGGGTGGGGAATGGAGGGAGGGAGAAATACATTTAAAATAATAAAGAAATATATGCAAAGATGAAGCCGGGTAAATTACAGCACATAGACTGGAACACGACTCTATGTCCTCTCACATTTCAGGACTCCACAAAAATGTGTGTTGGAGAAAGATGGAGGATGTTATAAATACACAGACATTCAAACCTCGGGATTTGACTGGAGTAGGAGGCGAGTGGGATGGCAGCCACAGAAATCTGCACAGCTGAGGGTCACTAGCACACAACCATCGCTTTTGGTTTTGTATTTTTTAATTTGAAACAAGGAAGACACGGTGGCAGGGCTGCGTGAAGGAACTAGAATAGTGTGGTCAGATTCTGCTAAGTGTTGAGAAACTAAGTGTGGGGTTGAACAGGGTGCATAATTAGCTGGCGAGAGAGTTTTCAGCACCCTGTCTCCCTGCCTGTTGCCCCCCCCCCCCCATGGCCAACAATCCCCACTGGTTCTCTCCCACATCATGCAGCAACAAATTGTTGTTGCTGAGCGTGGTAGTGGGGAGGTGGGAATCCAAACCATATGAACAAAATAAAACATTTGCATTTGCTGCCTTGGAATGAATCCAATCTGGGGTGTTTTTCCCTTCTGGGTTTTAGTTTTTAGCAGGGATGTTCCAGTGTCTCAGGACAGTGTTTTGGGTTCTTAATTTTGCGAGCCACCCTAAAGAATGGCCACCAATCCTAGTGGATTCCAGGACATGAAGAGACTCCCGAGAGGCCAGTTCTCCAGCTACTCAAATTCTCTGCTAATCTTTAAACCAGCCTGGGGATTTCTGCTTGCCCACTTGCTCAAAGAGCAATGGCTGCTAATCACAGGTGGTGGCCATTCTATTTACATCCTAGCTCGGTAGATGCAAAGATTATGGCAGCCTTCTTGAACCTGCTACCCTCCAGATGTTCATTTCCTATCAGCTCCACAGCCAACATGGCTGCATGATGGCTGATGAGGGTTGTAGTCCAAAACATCTGGCTGGGGAAGGCTGGAATGGGGCATGAACCACTGCAATGTTGGCTCAATCCAGTCCCAAGCCATATTAACTACTAGAAGCTTAATGCCTGGTTAAGCAGAAGAATGGAGGGGAAATGGAAGGACTTTCTCTTATTACCTCACTGGAGGAATCCAAATTTATTTTCCCAGGCCAGATGGATCACACAAACAGTCATCAGAACACAAGATAGCTTACCTTCCAAGAAATAGTAGCAGGTTATCATGGCATAGGACTCATGTTAGCAAGAGGACAGGAAAAAGGCACATGAAAACTAAACTGTTGAGAACCAAATCCCCAAAGCATTCACATTTGCTATCATCCATTGTAAAATAACGGAACAGGATTTTGGGCCTCACTCCCTTTTAGAAGGGCGGGGGGACAGGGGCCAAATCCTGTGTGGTCTATAGGGCAAAGTGCAGATCACAGCCCACCTGGGGACACAAGCTATGCTCTGCCAGTGTTGGGGATTCTGGACTAGCAGACCCTGTTCTTATCTAGCCAGGCCCTTCACACATCCTTAAGCAAGGCTGTGTCCTCAAGACCACTGAGCACAGGTGGACAATGCCTCCAGTTTGAAGAGATCCTGGAGCATTCATTCTTGCTTTGCAAGCCTAACTTAGATTGACTAGGGTTGTCCTTGTTGTGCTGCTGTTGTGGTTTATTTAATAAAAAAAAGAGGGAGAAAGTAGTTCATGTTTTGGAGGGGGGAAATTCCAATGGAGGTCACCTGCTTTTGAGGACACTGGAGCTAGTTTCCCCCCCTCAATAATCAAAGACAGTACTTCAAAGATAAGCATCAAAATGATTGTTTATTGAGAGACCATCAGCTTTGATACATTACACTGTAAGTGCATGGCCACTGTAGGCAAGAAATGGGAGGCAATGTAACATGCTGTACAGAAAGCCTATTGAAGCCAATATGCAGCGTTCCGTTAACAGGACTCCCTCTTTTATATTTTAAATCATTCCCACTGCAGTAACGAAAAAGCACCCTAAGAAAAAAAAAACCAATCTGAAACACAACCACTCTGAACGTTGGGTGTGTAATATGCATTTTTTCCCAAGAGGTTCAGGTACCCCCCCCTCCCCAAAAGAAAGCTATGAGCTTTGCAACTGTCCCCACCACACACAAAAAAAGCTAAATGGGAAAGGAAGAAGAGAGCATATGAGAAACAGTGGATTGGGTCATGACTTCAGCTGGCTGCAATATCATCATCAGTTGCCCTGGCTATAACCAATTGAAATGCAGGTCCAGCTAAGAACTAAGGGCGCCATTTGAATGTAAAAAGCAAGAACAGGCCCTTTAAAATATTCTCTCTTTTGGAGGGGCTGTGTGTGTCTCTGCATTAAATACTAGCTTGTCATATTTGCCGGGATACAAATAAAGCCAGGCTGTCTTGCTGCGTTTGGATTCAAGGCAGCAAGCAGCAGGCTTCCTTTGACTTTCAGGCTCACTAATTCCACTAGAAAGACATGCACAGGTGCTCCAGGTGAGCAGCAGGCACTGCTTCCAAGCCTAGTGGATGTGCTAACTAGGAAAGTCACTTTAAAGCTATGAAAGGTGTGTGTGTGTGTGTGGAAGAGAAATATGTCTGGGTTCTCTCTCTCTCATTCCAGAGCAAGGAGCTCTAAAACAGAAATCAAACTACATTTTCACCAGCCTCATTAAAAAATAAATAAATAACATTGGCATTTATATAGTGCTTTAAGAGCATTATCAATTGCTTGACATATGTTAGCTCAGTCCTTCTTACCCTTTATTACCCTATAATGCAGAAGGGAAAACACCTTGGGCCAAGGCTACTTTCCCTGATCACCTGCCACTGTGCCATGCAGCTCTCCCGCATGCTTGGCAGAGGATGCCCTTCACTTCACCAACCACCTAAAGCAGCAGTTGACACAAGTGCCCCGTATGAAGATCTGATTTACACAATTCCCCCGCAGAAAATCCCCATTGCCCACCCATTGCCTAGTTCAATAGGCCCCATTTTGGTTCAGTTCAGTACTTACAGAATTGCATTTCATCTATTCTATACAATTAGACTCTGCAATGATAAATGTACTGTACTTGCATATAGCCATAATATATTGTTTTTCAACTACGCAATGGCAGAAGGATTAAACAAACACAAAATGCAGTTCAAAAAGAAGAGAGTGCACAAATCGGTCTACAGCATACCTAGGCCTCCTGCACATACAGCAACCATACTATGAGGACCAGGGAGAGAAATCTTCACCATACAAATTGGAATGGCGACCTGCTCAGTGATGGGATCAGGCATTTGAAGAACTTGGCAATAAATTTTCTTCTTCTTCAGCAATTGCAGAAAGGATTTTGCTTTACTGCACTTCAGAGACCTGAGCAGGTTTCAAACCAATAATGGCAGCCCTGAAACTAGTCAGCTGCCCCTTGAGACTTTGAAACCAGAAGGAGAAACCCAGTGAGGATGCGGAACATCTTGCAAAATTGCATATTATGAACCTCATTGCCGGGGAACCCAAGTTCACGCTGCTTTGTGTTCCTTGGCAGAAAGGCTGACTAACTATGTGATGGGCCAAGGCTTTCTAAATTCCCTGCAAATGCCTCCCACACAAGTTCATGGGACTTAATGGGAACTGTGCAGGAACACAATGCATTCTGAGGAACGGATTCCCCATGGTCTTCATCCAATCAAGTTTGCATAGCTCAGTAACAACATAAAACCTCCTACACATCTGCCTATAGTACATGGGAGAATAAAGAGCACTGTCCAGTTAATTGTAAGATAATCAAAACAATAACAACATGTCCTGAATACATTTGGTACTGCAGGATGCATAAGACTGATGGGTGAGCCACTGAGATGTTAGCCACCCGCCACCCGCCTCTTGCATAGATAAGACCCTCTGGAAGGGCAAGACCAAGACAATGGGGTGAGCAATGAGGCCCAGTGTGCTGAAAGGAGGATCCAGAAACCAAGAGAGACAAGACGAGAAAGGGCAGAAAGCTAAGCGGCGGTTTAAAGGTCTGTCTAGAATTCTGACCCATTTCTGTGATTTCCAGCTTGAATTTTTGTGATGGTTCCAGCACAGCATTCCTAGCCAGCAGGTATGATAAGAAAAAGTTATGGGACTCAGGCTGCAATTCTATACAGCATCTTTCCCTAACGTAGCACTCACCAGATGTTTTGGAGTACAGCTGCAACATACAGCTGTGTGGGATGGGAATTATGTAGCTCAAAACATCTGGAAGGCACCAGGTTGGAGAAAGCTGCTGCAGACACATATTGGTGAGCATTCTGAGAATATGTCTGAGTCCGTCCTGTAATTCAGAGGCACAGAACCATTTTCAGCCCAAGGCCTGAGTTGCCTTGTGGGCAGTTTTCTGGGGTGGGTGGGTGTGGAGAGACATAAACAAGAACGGGCAGGGAAACAGAAGTGCCTCTTTACTTTGTGCAACAAGGTACACACACATGCGCAGAGGTTTCTGCACACTCACAACCCGCCATCCAGGCAAGCAAGAGGCATTACCCCAGCTCAAGGGTGAGTTTGAGCTAGGCAACAGCGCAAAGCAGGGCTGAAGAAGAGGGGGCCTGGTCTAGTCCCAAGGGCCAGGTCGAAGGGCTTTGAGGGCCCCACCCCTGCTGTAATTACTAGATCCTATTATTAGAGTACACTAAATTGAATATTAACACAGAACAAAAAACTGTGATTCCTTCCCATACAGGCAAAGTGATGCTACCTTCATTAAATAACACAAAAAGGATAGTGGGTTTACCTTCACTACAATAAAGGGGGACACACACTGACAGCAGTGTAGAGACCCTTACACTTGTTTTTCATTCCAAACACTCAATTACATAACCCAAATGCATTGGTTAGGGATGTTGGTCTAGCCATATCTATGACCAAGCAAATTATTGACTAATGACTCAGAATGGTCAGGGGGTATTCACTCACTAGTCAAGAAACAGCTGGATTTTCCTTGACTGTTCTGAACAGGAGAAACTAATCCGACTGTGGGTGAAGGTGGTTTGCTATAACAAGATATAAACAAGATCTGTGTGCGTGCTAATAGAATAAAAGCAGATTTGGAGACAGAGAGACAATAAAAAGTCCAGTTTAGGAATGAGATGGGCTTAGGCAGGCTTCCACAACCTTGGCCCTCCAGATGTTTTGAGACTACAATTCCCATCATCCCTGACCACTGGGTCCTGCTAGCTAGGGATCATGGGAGTTGTAGGCCAAAAACATCTGGAGGGCCGAGGTTGAGGAAGCCTGGGCTTTGGGCTGTGAAAGGCTAAAAGTACCGGGGTATTTTTTGTAGTCACTCTCTCAGGATGGCAGAGCTTAAGCTGGTGTTGCTTCCCCCTGTTCTAAGCCTGCATATTTTGTAACCTAGGGAACTGCCTTACACCAAGTCAGACAATCAGTCCATCCACTCAGTATTCCCAACCTCTACATGCAGGTGCCAGGGAGTGACTCTGGAAAAACAGATGATCTGCCACTGAACTACAGCCCTCCTTCCACCTACACTGTAGGAGCTTGAGACTCACAGAGGAAGCAGGCAGTGTCTGGCAAAGGCAAAGCAGGGCAGGCCAAGCCAAACCGGAGGCCAGGCAAGAACAGTGGAGTACTCACCTGGAGTACTGTGTCCAGTTCTGGGCACCACAGTTCAAGAAGGACACTGACAAACTGGAACGTGTCCAGAGGAGGGCAACCAAAATGGTCAAAGGCCTGGAAACGATGCCTTATGAGGAACGGCTAAGGGAGCTGGGCATGTTTAGCCTGGAGAAGAGGAGGTTAAGGGGTGATATGATAGCCATGTTCAAATATATAAAAGGATGTCACATAGAGGAGGGAGAAAGGTTGTTTTCTGCTGCTCCAGAGAAGCGGACACGGAGCAATGGATCCAAACTACAAGAAAGAAGATTCCACCTAAACCTTAGGAAGAACTTCCTGACAGTAAGAGCTGTTCGACAGTGGAATTTGCTGCCAAGGAGTGTGGTGGAGTCTCCTACTTTGGAGGTCTTTAAGCAGAGGTTTGACAACCATATGTCAGGAGTGCTCTGATGGTGTTTCCTGCTTGGCAGGGGGTTGGACTCGATGGCCCTTGTGGTCTCTTCCAACTCTATGATTCTATGATTCTAGTACTATGGACAGCTCCACTGAAACATTCTCCTCCTAAGGCAGCTGCAGCAGGGCAATGTTGTCTCTGCAAAGGCGCCTACAGTGAACTGAACCTTTCCGTAGGTCGACAAGACCTGGAGGGATACACAGGAGGGCTCCACCTCTCTGGTTTAAAGGCCACACCTTATTGTGCAGTCTTCTGCAAGGCTGTGGAGATAGCGATATTGCGGGGGGCTAATCTGATGAGGATGGTGTGGGGGCCGTGTCCTCAGGCCACGAGGACACCAAAGAAAGCACTCATGCGCTCACATCTTGGACCAAGTGGTGTCCTCCTCTGTAGTGACAACTTCTCTTTTCATAAACATGCTTCCCACCTCCTCTTTTTGAGACAACAAAGCAGCGTAAGTAGGGAAACTGTGGCACTCCACAATTACAGGAACACAGACAGTATTGGGTCTTCGCGTGATGGTGGGGCCACACCTACACCTTGGAACCCTCTGCCTCAATATCAAGCTCCACCATTGCACTTTTTGGGCACCTGCAAAAAAGCCTCCTTGTTTAGACAAGGCTACCCAGAAAGCTGGTGCGAGTTTCAATCTGTTTTCAGTCTGTTGTTATTCAAACTTTTCAAAAGTTTAAGTTATTGCCGTTAGGTTTATTATTGATAATTTCATTTTTGTAAACCACTTATTTAAATAAATGAAAACTGTAGATTCTGTAAGAGTTCAGGAACTGGGCCTGGGAGACCTGAAAAGGTCCAAGTGAGTATCTTCTTCTCTGGATACATAAAGTCACCAACAAGCTTCGCTGTTGGAAGGGCTCAGGGATGAATATAAAGCTGCCTTCTACTGGGTTAGATTGTTGGCCTGTCTTTTCCCTGCACCGTCTTCTCCAGTCGTCCCCAACCTGGTGCTCTCCAGATGTTTCTGACCACAAACCCCAGTACCCTCAAGAACTGCCCCTCACCACCCAGGTGAACAAACCTAGACTCTACATTCTTCATTTGAGGTGCCCCCTCTGAGGGAGGTGTGAAGGGTGGCAACACAAGAAGGGGCCTTTTCAGTAGTGGCCCCCCGTTTAGGGACTGCTCTCCCTAGGGAGGCATGCTTGCTGCCATCACTAGCTCTCTTATAGGCACCAGGCCTTTGGTTTTTTAATTTTAGCAGGGTGGTGTGGAGCTGGATCTATATATATATATATAATTTGTGTATTTTAAGCTGTTTTATTCTTGTTTTTATACTCATTCTTAATGTGCATTTTTGTAAGTCGCTTAGTGTTTTTTGGAAGCGAGAGACCAATAAACAGCAGCAGCAACTCACAGTTCCAGCCAGCATGGCTGTGTGATGCTGGGGGATATGGGAGCTGTTGTTCAAAACATCTGGAAGGGAATCAGGTTGGGGGGCATGGCTCTCATCTGGCTGGGTTTTGCACAGCTATCTGAAATCTTGTAAACCGGGTTTTGGTGCTTGGTATCAAATTTTACCTTCTTCACCCATCAGGAAATCTGACTCTCCTTGAGGTCCCTTCCCTCAAAATTCTTCTTCCATAAACAAAGCTTTTCTGGGTCATTGTACTCTCACTTCCACAGAACTGCCTGCCATTAAGATGGCAACTGTGATATCAGGGTGAATCCCACCTTTCTGGCTAATCCTGAATGCTCTTCTGGGCAGGGAATGCTTCCATTTGCTTTCCATATAGCACCAAATATACTGGTGCATATTTGGAGCACAATTAAAAGCAAACAAACCACCAAATTACTTTGGGCATTTTCCATACAAAGGTCTGCTTGAACCTCCGTCTCCATCACCAAGTTAATGGCTACTAGGTACCAGTTTCCACTTGTGTTTTCAAAAGCCCACCCCTAAAGAGTGATATTCTAATCTGGTTGCAGATGAAAGCATCATCCCCAGAGTAAAGAGGAAGGCAGAGCCATAGGAAAGAGGTGCTATATGGCTTGTGGGTTCCCCATCAGGATGAGTGCTTTCTCTTCAATTTTCTTACATGGCAGTTTGTTGCAGAGGGCAGACAGCAGTTTCTGCTCGCTCAGCACAGCTCTCCACTCATGTCAGAAAAGCAACAGGCCACGGCAACCCTTTGACAAGATAAGAGCAGCTCCTCCTTCCAGAAAAGCTTTGCAGTATCACGCTAGCTCCCCCCTTCTTTCAGAGATTGCAGTTGTGCCAGAACACGGTTCACTGCAACCTTTGCTAAACTGCTGCCCGCTAGATGACTTGGGCTACATATCCCATTAGCCCTAGGTTCATTTTGTACTTATTTATTTCAGGTGCTTTAATTCAGAATTTCTCAGTGGTGTTTAGAAATTATATGGCTATGCTGTCTGGGGTTGGGCAGGGAGCTGTAATCTCCCGGTATGCCCCACGGAGGACCTTAAGGTCCATAAATAGCAACACCCTAGAGGTCCTGGGCCCTAAGGAAGTTAGATTAGCCTCAACCAGAACCAGGGCCTTTTCAGCACTGACTCCGGCCTGGTGGAACGCTCTGCCTCATGAGACCGGGGCCCTGATTTCTTTCCACAGGGCCTGTAAGACAAAGTTGTTCCGCCTGGCCTTTGGCTTAGAATCAATTTGATTCCTCCCCCACTTCTTTTTTCCTTTCTCCTCCTGTGATGAGGCTGCATTTTAATGTTTTAATTGTTTTAATGTTGTATTTTAATCTTGTTTTTAAGTTGTATTTCAATCAACTTGTTTTTGTTATTTGTTGTTAGCTGCTCTGAGCCCAGTTTTGGTTGGGGAGGGTGGGGTATAAATAAAATTTATTATTATTATTACTACTACTACTACTATTAGTCCAGAACATTTGCTGGAGTGCATCAGCTTGATGAAGGCTGTCGCAGGACGTGGATCAGCATCACAGTGCTGTGTTATGATCAATGGGCTACAGAATTCACTTTGAACTTTGAACTACATTGTCTACTACCAATTATCATCTAAGAGAGCATGACAAACACTAGCCAAACACAGTCCATGCCAGGCTGAGCTTGGCACTACTTGCAGTGAAACATTTCTACAGGGACAACCTGAAGGTAGACTGCAGTTCATTGGGCTACCTAGAACAGGTGTCGCTAACTAGATCTTGATGCACCACAATGCCTACCAACCCCAGGGAGCAAGGTCAAAGGTGATCCAAGCAATATCAGGGAAGCCAACTGCTTGCTGAGATTCTTTCTGAGAATGCTGAGTTGGCCTGATCCTGCTTGAAGTGGTTCCGAATAAGCAGTTCATTGGCACAGCTTCAAAATAATGCTTTGATTGTGAAGAGATGCTGAGTACAGAATCACAGAATTGTAGAGCTGGAAGGGACCCAAAGGGTCATCGAGCCCACACCCCACAATACAGGAATTGTATGCACTCCTATTTTGCAAATTTAAAATACACCCAGTGGGGTGCCGCCCATTTCATCGTTGATGTTACTGCTGCTGCTGCTGTTATTATTAAAAGTGTGCAAGACAGAAGTCAGCCCACACAATTTACAAAACAAAAGTATACACACACACATCAGAAATATTAAATAACTAGCTCAGACAGCAAGAAATTCAACAACAGAGATGCCACTTCTGGCGCTGAATTTCTCCCCAGTGAATTTCCAGCAGACCACTGGGGAAGTCAATGGAGTGCTCTCCAGATGTTGTTGAACTACAGATTCCATCAACCCTGTTCATTCGCCATGGGAGCTTGAGGCCAACAACATCTGGAGGGCACCGGGTGTTGGCCACCCTAGGTCTATCACAACTAAGGTTGTCAACCTAGACCATGGCATTTCCCTGCTGCTGGTCTGCATCAATTGCAGCTGCTTAAGCAACTCATTGGGAAAAAATAGTTCCCCCAGTAAAGACACAGGGACAGAGATTGGGGCTCATGGCCTGAGTAGAAGCCACACCTTTATCCTCGTCTTTAAGGATATGAGAAATCAAGTCATTTCCCCCGGACATTACATTTCAGCAGTCAAAGACATTTTGGTCCTGGAGGCAGAAAATCCAGGTGATGCCTCGCATGATCATAATCAAAATATTTGTTCCCTGCCTTTTTTTACTGGTATTCCAAAATGGGCTGCAGACTGTCTGATTCTGCCTAACGGCAGCCTTGCAGCACACCCACACACCCTATACTTGATCACCCTTTCGAAAAAAGGAACTTCAACCTCCCGCAATATATTGCAACAGGCTAATAATCATTCCCAGAATTTCAGTCTTGCGCTGTTTATTAAAGAATCTGCTACACGTCATTTCAATGACTTTTGGTCAATTCATAAACCTTAGTACAGGATAAATTATTTCCACCATGTTAGATTTGCCAATCCAGATGCATGATTCATTTTTGGAAAAAACAAAACAAAACAAAAATTTAAAAGGTCCCAACACTCACAGTTGTTTTGCTCACAGCACTGTCCTCAAGCAACCAGGTACTTCCATTATTCTGTGTCCAGAACTCTTCAACAAGTTCAAGTAGACTTAAAATGTTAAACATTCTTTTTTAAAAGTACTTTAATTCACAGAAATGTTCTTTTTTTGGTTTCTTATACACAGCAGGTGGTTACTTTGTTTAAAAAAATCCATTCTTTTTTTCCATATATTTTTCAGTATCTGACTATACAATAACGTTCTATCTAAAGCTTTGCCCACATAATCCAGACCCGGTCGCCTGTGCTTCGGGATTCAGAAGTCAAAACAACCCCACCCCCCTCCCAAAAAAATATAAAGATCTATCAACAATTTTACTAAGATAATTTCCATAGTTCTGTCATGTAAATCATCAGGAAAGTGCAGCAGAAACACGGAAATGGACACATCACACATAAGCAATACTTTTTATCATGAAGTGTGCATGTAGATCTTAGAAAGATTCAGAGAGAACAGACATGACGATTAAATCCTATTTACAGAATTTGTTAAGCTAATTTCTGAGGGGGAGATTTAGATGGGGTGGGGGGGAAGCTGGAAGGGGGAATACTCAGGGACGTCATCAAAGTGTCTTTCCTTCATGTAGGAGAGGCTGATACATCTATAAATTTAGTCATTCATACTTTCACACGTGGGAAAACTGCACTTTTTACCAATACAGCTACATACACATACACAGAGTTAGCATTAAGCTAATAATTATTCCACTATGGAGTCAGGGCAGGTCCTTCCGTTCAGAAGAACATCTTCAGAGTGGCAAGTTAACTTTGGACTTGAAGATCAGAAGCCGATGAAAACAAGTTTACTCTATCCAGTAGTTTGACGAAACTGAGCATATCAAGGTGGAAATAAAAGGTAAAACCCATTCAGGTATACCTAAGCTGGAAAGCACTTACTCTCAACTGGCTGACAAGGTGTGCATGCGAGCTCTACAAAGACTGAAGGATCTAAATAAAGATTACAGTGCTTTGCCTACTGGGAAGGGGGGGGGAAGAATGGCTCCATAGTACCATGTTAACACTATACCTAGTTGCAACATAGGGAGACAGCCAAAAGGAAAAAACCAAAAACAACCTCACCTGCAGGAATGTCTGACCTGTACATTAATTTTACAGAATTCCTCTACAGGCCAAGCCCTCCACCAGAGTACAAGAGTACACATCCGTTGCTACAAATGCCCTCTTCAACGGAGGATTCATCCAACAAGGGGGGAAAACCTTAGCCATGCTTTTTAGACATTATGATGTTTTACGTTTAACTATTTTGCGATGGATAATTTCCATAGCTTGGGTGTTGTTGTTTTTTAAATCTTATTTTATTAAGCACAGCCCATTCCTAAGCACACGGCAGAATGCTGGTTAGGGAGCAAAATGTCCACTTTCCAAGCTGGAAATGTATCTACTCAGCAGATCTCAAGCACAGTTTTAGCTGTGGAGGAGGAGGAGGAAGAGGAGGCATTGCCCAGAGTCCTGCCCCAAAGCCTTCCTAAGAGAGCCCCTGCCCCCTTGCACATCAGAGAGGGGCAATGGTGACTTATTTTCACGGTCCTTCTCCTTCTTGGTTTTAGATTACGAAAAGAAGTTGACATACCATTTGGTTAGCATTCTCTAGACTAAGGCGGGATGGGGGCCCCGGATGTATTAGTTGTATGCAGTTCTAGTAAGGGTCATACACAGGTTACACGTAATTCATGTACAGTTATGGTTCCAGTGGAGCTGGTGGGGAGGTGAAATCATAGCAAAGAGGTTAATAAACAGCGGTGCTCCCTTTAGAGATAGGCTAGTAGAGAGAAGTGCACAAGGTAGCAAGTTGCATCAAGGACGTGCTGAGACGGAGGGCAGGGGAGTCCCAAGAGAGGGGCCATGATTTGGGGGTTCAGGGTGTGGGCTCCTTCCATCTGCAGGGTTATTTTTAAACAAAACAACAACAGGAACACAAAATCACCTGACAACTAAAGATTTAGCTCCGTTGGGAAAACAAAAACAAAACAAAAAAAACCACATTGGATTTAAGGTACGTTACAGAAACCGCCTTGGTTACTGAGTGGCTGCTACAGGTCTATGAGCTGATCCACTAGCAGAAGAGACCTGGCTAGGTTGGGAAGACTGGATTCAGAGCTTCCACTGCTGTTTCTAGAATGCCCACCTGAAAGTGTGAGAGATAGCAATTCAGTATCGAGCAAGAGAATTAAAGGGAATTAAAAGTTAGCTTTTTTATTTCAATAAATAAAATGAAAAAGGCGTTCACAAGCAAACAAAAAGGAAGAGCAAGCTACAAACTAGAGAAAGCAGCAGCAGCAGTCTGGAATCTAGACAAGCGTGGCTCTTGGAGTTACAAGTAGATAGATGCAGAAAGTTTTGCAGACACAGTCTTCAATGTGGTTTTTGAAGAGAGATTCCAACAACCAAAGGTCTCAGCTGCTCCCTTCTAAAAAGTTAAGTCAGCCAGCAGCGGCTCTGCCTGTGCCATTGCACTCCTGATACAGATGTCAACAGGAGAACTAACTTTACCTTTAAGTGTGGCAGCACCTACACTTCAAAACTCTCTGCCTATAGAAGTCAGGCAGGTGTCTGCTAAAAACGTTTTTGTTTAGACAAGCCTGTCCAGAAAGTCGATGCAAGTTTTAATCTGTACTTGGTCTATTTTTGTTTTAACTTTTTCAAAGTTTTAAATTTTTGTTGGTTTTTCTTATTGGTAATTTTATTGAGGTTTGTTTCCTTTTACAGTCAAGCAGTGTATAGATTACGTGAAATAAGTAAACAGAATAAATGGAGGGTCAGGGGCTTAGATCTAGAGCTCCTCCCTCTCTAAGCAACCTCATTTAGTCTCCTCTTCCCTAGGATGATTTTACAACAGTGTTAAGGAAATATGTTAAGGAATCTGTTACCGGGCAGGGCTCCATGACAAAAATTGAGAGGGGGAGTCCTGTGCGCATGGACCATGGGACAAAGGGAGAAGGGCAACTTCCAGAGTTGTGGAGCACCAAATTCTTACTCAACAGGGAGCTTCTATGTCTTCCCATGGAAGCCTCAATGTTACGCATGTCTTATCAAAAGATGCCCTTGCCCGTTTTCAGCTGCTCATGGTCTACATCCTGCGTTTTCTCTGCACAGCTGCTTTGGTAAGGTAAAGGGACCCCTGATCATTAGGTCCAGTTGTGACCAACTCTGGGGTTGCGGCGCTCATCTCACTTTATTGGCTGAGGGAGCCGGTGTACAGCTTCTGGCTCATGTGGTCAGCATGACTGAGCCCCTTCTGGCGAACCAGAGCAGCGCACGGAAACACCATTTACCTTCCCGCTGGAGTGGTACCTATTTATCTACTTTCACTTTGACGTTCTTTTGAACTGCTAAGTTGGCAGGAGCAGGGACCATGCAACAAAGCTCACCCCATCGCAGGGATTCGAACCGCCGACCTTCTGATCGGCAAGTCCTAGGCTCTGTGGTTTAACTCACAGCGCCACCCGCATCCCTTTATGACAAAATGTTCAACTGCAACTCAGCACCCCAATACACTCTCTAGCTTTAAGGTGTGTTGTGTTTTAGAATATAACTCTGTGCTGTTGGGCCTATATGAAACTCCTGGTCAAAAATCAGGATGGCAATGCGTGGGAGAGAGGGGATGTGAATCCAATGGGTCACCTGGCCAAGAGGCCCTACCCCTTGATTCCTTCCACCACAAATCATCAAGCTTGTATTATAGCTATTCCCAGCAGTGAACTCTGGGTCAGGATTCAAAGACCCTCAGGATTAGTTCCATGGGCACAAGGTGGGTGGTTGTCTCCTAATCTTGCTACACTGCAAGCTGCTTTTTAAACCAAGAGGGCGTGGCATTGGAAGGAGCCGTAGAGTAGTGATGGAAATCAACTGTTAATCTCCTTGGGTTGGTATAGGCCCCTGGTGGGAGCCTAACCAAATCCTGAATACTGGAATTTGGTTCTAAATCACAAGGGTCCTTTGGAGATGATTAGAGGTAGTTCCGCCCACCCGCTTACGATCAGGAGATTTGGGACAGTAACACTATTATGCCAGATTCCAAAATAATTTTCTTATTACTCAAGATGCTGGGATGCTCACCTCTCCTCAACGTGTCCTTGTCACAACAAGTGGGAACTGAAAGGAGCCCAGCGCTGCCAAGACTATGGAAGCTGAAGAAGACTGGGCTCAGGCATGGAGACCCTGCAAGCCTTGAGCCTCAGGTTTAGTTTCAGGCCATACATGCTACCACAAAGAAAGACACTGCCTTAAAATCTCAAGTCACCCCCAGTCTGCCTGCTTACCTTGTGAATTTTTGGATATCAACACAGGGATGGGGTCAAACTCGTCTCCTGCCACCTTTTCAGAGCCCTCAGGGACATCGAAGCCAGAGATCAGGTTAGTATCTTCTGCAGCACGATGGGAGGAGGGGTGGAAGTTTTAAAAAGGAGCAAAAAGATAGAGCAGAGAAAGCTGGTTAGAAACCACCAAAACAACATTAGCTGCATGTGTTTTGTTGCAAAGAAGGATTAGCGGACGGAGAGTCTTCCCCAACCCGCCATGTCCTCCAGCTGTTTGGGTCGAAAAACTCCCATCACAGTCCCAAACAGCTGGAGGACACACCAGGCGAGCAAAGGCAAGGTTGGAAAGTGGAGCTTTAAATTGTTATGAGTTAAAAAGGAGAGTGAGGTATAAACATGAAAAATAAACAGAAGCGGCAGCAGTGGCAGCAGCAGAGGCAGTTTTGTGAGAAAGAAAGCAGCCAGGCTGCGTTAGAGAGTTAGCAACGTTCCCAGGGACCTGATCTCACAAGGCACGAGAAAAGGCAGTGAAGAGAGAGACAAGCCCAAGCCCTGGTTCAGATGAGGCAGTGCTGTGCTCCACCAAGAGGGTGGGGGCCTCTGGCAGATTCATTATTATTATGTATAGAATTTATATACCACCCTATACCCAGAGGTCTCAGGGCGGTTCACAGAACGCAGACTCATGGTGGGATCACCGTTTGTGAAGGCAAACATAGTCTACCGCCCCCTTCGAGATGCCACAGTTGTGGAAAACAGGGCTCCTCCTCCAAGCCACGAGCTCAGTGATATTCCCACATGCTCCCAAGACACTCGCAGTGGAGGGCAAGGGGTTATTTCAGGCTGGCCCAGAGCTGTCAGGTGTGGTTTCAGTTCTGGCACAGATTTTGACAAGAGATCCCTTCGAGTCACTTTTGAAAAGTGGCAAACCCCCAGCAAAAGCAGCTGCCACTTAGTGGTCCTGCAACGGCAGAGCTTCCTAGTGGCGTAAGGTGATGCTAGAAGAAACTCAGCATACCAGCTTCAGACAGTTTGCACCCCCCCCCCAAGAGTAAGGCAACTTCTCCAAGGAATCAAATCTGCTTTCAGAGTGCTACTGACTGGAATAAATGCAACGTCTGTAACATCCCCCCCCCAACTTGTAAACAAAGATTGTTAATTTCTACCTCCACCAAGAGGATGCCAGAAAATGACCTGGACTTCTTTTAGAGATGGGGAAGCTCCAGATATTCTACAGCTCTCAGCACCCCCAACTATGGCCCATGCTAGCTGGGTTGAGTGAGTTGGAATCCAACAACATCTGGAGGACCACAGAAAGACCCCTTTCCCTGCCTTATTTTGCTTATTTTGAAATTAAGCAGATCACCTTTCCCACTCATGTCATACACTTTCGCTTCTTCCCACACCCAGATTCCAACATAGAGAACAACAGAATCCTAACTAACCCTAACTAAGCTCATCTGCTGCCAAGCCAGGTCTGAGGGGCCTGTATTAATGTACAAAGCCCTGAACAACTTAGGTCCAGGGTGCCCTAAGGGCCACTTAAACCCTTCTATCCCATCTTGATCACAGAGATTATCTGCAAGAGCATTGTTGGTCATCCTGCAAGCTGTCAAGGCTCATCTGACAGCAATTCAAAACAGAACATTGTCCTGTGGAACACCCTGCCACTAGAGATTCAGCAGGTGCCTTCTGAGTCAATCTTTAAACACCTGCGGAAAACTCTTCTATTCTGCCAGGCTAATGTTGGGAATTAACAAGACATCTTTCCATAATGGCTAGTTGATGGTCTCCAATTTTAATTCTTTTGTTATATATAGAGACTATTGTCCAACGCCCTGCAATGCAGGAACCACAACTAAAGAATCCCTGAAAGATGGCCATCTAATCCTTGTTTAAAAACCTCCAATGAAAGAGAGCCCACCACCTTCTGAGTCAAAATAAAAAATTCCTTCCAGTAGCACCTTAAAGACCAACTAAGTTAGTTCTTGGTATGAGCTTTCGTGTGCATGCGCACTTCTTCAGATACACTGAAACAGAAGTTGCCAGATCCTTCTATATAGTGAGAAGGTGGGGAGGGGTATTACTCAGAAGGGTGGTGGGAATGGGAGATTGGCAGATAGCTGAGATGAGCCAGTTGACGACTCTTAACGACTGCAATAGGTCTTACAGGAAAAGGCAAGGGGTGAGAAGGTGAAAAATGGCTTAGTCATGTATAATGAGATAACCTTCTGAGGTTAGCTGTTATACTACCAAACAGCTCCTATCCTCAGAAACCTCATTCTAATGTTTAGAACAAGCTAGAACTGTAAATCACTCTTCGTTTCTTACTCCAGTGGAAGCAACATGGATCCATTCCCGTTGCACTTGCTCACTGCACATCCAGCTACTGATAAAACATAAAACTGGTGCTCTTGCTCATAACGATTTCCTTTGTTGCTCATGCTTCATTATTCCCAGGAAAAGATGCTGATGTACTAGAACTCCAGGAAGATGTAGCCCATACCAAGAGGAGTATTTTATTGCTGCTTGGTGGGCAAAGCTCACCTGGGCCACATGCAGGCAGTGTGGAGTGAGCCAGGAACTAAGAGCTGTGACGGCAAAGAGCCCCACTACGAGGCAAGAGCAGAGAACAAGCCAGGGGTAAAAAAAGCCAGGCCAGAAACACAAGATGCGCTGGAGCTCCAGTAGATCTGGTCACTCAAGGGAATGGGGCATAGCTCAGCCGCAGGGCAGCCGCTTTGAATACAGAAGGTCCCAGGTTCCATCTCCAGCATATGTGCCAACTCTATGGGCAGCTCAGCTCCCCTCCCCAAAGTATGCAGTGATGGGGCTGACCCACCCCCCCAAAAAAATCTTGAGGGGATGGGCCTTGCCAGGCCTCCCTGCAGCGACGGAGGGCCTCACTGGGCCTCGTGGTCTCCTTCCAACACTTGTGACATCACATGGGGGTGTTGCACGTGTGATGTCACGTGCATGCGACGAGCCCCCCCCCCAATTGTTGCGCGGCACTTGGTGCCTCTGATCCTCAGCATCTCCATATAGGGCTGGGAGCTGCTGCAAGTCAGCACAGGCAATTCTGGACAGGCTAATGGTCTGACTCTGTATAAAGCAGCTTACTATGTTCACTTCCTCCTATGTTCAAGCAAGGCTCAGCTTGGAAAGAAGTCCTTATATCCCTTCCTGCCCAACACAGAGCCAATGGCCAGCCTGGGCTGGGGAGGTGGGGCCAGGCCAGATTTGGAAAGCTCATCCCCAAAGGCCTGAAGCTACATTGCGAAACACACATGGCAGCGGTCAGCTGTTCCTAAAGCACTGCATATGTGCCAAGAGGACAATTAATTTATTTAGTGCTAGCCATGTGCATCCAGGGCACGTATCAACATCATTCTTATTTGTCAAATGTATTAGTTGCTTTTGTGTCATGGCGACCCAGAGCAAACCCGCACACATGAAGACTGGGGAAGGAGGTGACACATTAAAATATCCCACTCTCTCTAAAAGGTCATAAGTAGTTAAAAGCAAAAGGCCCGGTTAAAAAGGAATCTTTTTGCCTGGCGCCTGAAGATATGCAACGATGGTGCCAGGCGAGCCTCCCCAGGGAGAGCATTCCGCAAGCAGGGAGCCACCAATGAAAAGGCCCTGCTCTTTATGGGGAACACAAGCAAAAGATGCTGAGAAGCAACATCTGACACAACCAAGTGGAGCACAGGCACGCAGCCCTCGATATCAGATTACACCCAAAGGATTCAACTGCCAGAGGTTTACAGCTGCTCGCCTCTGTCGGTGGGCCTGCCCCACAAGCAGCTTACATTTAGAGAGTGAGGATGGAGAGACCAGAGGAAGAGAAAGAACTCCACAGGCAAGCGCTGAAGGAACGCCAGCAATTTTGATGCCCATATTTCAGACCAGGCTGGGCAAATTCCCAACTTGGCACCTCAACCTGTCTGAGCTGCAGTTCCCACCATCTCCAGGCAGCACAGCAGAGCTCCTGTCAGCTTGAGAATCATATGGCCAGGCTGTCCTGGGCTGATGGAAGTTGCGGCCCAAAACATCTGGAGGGCACCAGGTTGGGAGTGGTTGAAATAGTGTGTTGCTCACTTCCTATGAGCTCAACTTGCAGCTCAAGCACTTGGCCACTAAGCTGCATCAACTGTGAAAGAGCTATGACAAAAATGTTCGTGGAAGAAGGAAGTTTTGCACTGTGATCTGAAGAGAAAGGAAGAGGAAGGGCGTGCCAACGTAGGGGTTCACCCCCATCCAGCCCCCAGAAACTCATGTTAAGAGATCACACTGGACCCAGGAAAGAAGAAATGAAGGCATTGTCATTTGGCACACAAAAATAATTTGGAATTAACAGGATCCTGCTAATTGAACCACCACCCTGCCTTGGCACACAGGGACCACCACAGCTTTCAACACAGATGCTTCCACCACTTTCATGTTGCACATTTCTCACATTCCCCAACCTCCTCTCCCATTTGTACACAACACTTAAAGGTACTTTACCTTTGTGAGCTTGGGTTGAAACGGCTAAAGGAGCAAACTCATCCAGAAGGTCAGCAGCAGGATTAGAAAGCAGAGAGCAGTCAAGCAGGGAGTCCTCCCCAGTGACAGAATCTGATCGTCCCCCGGTTAGCAAGCAAGAAAACAGTACAGAGAAGAGGAGGTTAGCAGTCACACCTGGCAAGCTGTCTGCTTGCAACTCCATCCTGAGCTTGAATGCATCAGTTTTTAAAATCCTGGGCTGAAGTGAGGACAAAATTAGTCGTTTTGAAAGGACTCGGCATATACAAGCAGCCTCTGAACAAATAAATTGATTTCAGGTGGTGGTGCTGTTCTTAAAAATATCAGCTTAAAGGGCTTTGGGAGATGCCTTGCTGCTTATTTAACAGCTCTGGATTTTAAGGAGTTGAAATTCAATGTGATAGGAGGATTACAGTTACAGCACTCTGGGCTGAACTGTAGATGAGACGGATTCTAATCTGTTAGCTCTGTGAGAGCGTGGTGTTGATAATGCCAAGGATGCAGGTTGCAGAATGTTATGCTGTTTAATACTTTGCCTTATTTAAATGTGTAGCATTTGGAGAGAGGTTGTGCATATATATATATATATATATGCACCCCAGGGAAGGTGTATGGATCTTTTTAAAATTTCAAATTAACACTCTAAAGAAAAGTTCAGCTGGCAGACAATGCCCCAGTGCTGAGAATGTAAGGCACAGAAGCCCACCCATTTCTTCATCATGGTGTCCCCAGCTTGACATCATGGCCCGCCTGAGCTCAAGCCCCCACCAACCTGCTCTGTTTGAAGCCACAGAGTCTGTCTGCGATGATATATGCTGCGACACAGGAGCCTCAAGGCCCGGGATGAGACTCTCAACTGTTAGTTCAGCTTTTCCTTTCCGAAGGCACAAAGAAACAGAGCAGAAGCCAAAGTTAGGTGAGGTTCAGCAGAGGAAGAAAGGAAGAGAAGGCCATAGCCTGAAACACTAAGCCCTGGACATCCTACTGCAGGCAGAGACATTCCAACACCTGGATGGCCCACTACTAAATGTCAGTTTGGTCCGAGGGTGATTTTCAAAGGGATATTCCCATCGGCACAACTGTGCATTCCTGGGCACCCAGGAAAGCACAGAACAAGAAAGACCCAGCACACTGGTAGACCTGTGCAAAGCCCAAACTTCCGAGTGTCAGTGAGGTTCCTTTCCAGACGTACCTCTGACAGCATCAATGCCACAGCCATGGGAGGAGATTCCATGCCCCCTCCAGGATGCAGAATCATGTGGGCAGGGACAACTGCAGGAGTTCTTTCAACCTGACCCTTTGGCCAGGCGAAGATGGTGCAAGCTGCAGGTCCCTGGAGATGCCCTGCCCACTGAGCTGTGGTATTTGGATGTATTCTGCACCGCAGAGCTGCTCTCGTTGCTAGGGATGAGCAGATGGAGCCTGTCAGGCTCACGTTCCTTATTGCCCCCATGTGCTTTCTAACACATGTAGACAAGTCTCAAAAAGGGAAGCATGCAGCCCAGACTCCTGTGATTCAGTTTCATTATAAGGCTTGGCTTTAACATGCCATGAAACTTCGGTAGCTGGTTCGATTTCTTCTTCCGGCAAATAGGCAGCTGGAAATAATTTGCTACTTAAAATGCTTAGGAAAGGTCTCTTTAGCTTTCCAAAAGTGTCCAGGATTATGGCATGTATTGAACTGAGAAAAAGATGTGCTTGCAACACTGGTGGCTTAAGTGCAGCTTTCAAGATACATTTTGGGAAAAGGAACATCAGGTATATATTTATGGCTATTCCATACATGCAACAGCTTTAAAAACCCCAATTTAATTCTCAGCTTTGTGAAGGGAAGATATGGCACAAGGGAGACCAGAGGATGGACTAGGCCAGCCAGCCAGTCTTGTCTGGGCCCATTCAGGATGCTGTGGGAGCCTAGGCTTGCAAGGGCCAGAGGGTGTTTTGTATCCCGGGCTTTTAAGTCTTTGAGCAAGGGAAAGAATGCGGCAGAGAGAAACTAAAATCTGAGGAGAAAAGCACTGAGGCTCCTCAAGAGCAAGAGAGACCCAGGCACGCCAAACCATTTCTAAGGATGCAAGAAGAAACACAGCAGAAATAGGTGGACGCATCATTACAGAGCAGGAAAGTGGGGAGGGGGGTGTGAAGTGGATCAGGGATGGGTTAAGTTAGTAGATTGTAGAGAGGAGGGATAAATAGACGGCTCTCTGGATGGAAAGAAGTAGAAAGGGGAGTCTCCCAAGGATCAGTATTGGGACCTGAGCTTTTTAGCTTGCTCATAACCATCTAGAGTTAGGGGTGAGCTGTGAGGTAGCCAAGTCTGCTGACAGTGCTGAATTGCTCAGGCTCTTTAAAATAAAAAGAGATTGCGAAGAGCTGCGAAAGGAACCTTTCCAAACTGAAGAAATGGGCAGCAAAATGGCAAATGCAATTCAATGTAAACAAGTGCAAAGTGATGCACGTCAGGGAAAAAAGAATATTAATTTCACCTATAAGCTCATAGGGACTGAACTGTAGGTGAATGACTGGGAACGAGACCTTGGGGGTCATAGCAGATATGAATGAAGATGTCGACCCCGTGTAGGGCAGCTGTGAAAAAGGCAAACTCTGTGCTAGGGATCACTAGGGAAGGAACGGAAGATAAAACTGCCAGTATCACAATACAGTACAATTAAATAAATCTATGGCGTAACTGCATTTGGAATACCCGGTACAGTTCTGGTTGCCTCACCTTGGAAAGGATATTGTAGAGTTGGAAAAGGTTCAGAAAAGAGCAACCAAAATGATCAAGGGGATAGATGTTTGGGACTTTTTCGCTTAGGGAAAAGGTGAGTAGGAGACAACAGGCTAGAAGCATATAAAATTATGCATGGTATAGAGAAACAGATTACAATTTGCATTGGCATTCTAGATACTTGCCTAAACTAATATGTTTTTAGCAAGTGCTGATAAGAATACAGTGAAGGCACCTGCCTGATATCCACAGGCAGGGAGATCCAGTGCTGCCACACAAAAAATTCAAATTATTACGAACACTGGACAGGTATTACGTGGCACCTGTAACAATGCCAGTTTTGCCGATCAAAGAGGTCAAGTGGGCATATATGGAGTAAAGTAATCTCATACTTCTGTTTATCTGAGCTCAGCCCATAATTTGGGTCCCCCCCCCCTAAGGTGGGGAACCTTTGGCTCTCCAGACGCTGCTGAACTACAACTCCCATCATTCTTAGCCATCAACCATGTTTGCTAGCGCCAACTGGAGCTGCAAGTTCAGTAACATCTGAAGAGCCAAAGATTCCCCACGTCTGCCCAGTGAATGAGCCTTTCCTGCCCTCCTGTATACAGTGGTGCCCCGCAAGATGAATGCCTCGCAAGACGGAAAACTCGCTAGATGAAAGTTTTCCGTTTTGGAGGTGCTTCGCAAAACGAATCTCCTATGGGCTTGCTTCGCAAGACGATAATGTCTTGCGAGTTCCTGCTGGTTTTTCCCCTCCCCCCTTTTTTCTAAGCCGCTAAGCCGCTTATCAGCTGATCCGATCAGCAGATAAGCCGCTAAAAGCCGCTAATAGCGCTAATCCGCTAATCCGTCAATGGGCTTGCTTCGCAAGATGAAAAAACCGCTAGACGAAGAGAATCACAGAACGGATTCTTTTCATCTTGCGAGGCACCACTGTAATTTGAAGTCCATTCACACCAGGACTCTACCACCCCATTTTTGCTGCACATGTAGATCTGGCCTGAGTTTCCCACTGGGGAAGGATAAAAATGAGAGGAAGAAGTGATAGATTACAGAAAGCGGAGAATTAGTGGAACAAGGGAAGGGGATGGTTTGGCGGTGATGCCCAGGGTGAAGGAACTTCACATGTCTGATTCGCAGACTCAGCCATAGGCTAGTGAATTCCAAACACTGAACAACACCCTATGACCCTCTGTCTCCCAAAGTCACTTTTTGTGGGCTCTGGCTGGCTTGACCTCTGGGCACATGCTTGCCACGGTTCAAAACATGCAATGCCGGTGGGTCAACATGCAGGACAGAACACGCCAGAGAGGCTTTTCAGGATTTTACCATTCACAGCATCAGGGGTGCTACCGAAGGGATCAGCGAGAGGCAGGATATCAGGGAGGAGGAGTGCAGGCTCAGGAGATTTGAGGCCCTCAATCAGTTTTTCTAGCAGGGGAGGGGGAGAGAGCAGGAAATGAGGAAGGAGAGAAGCAGAAAGAAATAAAGCAAAAACCACACAAAAATTGGTTAAAGCAGAACAGCAGTTGTTCAACAAGGTCAACAACGCACCTAACATTTAGAGGATTTCTATCAGGGTTATTTTCACCAATATATGCATTTAATTGCAGATATGGATCCTTTGGTTAAACATGCAACAACCTGAAAAGTCAGGGCCCTGGATTTTTCCAGCTGGTCCTTTAATAACTGAATCACGTAAACAGAAACAAGACCACAGACACTTTTTGTACTTGTTGTAGCCTCCCCAAGGTGCCCCATTTAATTGGCTCATCACAGTGAATGTTCTAGCATCCTTGCACTAAAACATCTTGTTAGCCAGTAGAGAATTAGCCCAGAATTGTTGCTGACTCCTTTTCAAACGCACACACACACACACACAACCCAAAGCGCCAAGCTAAACTATACAAACTAATCAATCTGCATTGCCTGTTCCTTTTAGTTTGAGTGTGGTGGGTTTTTGGGGAGACACACTGGATTTTTAAAATGTAGGATTTCAATTAACCTCTTAAGAGTGCTCAGTTTTCTAGGCTCAGTCATACTTGATGATGTCTGGAATATGCTTGGAAGTGGGCATTTAACATAAATGACAGAAGGAGAAAATCAGTAAAGGAATAGGAGGAGGTGTTAGGACTGCAAAAATCTCAATTGGCCACATTTCATCTGAAGTTTCATCTGTTTTGGGAAGCTTTTAATGTTTGATGTATTATAGTATTTTAATATTCTTTTGGAAGCCGCCCAGAGTGGCTGGGGAAGCCCAGCCAGATGGGCGGGGTATAAATAATAAATTATTATTATTATTATTATTATTATTATTATTATTATTATTATTATGATGATGAAGCTGCCCCACCACCAGACACAGGCACACAGCTTTTCTCTCAGCTTATCAACATGGAGAGAAGAAACAGTCCCAGTAAAAAGTACATAATTGGCATAACTTTCTCCCGCCCTCCCTGACTCCATGTCTTCAGGAATGGGTACCAGCAGGCCACAGCTCAAATGCACTTCTGTGTGTAAGGAGAGCTGCAGAATCCCAAAGGCATTCATGAAACACAGAGCCCTGCAAACTGCATGCTCCTGTTTCTGTGCAAGTGCTGTGGTTAGTTCACAAAAACTTTGCAAAACAACCATGCATGGTATTAGCTACATCATAGAAAGATGAGTCACACACCCTACAAATCGTTGCCCCCCCCCCTTTTATTGCACGTGGCCAAAGAAAAGAGTCAATCCTAGTTGATACCTAAGGCCAGGGGTGAATTGTCCAGTGGGATTCCAGTCAGACCTCACCTGGAGTACTGTGTCCAGTTCTGGGCACCACAATTCAAGAAGGACACTGACAAACTGGAACGTGTCCAGAGGAGGGCAACCAAAATGGTCAAAGGCCTGGAAACGATGCCTTATGAGGAAAGGCTAAGGGAGCTGGGCATGTTTAGCCTGGAGAAGAGGAGGTTAAGGGGTGATATGATAGCCATGTTCAAATATATAAAAGGATGTCACATAGAGGAGGGAGAAAGGTTGTTTTCTGCTGCTCCAGAGAAGCGGACACGGAGCAATGGATTCAAACTACAAGAAAGAAGATTAGGAAGAACTTCCTGACAGTAAGAGCTGTTTGACAGTGGAATTTGCTGCCAAGGAGTGTGGTGGAGTCTCCTGCTTTGGAGGTCTTTAAGCAGAGGCTTGACAACCATATGTCAGGAGTGCTCTGATGGTGTTTCCTGCTTGGCAGGGGGTTGGACTCGATGGCCCTTGGGGTCTCTTCCAACTCTATGATTCTATGATTCTATGATTCTGGGCTGTGTACTTTCTGTGGTCTCACTCCCTGGAACGTATAGGGGAAAGTCCTATAGATGTCCCTTCTCCCTCCAAATCTGGCAGGGATGTTTTCAGCAACCTGCATGTTCTGCTACAGCAGTTTTATGGCAGATGTTTGGTTGTGACCTGGGACCTCGTGCCACAGGGGAGCCTTGCCCAACCTGATGCCCTCCAGGTGTACGAATTACATCTCCCATCAATCCCAGCCAGCATGGCAACCACAGGGGACAGGTTTGGTGCAGCATTTCAGAGCTTCTTGTTTAATTTCAGTGCTTTGCACCATCCCCATAATGTGCACAGAAGCTCCCAAAGTTGATTCGGTGCAGTAAAGCCAGAACCTCCCTTAATTTACACTCAAGCAGAAGCAGGTGCAATTATTGTCTCCAAGATCTCTTGAATATCTGCCATTGTCACACAGTGATATGTGGCTTGACTTCTCTATTTGGGACTCTCACATCCCAGAAGCCAACATGATTTCTTTCTCTCTCTTTTGGCCTATTGTCCCCCAAAGACAAAATGAATTATGCATTATGCAAATTATATTCCTGGAGGACTGCAATTAGTAGATTTGCATGAAGAGGGCTTTGAATCTCTCAACAGCTGTGTGCAAATTTTTCTCTGGCTGATTTGCTGTGTGCATGCACGTTTAAGTAACCAGGATCTGTGTGAAAGGGGGGGGGGGAGGGAATCTTAAAATGGACATGGGAATAAAAAAACATACTGATTCCTCTTTTCCAGCCACTGGTGTAATCCAGCACTAGACCTGCAGCAACAAATTCAAAAAGTGCAGAATTCTAGCCGGAAAGGAAGAATTGGGAGCACATTTTAGAATGTGCTAATTCTCCCTTTGAAGTTAAAGCTCCTGACCTCATGTGCACTGACAGGCAGGATGTCCCACTCACTTGCCAAAGTGGACTGTGGGGTGGGAGACTTTTGGATCCAGCCTGCTGACCAGATTCAGTTCCCCACACCCTGGTGAATACGACAGCAGCCTTAGCATACAACTTATCTGGGAGTGTGAGCTTAATGGGCTGTGCTTCTGAACAAATGCATACAGTGATATCCTATCAGAGCCAGTGTGATGCTGTGGCCAGAGTAGGACCTGGGCCATGAAGCTCATTTATGGGCGGGGCGGGGCTTGGCTGTCAGTCTAACCTATCTCAAAGGGTTGTTTATGGAGATTAAATGAGATTAAAGAGGAAGGACCATGTACTCCACCTTGGGCTCCACGGAGAACACGGTGAGATATAAATGCAATAAATAAATAATAATAAAATAAGTGATGTAAAAAACGGCTAAACCAGGTGAGGGTAACCAATGGGCCTCAAACCCTTAGTGAGTTAGGGACTTCACCTACATGTGAAGACAGGCTCTGGCGGATGAGTGGGTCCAATGGTCAAAGACGTGATTTCTGCATGTGCTGTAGAGGGAAGTGAGGGGCAGATGGGGCTCATCAGCCTGGGAATTATGAGAATGAAAACTCTGATCCGAAACCTCTGCTGCCTTCTGAGATTCAGGAGAAGAAAAGACTAAGGAGAAAGCCAGGGTGGAGTCCCTAAGGCAGATGGATGGTGCCTTGTCTGCCTCCTTCCAGCAACTCCTATAGCCAAACTGGTGCCAAACCTATTACTCGGCTTTCCTTTGGACCACACTAGTAAGACCAAGAGGGGAGTCTTGTCATCTGGGCAATCCAGGACCTCCATAAACACTGCCCAGGCTTGAGCCCCAGGGAGGTCATCAGTGCTGCTCGCGGTGTTGTTTGACTTCACCCCTGGAGGTGCACTCCATTGTCTCTCAAGACAGATGAATACCAACAGCTACAAGATATAAAAAACAACAACACGGGGCTCCTGCTGAGAACAGGGGCTTCCTCTTCCACACGGAGAGGAGAAGGAAAGGCAACAGAAGAAAGTTGTTGCAAGCTCCACCCCTCCTTATTCCCATCGGCTTTCGGGGGCTGCTGCTCCCTTTGTCAGCTTTGCAAAGCAGGTGGAAGGTGGAAGTGAGTATTACTTTACCCTTGCGCAAGGTTGCAGTGGGCACGGTTGAGTCAGGTGGAGCTGTTTCAGCAAGTGACCTTGGGGATAAAAATATTTGCTTTTGCCACCTGGACTTCTCTTTTAAAACCACCCCATGCTGTCTTCATGTCCTGGCTGAACATCCAAAAATCAACAAACAGTGCACAAGTTACAGCAGGCATCCTTAATTAGGGTGGAAAAAAGAAACGCTCCCAAAATGCAATTCAACCATTATTAATTATCACTTTGAATAATCAAGATGCACAAAACGAAAAGCCACCCCATAGGCTTTTTGAGCATGTTACTCACTCTTCAACCATGGAAGGAAAGAAAAGGACAGCTATTTCAATAAAGCACACAGCAGCAGAGTCCTTTTCCTTGGACATCAGCTGGGGAAGAAAAACTATCTAGTAAGAATCCCGTCAAACAGCACATTCAGAATACCAGGCTTAAGAGCAGCTTTTGCCAGCCTAGTGCCCTCCAGATGTTTTGGGACTACGACGCCCATCAGCCCTAGCCAGCACAGCTGTATAGCACTGCAGCTGATGGGAGAATGACCATGCTGGCTGGGGCTAATGGACTTGCAGTCCAAAACATCTGGAGGGCACCAATTTGGCAAAGGCTGGCTAAAGACCATGGGACCTTTCCAAGCAGCTGCTCTAGGCGGCTGCCTTGTTTTTAACCTTTGAGGTGTCAAAAAACCAAAGGGCACGTGTTGTTCTCCAGAACAAGTCAATCCCATCTTAGGAGCTCGTTACAAAGGGCGGCTAAAACTGTAGAAGGAGAAAGGAAAGCACATATTTCATGCCTTTTGTCTGTGAAATCCAAACACAGCTCAAGGAAAAAACTGAATCTGCTATCCAGAAAACACGCAATGCTTCTTTTGCGCTGCATAAATTATTTTGGGTTTTGCTAGTCTTGGAGGAAGAGCAGAGAAGAACCGTATTTTTCGCTCTATAAGACGCACTTTCCCCCTCCTAAAAAGTAAGGGGAAATGTGTGTGTGTCTTATGGAGCGAATGCAGCTATCTATGAAGCCAGGTGAGGGGAAAATACGGTAGTTATGCTGTGGGTCTTTGGAAATCTACCCATGTGGCTACTAAGATTTCAGCAAGCAGGTCCCCCCACTATCCTTTCAAGCATATCTATACAGCTATAAGGACTATTAAAAAAAATTGCTTTGCAGGGCTGGGTGTAGGTGGGGAGATGAAAAGAGATTTTCTAGAAACAAAATTTTGCATGTAACAGCTATTGGCCTGATCATCATTCTCACCACTGGTACCTCGTTTTATTTATGAAATAACAGGCATCAGAGAGAAGGGCTTGCAGTTCTGCTATGCTTTCATTTGACCGCAGCATACGTTGTTAAAACAGCAGCCAGAGAATCCCCTCGAAGGCTGTGAATTTAACCACTGATAGTGAAACTATGCTGGACAGGACATGCCAGCCAGTCACCGCCCTTACCTTTGCCTTGTGGCTGGGAGGGCTCATCCTCATGAGGGAAAAAAAGGGGGGGAGGAACTAGTGCCTAGTGCACAGAATTAAAAGCATTACCACACTCTGTAATGACTAATCAAGCAAGACAGCCTGCCATGAGCTTATTTTAAGGAGACTTGGCTCCCTTCCATTCCAAGGCAAGAGAAGATGAATGCTTTGAGCCTGAAGTTCTCATTTCTCAGTATTTGAACAGACGCTTTGCCGTCACCTCTGTCCTTCTTGCAGCAGTTACATTTCCATTAGCAGTTGCAGACCATGAGTAGCAAATAAAGCACTATTTAAAAAATAAAAGCCAGGTAACACCAAAGCACATTAATTCACTGGGAACATATCCCATGAAAACCCACTGATATGAAAGGAGAAGCAGAACAGGGACCTTTCATCGAATTAATAGATTTTAAAATGTTCAGCTGGTACATATGGATTTATCCATCATTCCCTTATTGCAACACTCCCCACCCCAGTAACTTCTGATGAGTCCCTGAGAGCCTGCCAGGCCAATATTTATAGGTTACCTAAGAGACAACATCCACTAATACATTTTCTACCATGATCTTAAAAGATCAAGGTCAAATGAACCCAATCTACCTTGGACCCAATCCACCCAATGTAATGGTTGGGAGTTACTCGTGCGTAAACCTTCCCTTTTGGAAGCTTGGTTGCATAGTTTAAACCGTTTTGACTGCACAGCCCATCTCAGCGTGGCTGCCTCAGTCGCTAGCAGAATCTATCTGTGGGCGTTTCTTAAACCTTTGCCAGCATAAAAGCTGTTTGACACCCAATCGTCTCCGCCTCTCATTGCGCGGAAGTCTTCTGCGCAGGGAGGGCGTGGGTAGTGGAGGACCAGTGCTCTCCTCACTGACTTCCAAGGAAGAATCCCAGAGCCCTTCCACCTCCTCTGCCATTTGCTCTCCTGGATCCTTGGTGTTACGCTGATTTCCTTCCCCCTCTATCAAGCTACGTCTCCCCCTTGTGCTGGTACCTTCCCCTGCAGAATCGGAGAGCCTCTCCTCCTCCTGTTGCTCTGATGTCAGTTCCCTGACACCCAAGAACCAAGTTAGGACCAGAAAGGTGCTCAGAGGAGCCCCTTTGGTAGCTGCTGGCATCCAGGTACCTCCAGGAAGAACGCTGAAGCAAACAGGTGACTCTCAAGTCGTACTGTGAATGGTTCGATATAACACACCATCTGAATTCACTTACTGACATTTGTATACAAGGCCACCCAAACAGTCACTTTGGGTGCCAACACCTCTGGGTGGGATCCCTTCTGCTAAATCCCATCTTGTTTATGCAAGTCACAGTTACCTGGCGTATCTGATAGTGGAAGAGGAATGAAAGGATCGGGAACAGCCAGAAGTGGAGGGCTAGAGTCCAAGATATCTTTTGTTTTTTCAGCTGGGTGAGCAGCAAGGGGGAAGTTAGGAAAGGAAGGAATGGGGAGAGGGAGGGAGGGAGAGAGAGAGAGAGAGAGAGAGAGAGAGATGTCAAGCAGAGCACAGGGAGATGCCAAACAGACCAAAGATGTATTGAAAAGTCATTTAATTGCCACATGCATCTGGGGGTACGGCAGTATTACCCTCCCACCCCCATGGGACCCCTCCAGCAAGCTGCAGATATTATTCTGCCACTCAACCAAAAGGTTTATCAGTGAATAATTGGTGAGTTGATCCAAGATCACAGTAGACCACCCACAGAACCAAAGTAACAACTTTTCTTCCAAGGGTATCAGGTCATTCCACCCTCTCCAAACTCAACAGTTCGCATGGCGAGGATTAATTCATTATTCATATGTTCTGTTAGCCTTGGGGAGGGCTACTGTGTTTCTTTGAGAGTGTCGCAACTGAGTGAAGTCTCTAAGTCAAGATGCATGGCTATACTATATTATTACTCTTATCAACAGCTTTATACCACTATTCATTAAATTTCATAATGGTCTATAAAACCATCCAATAAAAATGGCAAAATCAAATTGATAAAACCCTCAAAAAGCAGAGCAGACGCAAGCAGTGCCAGAAATCAAAGGCCCTCTGAAAAACATTGAACTTCTCCAGGAAGGCTGAGGCTGAAATGAACCTCCCTTGGGAAAAAGTTCCAGAGCAATGGGGCTGCTGCACAGAAGACCCTGCTCCGTAAAAAATAGTACAAAACATTAAAACAAATAAACCGATATAAAACAATCCCATATTACCTGCTCATTGCAATGGTTTATCTGGAACTTGCAGCATGATTTCTACAGATGATCTTAAATGCAAGGAGACATCCCCTGAGATAATCAGAACTCAAGCAGTTTATGGCTCTAAGTGTCAAAACCAGCACTTTGAATTGTCCCATGATCAAATGGCAGCCAGCGCAGCTGCTTCAGGAGACAAGAGATGAGAAGACCGGCCCACAACTGTCCACAGGCGGACCTCTGAGTTCTGCACTACCTGAAAGCTGGAAGCACGACTCATATTTCAATGTTGTGGGCCCAACTCTACGGAGGGCCTACCCACAAGAAGTTAAGACTGGCACCACCCGTAACTGAGTTTTTTAGGTGTCTGGTCAAAACTGTTTTATTCAAGTAGACCTTTGCACACTGAATGTTGCTCAGATATTTCCCTTTTTTCTTTTCTCTAGATTTTAAATTCCTGAAGTTTTAGACTTTGGAGCTTTAATTCGAGTTTTAAAATTTGTGCATTGTGTATTTTATTTTATTTTTGCTGTGAGACCTACATAGTAAAAAGCAGGATATGTTATTAATAAATAAAGGAAGTTCCCAAACTATCTTCAAAGTCAGCCACACATACAGCACATTGCAGTTGGACAGCCTTCCCCAAACTGGTGGCTCCTGGAACTCCCATCAGCCCTAATTGCCATGTTCTGGGATGATGGGAGTCCAAAAATGTCTAGAGGACAGCGGATTGGGAAAGGCTTAAGCAGCATAATCTTGAAGTCACTCCAGAATTTATGACAACTACCAGGTTTGTGTTTTATGGAGTATCCACCAAAGCTCTAAAAAACATCATTCTGGGCCACCGTTGCTGCCTCATCGTATTTAGCATTTAACATGAAAATATAGCAAGTAAAGCACACATTCAGGCTACTTGCCGACTATTCTTAAAGCCCTGTGCTCTTCTCCAAGGTGGTCTCAGCACACAGCAGGGGCTTCCAGCAGCTCCAGAAACCAGCCAGACTCAATAAAAACCTGATCATACTTCATGAGATTAGAGGCAGGACTGGATTTAGGCTGGTCAGCTTCTCTAAGCCTGCGGAAGGCACCCAGGTTGTAGAAGGAAGCTAATGAACTGTCCACTCCAGATGGAATCAAGTACAGCCCTTCCCGGGTCCCCACTTTTTCCACTTGTTGATTCATCTCTGAAGCAGGTGCTGTCCATACTCAGCTAAGTGAACGAAGAGCCTCACAGCTTGAGGCTGGGTCCTGGCCTAACAACTACCCAGGACCATGAGTCCTCTCCAGGCACAGGATAGATTGGAGTGTGCAGTGCCAACCCCTGTGAATGGCAGGCAGTAATAAGCCCCCCAATTGACCAGGCTTGGTACAAATGCCAAGAACCTAGTCCTTCTGCTTAGCCAACAGGGCAGCAGCTTCTGGCTGAAACACTTCACACTACAGGTCCTGCCCCCTCAGGGAACCTGGGCTGGAGATCTGGATATGGGGGTCACCTGGCCCAAACATAGCTGACCGCCTTGCAGCTGAGGCCCTGTGCTCCCCTATCCTCAGCCTGGCCAGCCTCATAATGCCCACCTGTAGCCTGCCTTCCATCTCCCCAGATGGCAACTGAAAGAGACACAAGCAGAGTCCAGAATCAGCCTGACAAGCACTGCCTGCTTCCATTGGAAAGACCTTCTGCATTGAATTGGTCGGAGCTGCAAATAACATCCCATCTGGGCATACCTGACACAGGTGCAAGAGGAGATGAGCCAAACGCATCTGCCTGTGTTGTGGAAGGAGCCGGTTGAAAGCCTGGGATCAGATTCTCTGCTGAGCTACCCAGCTTCTCCGGAAGTTTACCTGAAATTCCAAGGACCTGGTTATTTTTTTATATATTTTATATGATTTAAAATACAATAAGAAACAACAACAAAATTCTGCCATTTCTTGATGTTAGAACTGGTTTATAATGCATATTAAAGTCTCCAGTCCAATAGGTCTCTCCAGATGTTTCCATGTGTCTGGGGCGGTTCTCTCGATTGTCATGTCTCATATAGGAGATGAATGGATGCCACCTGTGGTGAAAGGAGTCATCTTGTTTCTGGCCACCCTGACCTGGCAGGGCAATTTGTTGGACTGAGCAACAGACCATACCTGAACACACCATGAGTCTCTTGACAGGCCTACTGCACAGCACCAACATTTAGCTCTTTCTAAACAAGCAGCCACCAGCAAAAATGTCAACATCTCCGGATGAGATAAAAGTTGGTTTGATTCATCTATTATTACTAACAAGCCAACAAAGGAGCTGGATTTATCTTTATATTACAAATTAATCAAGGACCTGGTTATTAAGTGCTCTTATGCATCATGAGTTGCTAAGCATATCTTGGAAATATTCCAACCCCCCTGGATATTACTATTATTCATATTTATTGCAAGCCAGAGCTAGACCTGGTTTCTCAGTTTTAAGGATCAGCAACTAAGCCAAACAGAAACTCCACATGTTGCTCCTTCCCTCTTACTAGGTTTGTTCCTGGTGCTTTTTTGGGGAGGAAACCGGTGCCAGTTTACAATCATAAAAACATGCTAAGGAATAGTCCACACTGAACAGAGTGAGAATACTTCCAAGCAAACAAGCATAGGTTTGCACTGTGAGAGAAACAACATAGGGTATGTCTTTTGGTTGCAACTAGGATACTAAGAAATACAACAATTGCATTTAAAAATCTTATGCCGCTGATGGTTCTGACAAAGCATTGAGGATAGTGAACTCTGGCTGGTAGCACAGTATAAACGCAACTGCCAGTGGACTCGCACAACACCGGCCCACATCTGCTGATCACACTGTAGATGATTTCAGGGGAAGTCTATTTCAGGAGAAGTCAGCCAGCAATGGTCATATACTGCCACCACAGCTGTTTCCCTCTGTAGCCTCAGAAGCCTGGAAGGTGAAACTGGAACCCAATAGTAAAATCAGCAAGTAGAATTATGTTGTGCCAAATTAAAATTGAAATATGAAATCTATCAAGTGCAGGGGATGGGACCTCTGCCTGACCGATTATGAGAACTCCAATGGTCTTGATTTAGGCCACTGGACCAAAAGAGCCTTAAAAAAAGCCAGCTTTGTTCTCAAGGAACAGCCTAGAAAGTTTTGGGAGGCCCTTCATCTTCAACAGCCTAGGCTGCCACAGCTTCCACTCTGAGGGCACTTTAGCCACTACTGGATTGCACTAACCATCACTCAGTTTTGCAAAATCCTTGTTCAGCAGTTCCTCTGCTGTGAGCTTGGAGAAGTTGTCGTCATCAAAAGGGTTCCAGGTAGAGACATCTGGTGGATTGTAGACATTTTGCTGCGATGTCCTGGGGGATCCAGAAGGCGTTGTCGAGGCAGACCTGGAGGAAGCCACCCCGAAAAGGGAACAAAAACGGGACATTCAGTTGCTATCTTTATTTCCCAACGCCATTGTAATGTCTACAGGTGCTGCTGAATGTGTGCTGGATATGCAACTGGGTAGACTTTGACGTTCTGTTCAGATCTGTGAGCCTGAAAATTGTCCACACAGATCCGTACAGGCAACTCCCCCCCCCCATTTATGCGCACACAGGCAAAGCAAAAAGGGACAGAACAAGGTGTTTGAAAGCTTTTCCAGTTGTTTCAAATATACAGTGGTACCTCTGGATGTGAACGGGATCCGTTCCGGAGCCCCGTTCACATCCTGAAGCGAACGCAACTAGCGTCTGCGCGGGTCGTGATTTGCCGCTTCCGCGCATGACGTCATTTTGAGCGTCTGCGCATGCGCGAGCGGCAAAACCCAGAAGTAACACGCTCCGTTACTTCCGGGTCGCCACAGAGCGCAACCCGAAAATGCTCAACTCTAAGCTACTTCAACACACACCTTTTAGCGTCTCTTCCCCAAACAGAGGCCCAGACAAAAGCCTCTTCGATCATAATAACATACGCTTTAAAAGAGGATTTGACAAATTCATGATGGAGGAGCATAGCAATGATGGCTACGCTCTGCCTCCACAATCAGAGGCAGCCATGCTTCTGAACGCCAGTTTCTGGAAACCCCAGAAAGGGAGGGTGCTCTTCTGCTCGAATCTCCCTTGCAGGTTTCCCACAAGCCTCTGGGCTGGTCACTGTGAGAACAGGACTAGATGGGTGATTGGCCTGATCCAGCAGGCTCTTCTGGGGTTCTTATGTTAAGCTTAGTTGCTAGCCCAGGGTTATAAATGCTCCTCTTGCAACTCAAGCACACGCCTCTGTTCGTTCCAAGAGCAACAGCAGAAAGACTATTAGGACATGACGCGAGAAAAGCAGAGAGGCAGGCTGCCCCAAATCAGAACAAAATGTAAAGAGAATCAAAATGCACAAAGGGTCATTTAGCAGGAAGAAGAGACCCCCCCCCAAAAAAAATACACACTTGGACTTGTTGAGGCTGGCCTCAGCAGCCGCTGCCTGCAAAAGCTGTGTTGATTTGCTGGCTGGGACCCCAAAGACAGTGCTGTGCGTCACGTCACTCAGGATCCTCCGGTGTCCCGCTCGCTGAGTCTTGGGGGAGGACGGGGGAGTGAGGGAGCCCACCTTCTGCCCCTGGACAGCTGACGGCGGGGTGGTGGGGATCCTTTGATGTCGTGGAGGCGCTTGCTGGGGTGGGGGGAGAGAGAAAGTTACCAAGTTGATTTCCTTAACCACAGGGGTGGCAAAGCTGTTTCTTAGAAGCAGAAGGGACAAGCCAAACTCTGCATTGTGTCCCGGTCGCAAGGAGGAAGGCAAAAGGGGGAGAGGTTAAAAATAGAAGGTAGACCCCTTTCGGGCAAAAATGTAAGAAAGACCCAGAACTTGACTCCCTCAACATGTTATTCAGCCAAACCTAGAAGACCAAGAAGAGAGACCTTCAGGCACACAGCATCTCCAAGCCACAACAGTTCGCTCACAGAAGAGGCAGCATGGTGCAGTGGTTAGAGTGTTGGACTAGGACCTGGGAGACTAGAGTTCAAATTCCCACCCAACCATGAAGTTCACTGGGTGTCCTTGCAGCCTATCCTACCCCACTGGGTTGTGGTGGGGATTAAATGAGGAGAAGGAGAACCATGGGCACAACTTTGAGCACCTGGCAGCCCTTCTGTTCCTTTTTTTAAAAATTAGTTTTTATTAAATATTACAGGAAAATAAAAAGAAAAAAGAAGTAGAAGCAAAAAATCAATACATAACACTGCAAACACATTTGTCTACATATTTTCCAACATGCAGACTAGAAGAGAAAAGAGACGAAAGAAAAAAGAAAAGAAAGAAAGAAAGAAAACACTTTTCATAATCAATACTACCAAATTTGTACTTCAATCATTACAATATATAAATCCTAGTTAAAATATTCTAAAAGACTTCCACTGCATTCACTACACATCTTTCTAGTTCACCTTTACATCTGTTCTTCAGTCACTTCCTTTCCTTAAGTTCTTTCATAGTCCATCAAATCTTTGTGTTCTCTATATACTTCACAAGCCCTTCTGTTCCATAACACTGAAACACTGGCCTGCTTGCCAGACACAGAAACTGGATTTCTCAGGATCTCAGCTTTTTTTCCCTTGCTTTTTTTTCCAGAAAAGCTTCTAAAAATGGTCATGGCTGAAGAAAGGTCCAAAATGCTCAAGGGGTGACTGCAAGACAGAGCCTCACAGATTCAAGTCACACTGACCTGTCTTACAAGGTTCTTGGAAGGACTCTTACTGTTGCTTTATCCTTTTCTATGCTCTCTTTCAATATAAATATTCTCAGCAGGGAATTTGAGCCTGGCTCTTTCTGGCCTGCTCCCTTCACCACACTGACTTAACAGAACTTGCAATCCTGAAAATACAGTGGTGCCCCGCAAGACGAATGCCCCGCAAGACGGAAAACCCGCTAGACGAAAGGATTTTCCGTTTTGGAGGTGCTTCGCAAAACGAATTTCCTATGGGCTTGCTTCGCAAAACAAAAATGTCTTGTGAGTTCCTGCGGGGTTTTTTTCCTCCCCCCCCCATTCCCAAGCCGCTAAGCCGCTTATCAGCTGATCCGCTAAGCCGTTTATCAGCTGATCCGCTAAGCCGCTAAACCGCTTATCAGCTGATCCGCTAAGCCCGCTAAGCCGCTAATAGCGCTAATCCGCTAAGCTGCTAATGGGCTTGCTTCGCAAGACGAAAAAACCGCAAGACGAAGAGACTCGCGGAACGGATTCTTTTCGTCTTGCGAGGCACCACTGTATATCTATAATATAAAGAGGAGCGAACAGAATGGGATGTTTACACCTTTTGGAGGCTTGGGTTATTTTTTTCCATCATATTTCCGCTTTCCCCCCAAATACCGCAACAAATATTAGTTTGAAATGATGTTGTGAATATATTTGTGACAGAAATAACCAACCCTTTTATGTTCACCCGGCCCCATTTTGTTAACATGAATAATGGGGGGGAGTCCCCCCCCATAATTCTTAATCCTAGAGTGCTCTCTCCAAATCTGCTCCCCAAACCAATTAATCTGGGTATTACAGGAAAAAAATGTGTGGCAAGAATAACCTGGTATAAATACAGTTTCAGCTGGAAGGCATTTACTGTAATTTATTCGTATGCTGTGCATCCTTTTCTTTTAAACAACAACCCTGCCCCCCCCAACAGTCAAAGCAGCTGCATTTCAGAACAAAAAGAAACAATGAGGAATGATTACACTTGAATAGTAATGAAGAGTGTGTGTGTGTGTGTGTGTGTGTGCAGCAGGAGAAGGCGGATGTGAAATTTCATTCTCAAGTCTCTGCAGTGATGGGGGATCCCTGGCAAATTTCCACTCCTTTTATACTTTAGGCAGCTGCTCCACTCGCTACAGGGAAAACCCTGGTTCTCATTAAGTGAAAAAGCACTTATTTGGGATGAATGCATACATTATAGTCATCAAATGGAGGATTTATAATGTTTGGTCATGAGTACATTTGAAACAAGCATTGGGATTAAGATGCAAACTCTTCTCCAACTTGTTTGCCTGACAAAAATCCAGAGCAGGAGAAAGGAGCCACTGGGTCACCCATGGGGGGGGGTTAAATACCTCAGGATAACCTTAACAGCTGATCTCAAACAATTAAATCAAAGAAATTATAAGCCCCTGCTCAAAACGATAAATAACAAACTCTCAAAATGGAAGTGCACAAGCCTTAGCTGGCTAGGTCATATCACAGCTATAAAAATGGCAATTCTACTAAAATTATCTTTCCTGTTTCAAGTTTTACCAACATGCATCACTCCTGCTATGCTTAAAAAAATGGCAAAACAAATTACCTTCTTTTACTTCATTAGGAAAAAGAGCCAGACTCAGTCAAAAAATCTTATTTAGACATAGGAATAAAGGGGGGTTAGGAATACTCAATCTTGAACTATACTACGCAGCTTTCCAAATTAAATCATTGATACCTCTCATTAAAGGTAAAGTAGATATTCCATGGATAAAGATAGAAAGATAGAAAGTGGCCACACAAGACTATCAGCACACGCTCTGCCCTTCATGAAGGAACAAGAAAAGGTGGGTAAACCCATTTTCAAAAGTATACTTAATGGCGTGGCAGAATTGGAACTTAGTATTGGCTCCTAGGACTTCACTACTGATGCCTCTGCTACATCACCCCTCATTTAAACATGCAGACAATTATAACCAACTCCTAGATCTTGAAACAAATGGTTTCTATAGAATTAGAAATGTGTTTGTAAAAGGTAAAGCAATTTTAAAAGAGGGCCTGGTGGCAAAGGCGAAAGGCATAAAACGATCCCAGCTACATCTGTATTAACAGATACAGTCCTTTTGCACTTTTGCAAAGTACCGTATTTTTCGCTCTATAACACGCACCCAACCATAACACGCACATAGTTTTTAGAGGAGGAAAATCTGTAGGCATGCCACCCGTAGGCATTTCCTCCATAACACGCACAGACATTTCCCCTTACTTTCTAGGAGGAAAAAAGTGAGTGTTATGGTGCAAAAAATACGGTATCTGGAATGAAGGGGTGAGGGCTTGAGACCCCTGACACCTTTTGAATCACTGTGTAACAGACCTAGCCATGAGACAAAAGGGGCATTCTCAATGATATACAGTATTATATCAGAAAGCTTTGCAGGAAACGCGGAAGATATTCGAATGAGATGGGAGACTGACATATGAATTTCAATAAAAGAAAAAGCATGGGAATCAATAAGGCAAAATCCATCTTTAAAAACAATTTCGGATCGCCTCCAGGAAATTTCCTTTAAAATTATCTTTCAGAGGCATTGGACCCCCACACGCCTTGCAAAGATAAATCCTTTAAGCTCACCATTATCTTGGAAAGGCTGTAGAGAACGAGGTTCCTATATTCATGTTTGGTGGGAGTGTACCATAACTCATGCCTTTTGGGGGGAAATTTTTAACCTGACCTCCAAAATCACTAAACAATCTATACCTTTTAATTCAGCACTTGCCTTATTATCATTAGATTTGACCCCAAATTCTACCCTTAAACGTAAGAATTATTTTTCTTCCTGTTCACAGAAGCTAGACTAGTTATTGCCCAACGATGGAAGGAAACTTCTAAAATACCAATAGAGGCTTAGGTTAATAACATCTGAAGCACTGCTCTATCAGAATGCCTCACATACCATAGCAGCTAATCAAAGGCATCTCCAAAAAATATACATTTGACACGATTTGGTCTCCCTTTTTCTCTTTTACTGAAGAACAGGGTATTTTAATGCCACCATCATCATAGAGGTGTCTGTGGAAGGGATATATTGATAAAAAATGTATTGTATTGTAAATGTATTGTAACTTTTGAATAAATGTGTTTGGGGGTTTTTTAAAGGAAAAAGAACGACTATTGCACCCACATGCAGTCTTTTGGTGCCAAACCAGACAGTTTTTCCATGTTCACCTTTGAAAGGATGAATCACAGTTTTCTGTTCAGGATTCATTAAGAATCTCCAGAAATTTGCAAAGTGATGTGCAGGCAAAAAGAAAAGAAAAAAGGGAACCCCTGGGTCAGACCTGGCCCACAGTTACCAGTGTCTGAGCAAGGATTTCATTCTGGCGCTCTCTCTCTCTTTCTCTTTCTCTCTCTCTCTCTCTCTCTCTCTCTCTCTCTCTCTCTCTCTCTCTCTTTCTCTGTCTGCTCACAGCCTCTCCTGCATCTGCACTGCCCCACCATATTTGTTGTGCCCCCCCTTCTCTGCAGCAAAGTGTTGAATTTCCATCCTTTATCTAATGATTAATCAGGGCTTTTTTTCAGCCAGAACTTGCTTGAACTCAGTTCCAGCATCTCTGTTCACGGTGAGTTTTAAGCTGCATAATTATGGCCCTCCAATTCTTGGTGGATTATAGCTCCCAGCGGGCCCAGCCAGTAGTCAGGGGGTGATGGGAACTGTAGCTCAACAACATGTGGAAGACCACAGATTCCCCATCTCTAGAACACTGTTGTATGAAACACAAAAGCATGGCCAGAAAAGGAGATAATAACCTTAGTTGGATCAGCACTAATGCAAATTTCCCTCCAGTCTTAAGCATGCATTGGGGCAGTTGAATAAAAATGCATGCTTCTGTTTGTGTTCACAAAGGGGGGGAGGGAGGGAGGGAGAGGGAGAGAGAAGGGGTAAATATCAGCACCTGCAAAGAAGGAGAAACTGAGGACAACGCTGGGGTTCTTACCTGTTTTCACAAATTACCTCCGAGGCTTGAATGTCATTGTTAGTCTGATAGCATTCATCATTTTTAGTTGCTGCTTGTTAACAGTGTTTTATAGGCTGTAATTATTTCACTGATTATTTGTTGAATACTCTATATGATTTATGCTCTACTTGCGATGTTCCATTATGTTCTATCAAGTTACTGCTATTTATTGTTTGTAAGCTGCTTTCTAGTTACTGCAAGAGGGACGCGGGTGGTGCTGTGGGTTAAACCACAGAGCCTAGGACTTGCCAATCAGAAGGTCGGCGGTTTGAATCCCCGCAACAGGGGGAGCTCCCGTTGCTCGGTCCCTGCTCCTGCCAACCTAGCAGTTCGAAAGCACGTCAAAGTGCAAGTAGATAAATAGATACCGCTTCGGCGGGAAAGTAAATGGCGTTTCCGTGCGCTGCTCTGGTTCGCCAGAAGCGGCTTAGTCATGCTGGCCACATGACCTGGAAGCTGTACGCCGGCTCCCTCGGCCAATAAAGCGAGATGAGCACCGCAACCCTAGATTCGGCCACGACTGGACCTAATGGCCAGATGTCCCTTTACCTTTACCTTTTAAGCTGCTTTGAGATTCATTTGAACGAAAAGTGGCACAGAAATCTCATCAGGGTCTTCTGGACGTGGCCACATTCGCTCCTTCCCTGCTCCCCACCAACATGAGAAGTGGGGAGGGGCCGTGGCCCAGCGGCAGAGGATCTGGAAGAAGTAAACAAGCAACACTGCAAAGCCAAACAAAGGTTCCTCCCAACCCTTACCGGATGATCCTGCGCAGGGACTGGCTGTGCCGCCACCTGCTGCACCTGCGGTTGGGGCAGGATCTGAGCCGACGGCTTCTGTTGCCCTGCAGCTGCTTTCTGTGGGACGGGCCCCTGTTGTGCCAGCAGTTGCTGCTGCTGCTGCTGCATGTAATTCTGCACAGGCTGCGGTTGCACTCCTTGCTGCGCCACTGGAAACTGTGGCTTCACTGGCGGCTGCGGTGCCTGGGGCGCCACTTGGATCTACAACACAGCAAGCAAGCATTCAGAACCCTTCCTTACGACCAGCTGCAATCTTCTGCATTTCAGCACATGCAATGGAGTAAGAGCGTCTCCCCAAATTCACCTTCCCTTGTTACTGGGTTGTTGCAGCACGCTCTGGGTTGGGCTCCCTTTGAAGATGACTTGGAAACTTCAGTTGGTCCAAAAATACAACAGCAGCCAGATTTCTGACTAGAGTTCCACCTGGATCCCATATAACTCGTTTTGAAACAGCTGCACTGGTTGCCAGTTTATTTCCGGACCTAATTCAAGGTGCTCACATTGGTGTTTAAAGCCCTGAACGACTCAGACCCCAAACACCTGAAAGACCATCTCCTTTCCTACAGAACCTCTCGGGTGCTGAGATCGGCAGAGGGGGACCCCTGGGTAGCTCTTCCGACTTCAGAGGCCTGGTGTGGTTGTGGCCCAGGGGGAGAAAACCTCCTTTGTGGCGGCCCCAAAACTGGAACTCCCTCCTTGCAAAGGTGCGCCCGGCACCTCCATTCTACAGCTTCTGGAGAATGCAGAGGACCCACCTCTTTACCCTGGCTTTAGACACTTGAGGTGCATGTTTTTAGGACTCAGCTTATTTTTATAGTTCTAAGTTGTTTCAAACTGTTTTTAATATTGTGTTTTAATGCTTTAACCTGCCCTGGAACCTTAGGGTGAAGAGCTGGAAATAATAAATCAAACAAGCAAGCAAGCAAGCAATATCAAAGTGGCCCAAATGCAGGGCTCACAAAGTACTATATACTTAAGTATTCTTAGTGCATTATATTTGATTTTGTAAATTTTAGCCAATTTTACCAGAGTTAAGTACCATTGGTACACCATTTTCATGAAATTTTCTCTTATTGTGTAACATGCCGTGAACTTAATATCATATTTCCATAATTTCTCCCATTGTTCAGGCCGAATCACATATCCTATATCACGTGCCCATTTAATCATAACTTCTTTTACTTCTTCATCCTTTAATTCCCATTCTAATAATAAATTATACGTTTTGGATATATTCTTTTTTGAGTTTTGTAATAATACTTTTTGTAATTTTGATTCCTCTTTTTCAAATCCTATTATTTTATCCTGATTAAATATTTGTGCAATTTGGTGATATTGTAACCATGTAGTACAGTATTGGGTCACCTCTTCATATGGTCTTAATTTTAATTGGCCCTGTTCTTCCTTTAGGAGCTGCTGGTATGTCGCCATTCTTCCTATAGTATTTTTTCTTTTTAACCGATATTACTTCTAACGGTGAGACCCACCATGGGGTTTTCGGTTCTAACAACCTTCTATGTCTCACCCAGACCTTGTATAATGCATTTCTAATTACGTGGTTTAGAAATTATTTATGTACTGCCACTTTGTTATAAATTAGATAGGCATGCCAACCATATCTGTTGTTCCATCCCTCCAAGTCCAAAATGTCACTGTTATCCAATTTGATCCATTCCTTGATCCAAGTAAAGCATGCCGCATCGTGATATAGTCTCAGGTCTGGGAGTCCGAAACCTCCCCGCTCTTTTATGTCGGTTAATAATTTATGTTTGATCCATGGCTTTTTGCCTTGCCATATAAACTTTGTTAGGTCTGTTTTCCATTTTTTAAAACAATCATCTTTACCTATTATGGGAATCATTTGAAAAAGGAACAAGAGTTTTGGTAAAATATTCATTTTAATAGCTGAAATTCTACCCCAAAGTGTTAAATTCAATCTTGTCCAAGTTTCCATTTCTCTTTTTGTTTCTTCCCAAAAAAAATTTATAATTATCTTCAAACAAATTTATATTTTTCATTGTTATTTGTATTCCTAAATATTTCACTTTTTTTACAATTTGTAATCCAAATTTTTCTACCAGTTCCTTTTTCTCTTGATCTCCCATGTTTTTTACCATTAGTTTCGTTTTTTCTTTATTCAAAGCAAAACCTGAGACCCTTAAAAAGTTTCCCATTTTTTCTAGAGCCTTTGCTATGCTTTCCTTTGGGTTTTCCACCATTAAGACTAAATAATCTGCAAATGCCCTTATTTTGTATATTTTCTCTCCTAGGGATATTCCATTTATTTCTTGATCCAGTCTGATTTCTTGATTTAATATTTCCAAAACCAAAATGAATCATAATGGTGAAAGTGGGCACCCTTGTCTGGTGCCCTTCTGTATTTTAAAATAATCAGTCGTGTCATTATTTATTATTACAGTGGTGCCTCGCAAGACGAAATTAATTCGTTCCGCAAGTCTCTTCGTCTTGCGGGTTTTCCGTCTTGCGATGCACGGTTTCCCATAGGAATGCATTGAAAATCAATTAATGCGTTCCTAGGGAAACCGCCTTCAGACCAGGTCCGGGGACAGTCTGTCCCCGGACCTCTTCTGAAGGCTGGGGGGGGGGGATAAGGGCTTTTCTTCCCACCCCCAGCATTTTAAAAAACCCCGGGACAGCGGAGGACTTCTCCGCTGTCCGGGCAATCTTAAAATGCTGGCGGGCGGCATTTTAAAATCGCCCCGGGACAACGGAGGACTTCTCCGCTATCCGGGGCGATTTAAAAGCCCCTGGGAAGGCAGGCAGGGGGGACAAAGACTTTTGCCCCCCGCCAGCCTTCAGAAGGTGTTCCCGCCCCCCGCCCCACTTCGGAGCACCGTTCCGAAGCGGGGCGGTGGGGGAAGGTGTTCCCACCCCCCCCGCCCCGCTTCGGAGCACCGTTCCGAAGCGGGGCGGTGGGGGAAGGTGTTCCCGCCCCCCGCCCCGCTTCGGAGCACTGGGAGACGCGATCTCCCCACAGCCCCTTGCTTCAAAAGAGGTCCGGGGGCAGCGCGAAGCGCTTCCCGCTGTCCCCGGACCTGGGGCTGCGGGGAGAAGATCGCTTCTCCCCGCCGCCCCTTGCTTCAAAAGAGAAGACCCGCTGTCCCCGGGGCAAGCTTCGTTTTGCGAAGCAAGCCCATAGGGAAATTCGTCTTGCGAGGCAACTCGAAAACGAAAAAACCTTTCGTTTTGCGAGTTTTTCGTCTCGCGAGGCGTTCGTCTTGCGGGGTACCACTGTATATTTTCTTCTTGTTGTTCATAAATTGCTTTTAGCCCTCTTGTAATTTGGTCTCCCATGTCCATCTGGTCTAGTAATATTCTTAGAAATTTCCATGATACTTTGTCAAACGCCTTTTCCGCGTCCACAAAAACAAAGGCTACCTTCTTACTCGGTTTCATGTCTAAATACTCGATCATATCAATCACTGTTCTTATATTATCACTCATTTTCCTGCCCGGGAAGAACCTTGCCTGCTCTTTATTTATGCAATCCTGCAAAACTGTCTTTAATCTTATTGCCAATATTTGTGCATAGATCTTGTAATCATTATTTAGTAATGATATTGGTCTATAATTGTTTATAAACTCTTTATTTCGTCCTTGTTTTGGGAATACTACTATGTGACCCTGTTTCCAGGTGTTGGGAATCTTCCCGTCTTCTAATATTCTATTTAAGAGTGTCTTCATAGGTGATAATAATGGTTCCTCTAATTTTTTGTAATGTATTGCGGTAAGACCATCTGGACCTGGGGATTTTCCCAGTTTGATCTTAATTATCGCTTGATGAAGCTCTGTCATGGTTATTGGGGAGTTTAGATCTTGAATCTTTTCTTTCTTAATTTTAGGTATATCCTTTCCACATAAATACTCTTTTATTTCATCCTCTGTCTCATTTCCTGCTTTATATAGCTTATTATAATATTTTATAAAGCACTTTTTAACTTCTTCAGGATTATCTAAAGTTCTCCCTTCTTCCACTATTTTATCAATCAGTTTTTCCTTTTGTCTTTTTTTCAATTGCCAGGCTAGCATCTTTCCTGTCTGCTGCCAAGTCACAACTGCCTTAAAATTCCTGTGAAGAAAAAAGAAGCCAGCCACCCCCCAAACAGCCTCACCTGTTGAACTTGCAGGGGAGGCTGTGGCTGCTGCGGCTGCGGCTGAGGTCCTTGGGGCTGATAAAATGTGGCTGGCGGCTGCGCTGGCGGCTGTTGCTGCTGCTGCTTTAGGAACAGCTGATGCTGTGGGGTGGCGGCCTGGGGCTGAGCTGGAGGGGCTTGCGGTTGGGAGGCAGCAGGCGGCTGTACAGGGGGCGGCTGCTTAGGCTGAGCTTGCGGGAGAGGCGGAGTCGGCTGAGGCAGGGCTTTCGGCTGTGGGACGCTGGTAGGGAGGGGGGCCTGACCCCCGGCCAAAGGCGCTGGAGCAGCAACTGCAGAGCAAGAGGAGAGGTCAGAATGCATCCGTTTCCTTTACTCCTGTCCCCCCCCCCAATTGTGTACTTTTTATTTAAATACTTAAATGCATAAATATTTAGCTGTGATTCTTGCACTGCAGGAGTTGGGTTAGATGACCCTTACATACACTTCTGTGATTCTATGAAATGAGGATGGATCAAGGGGCTGGAATATAAAAGAAGGGCAAGGAAGGCACAATAGGCAGCAAATGGAAGAAAGGGGAAGAAAAGCAGACGCTTTGTTTTTCAATACTTTGCAACCTAATTTTCAAGAGAATTATGGTAAGATCTCATCTTGCATCCATTTAACTTGCACAATTTCATCCATACGCGGTTGAAGGAGGGTTGGTTGAAATTGCACATGTTAAATCCAAGCAAGTGGGAGAGGTTAAAAGGTACTTTCACGCTGGGGATGCTTGAGGTTACTGGGCGCAAAAGGAGCTTTTAAGCTCTCCATCTTGCTTACTGGGCAAGGCCCGCTTTGCTGCATGGGCTCAGGGAGCACAGAGGACTCTTTCTACCTCGACCCGCTGGCTCCAAGGGTTTGGGTATGTGTGGTTTTTGTGTATACGTGGAACCCTTGGAACTGAGCCACCGCATATGACTATGAGACTTTGAAAAGCTGGCATCAGTGGATCAAGTTCATCCATTTTGTTGACTTAATTAAGCTAAATAGCTTTAACCGGGGTTTTAATAAATGTGCCGAATAAATCATTACTGTTTTGAATTCTATTGTGCTATTGTCTTCATTAGTGGGTTGTACAAGCTGCTATTCTGAAATAAAGCTTTTTATAGGGTAGGGTAAGGGGCACTGGGGGACGTGGGTGGCACTGTGGGTTAAACCACAGAGCCTAGGACTTGCCAATCAGAAGGTTGGCGGTTTGAATCCCCGTGACAGGGTGAGCTCCCGTTGCTCGGTCCCTGCTGCTGCCAACCTAGCAGTTCGAAAGCACGTCAAAGTGCAAGTAGATAAATGGGTACCGCTCCGGCGGGAAGGTAAACAGCGTTTCCGTGCGCTGTTCTGGTTCGCCAGAAGCAGCTTAGTCATGCTGGCCACATGACCCGGAAGCTGTATGCCGGCTCCCTCGGCCAATAAAGTGAGATGAGTGCCGCAACCCCAGAGTCGGCCACGACTGGACCTAATGGTCAGGGGCCCCTTTACCTTTTAAGGGGCACTGGGGAAGAGTCTATGGCACCAAGGGGGCGGGGCCCCAAAACAGTTTGGGAACCTCTGGTCCACATGAGCAGCAGAGCACTCAGAAGGAAGCCTGCCTGGGCATTTAGGAGTGCAACTTTACCCTTACATGAAGAGAACGAAAAGTAGGTTAGGAAGTAGCCCGCAGTGGGGGCGCCCTCTCACCCTGTGCTGTGGGCCTCTTTCTGGGAGTCAGGGCAGGCTGGATGGGCAGGATCCCCGGGTTTGGTTGTGTCTGCCCAGCTTTGGGTCTTTGGCGTGGGGTGATGGATGTTTCAGTCGTGGGGATAGGATCTGTCAGCCTGCAAGAAGGAAACATGGACACAAAACTAGCATTTTAGAGGAAGACAGCATAGTGAACAGCCTCTTTCCATGACCCACCCTTTCATTGGAGAACCCCCACCTCACAACCTTCCAGTTGGCAAATGCCCCCTGAAACAGCCAACCTCCCCCCCCCCAGAAAAAAATCACACACAGAAAGAGGCGACCACAAGATCCATGTTATGCACGACAATGGCACAAATTACACAAAGCATGTAATTTTAAGCAACTCTATGCATATTTTCTCCTAAACAGCATAATTCGTTCCAGCTGTGGAAGTGGGGTTTTGCAGCCCTAGAAGTTTAACTGCAGAATCCCAGGTATGCCTTTTAGGCCCTTGGAGCCGCTAAGTCGTGCGAGTTGGCACTAGTGCAGAGGAGATACAGGGTAGCAGTAGAAGAGCAGACGCTGAAAGCCAGTGTGGTGTAGTGGTTAGAGCAGGGGGCGGCAAGGTTTACCTCACCTGGGCCAGTCCACTCCAGTGGAGACCCTTCCAGTGGAGGGCAACCAAAATGGTCAAAGGCCTGGAAACGATGCCTTATGAGGAACGGCTAAGGGAGCTGGGCATGTTTAGCCTGGAGAAGAGGAGGTTAAGGGGTGATATGATAGCCATGTTCAAATATATAAAAGGATGTCACATAGAGGAGGGAGAAAGGTTGTTTTCTGCTGCTCCAGAGAAGCGGACACGGAGCAATGGATCCAAACTACAAGAAAGAAGATTCCACCTAAACATTAGGAAGAACTTCCTGACAGTAAGAGCTGTTCGACAGTGGAATTTGCTGCCAAGGAGTGTGGTGGAGTCTCCTGCTTTGGAGGTCTTTAAGCAGAGGCTTGACAACCATATGTCAGGAGTGCTCTGATGGTGTTTCCTGCTTGGACTCGATGGCCCTTGTGGTCTCTTCCAACTGTATGATTCTATGATTCTATGACCACCGTAGGCTGCTTGTGGACCATGGGCCTTAGGTTACTGACCCCTGGGTTAGAGTGTCAGACTAGGGTTAGGGAGACCAGGGTTTCAATCCCCATTTGGCCATTAAGTTCATTTGGGGTGACCTTGGGACAGTGGCTGCCTCTCAGCCTAAGCTACCTCACCTTGGGGAGGTTAAATGAGGTGGGGAAGAACCATGTATAACCCCCTTGAGCTCCTTGGGACAGAAATGCAGTAAATATTTTTTATATACTATGGAGAAATGAAACACACACACACACACACACTAATCACAGAGGTAGGTTGGCTCAATAATTACTTTGCAAAAGAAGCAGGTGGTGGGGAGGGCAGAGAGAAAGAGCAAGTAGCTTGATGGGTGTAGAGGGGAGAGTGAGGCCAGAAGAGGAAGAGGAGCAGAGCCTGGGAGAAGGGAAGGTGAAACTAGGAGTATTTCAGAAAACTGCTATACTGTTTTGTCTACTCAGCAGACATCCAAAGCCCACAATAAGAACCACACCATCAAGGCAGAAGGTTCAGGAGCAACATATCAGACGGTCCCATCACTGGGTACTCTTAAGGCAGAACCCCAAAAGCAAGGCGGGCTTGCAAAATCCACCTGGCACAATTAATAAAAGTCTTGCCTGTTGCATCACTCCCATCAGCCATCACGACCGCCCCACTCAGCATGAAATAAAGGCCGGTTGGCACGTGCTAAATTCAATTTGTGAGCAGAAATGTTGGAAACAATACACCATCTGCACTTTTAATAGATTTGCAGACAAGCAGGCCAAAAGGCCCTGAGCTTGCCTGGCAGTAGCTGGGGGCCTCAGATGCAACTGTTTATGCCGGAGTCACAAAAAGAACTGTGGTCCAGTTCTAAATCATTTTGGTTCTCTTCCATTACCACGATTCTACAGTTATAGCTGTGGGGAACATCTTTCAAGCAACACTTAAGCAATCCGCCCCTTCCGGTACCCTCATCCCTGGCAAAGACAATACAAAACTAAAATAAGGAGCAGGTGCACCACAGGGGGAGGAAAACAAAACGACAAGCCACTGGCTCAGCTACTTCAAGAAAGTGAGACAAACCCTGCAGCAGGCAGAAGGAAGCAGCTTCTCAGGGAAAGGAATGAAACAGAGGGCTGTATTCTGTGATAAGCACTAGAGTTCAAGGATGGTTTTGATAGGCAAGGAAGAAGAGAAGAAGAGTTTGGATTTGATATCCCGCTTTATCACTACCCGAAGGAGTCTCAAAACGGCTAACAATCTCCTTTCCCTTCCTCCCCCACAACAAACACTCTGTGAGGTGAGTGGGGCTGAGAGACTTCAGAGAAGTGTGACTGGCCCAAGGTCACCCAGCAGCTGCATGTGGAGGAGCAGGGAATCGAACCCGGTTCACCAGATTACGAGTCTACCACTCTTAACCACTACACCACACTGGCTGTAGCTCAGTGGTACAGCATCTGATCTGCATGCAGAAGATCCCTGGATCAATTCCTAGCAGTATTTCTAGGTACAGCTGGGAATTTTCCCTCCCTTAAAGCCCATGAGAGCTGCTGCCAGTCAGTTTAGACAACACTGAGCTAGATGGGCCAATGACCTGATAGAAAACAGCTTTCTCTGTCTCTATAATAACATGAGAAACGGTGGCATGGACAGGAGGTCTAGAGCGGGCAAGCCAGGTGGGAGAAAGATGAAGGAGATTAATAACTTTAGATTGGAAGGGGGGGGGAGTTTTCATGAGTTCTCAAAACAGTTACAAGATTGTCCACAGGAAGCAGGACTGAAAAACTTGGGCGGGGGGAGGCTATGAGGAAATCCACTTCATATATAGAAAAGTTTGTTTGTTTGTTTAAATGATCGATTTTTAAATAGTTAAAGAAAACTCTCAAGGTGGTTTACATTGTTCTCCTCCTCTTTGTTTAATCCCCACAACAACTCTGTGAGGTAGGTTAGGCTAAGAGGCAATGGCTGGTCTAAGGTCATCCACCCAGAGAGCTTCGTGGCCAAGTGGGAATTTGAACCCTGGTCTCCCAGGTCCTAGTCAGACATTCTAACCACTTCATGGGTAGGTAAAATGTATTAACTACACCAGTGTTTTTCAACCTTTTTTGGGCAAAGGCACACTTGTTTCATGAAAAAAATCATGAGGCACACCACCACTGTGTGCGGAGAGGGAGATGTCAGAGCCCCGCTGCTCTCTATGGGGAATCGAATGAGAGCGGACCGCCTGTCCGCTCTCATCCGATCCCATCCGATCTGATCCCCACCCAGGATGGATGGAAAATAGGGTGGACACAGTCCGGCGCCCGCCTAGTGGGCAAAAATTTGACTTTTTAAAAAATCTTTCGAATTTTTCAATTTTTCCCACGGCACACCAGGCAACATCTCGCGGCACACTAGTGTGCCGTGGAACAGTGGTTGAAAAACACTGAACTACACCACACTGAGCAAAAACAGACACAAAACAATAAATTGTTATTTAAATGCAGGTTAATATATGCCTAGTTCTTCTTTTTTACACTGGATAAAGGGAACATGTGGATGTTCTTGCATTTGTATTTCTACACTGTACTCTTTTCTCAAATTTGTATTTTACAAAGCTTGGAAAAGAATAAATACGTTTAACGTTGAGGCAGGTGTACATGAACTCAGGTGTGGTCTTTTATTTGTTTCACTCCAAGATTCTAGAAGCTTCCCCGTAGTCAAAATATCATTAATCACTTCTGAGAGTGGAACTACTAATTAAGGATGGAGAAAGATTTCATTCACATTTTTAACTGGCTTAATGCACACACCCTGGATGAACACGCAGATTGGAACATAACTAACCTTCTGATTAAGTTATGTTTCAAAATGCGTCCATTGAGATAAAATGCCTATTTAACTATGCATTTCATGATTAAAAAACATGTTTAAACACATATGACATAATGGTCTCCTTCATTTGGTTCTATTATTTATTGATTTTAACCAAAAGTTTTACAGGTGGCTTCTGTTTTCACTGACGTGTTTCTTTGAAGTTTTGATTCTAAATGTTGTATATACATTATCCTTTTCCTTTATAAAATTATCTTACCAAGTTCATGTAAACTGTACAGAGATTTTGCCTATTACGGTAAGTGCTATATACCTATTAGTGATTATGACTGACTGATTTTTGACCTCAAGTTCCAGCGCAGCAGTATGAAATGGCCCCAGCTCTCCAGAATGCTTAACTCTCTTAAGCAGCACTGCTAGCCTTTTACAGTCTTTTGCCATGGTGCATGGAAGAGTCAGGCACCCTCACCTGGCTTTTGGCTGGCTCTTCTTAGCAGCAGCTTCACTCGCTTTCACTGGTTCTGGGAGTTTGGCAGGGATCGGAGAGTTCTGCAAATGGAAACCCACACAGAGAGCAGAAAATGACAGAGGGCTGTCAGAGGCAATGGAGAGCAAGAGGCAAACTGAATGGGGAAACCTAAAGCTCTCCTAGGCTTCACTTCATGGGTAGGTAAAATTTATTAAGATACTTAATAAATCCTTGGGATGAAAGAGGAGAAACAGCACCAGGGACTTTTCCACTTAACAATCCCAAGCCAGACGGAATTAAAATACGAAACCCTGGCAATATTAGCATAGAAATTACATGATGTCTATTTATTTCTATAATGGTAGTCAGGCAAATGTTTATGATGGTCAACTGCATTTATTTATAGCCTGGCTTACAGGGGTGCCCATTCCAGAGCAGGTCACAATGTGTTAACATGCAAAATATTGAAACTATAAGGCTGTAATATGAAACAAAACACACCTGAAAATAAAATAGCAGTAGCGATGTAACACCAAAAGGACAAAAACTGCTACTACCACCAGCGTATTCTTAAGTAAAGAACCATACAAATTCACTACAGTTCATGGGAAAAGTGAGCTTCGGCTGTACAGAAGGCAATAATAATAATAATAATAATAATAATAATAATAATAATAATAATAATAATAATAATTTATTATTTATACCCCACCCATCTGGCTGAGTCTCCCCAGCCACTCTGGGCGGCTCCCAATCAGTGTTAAAAACAGTACAGCGTTACATATTAAAAACTTCCCTGAACAGGGCTGCCTTAAGATGTCTTCTGAATGTCAGGTAATTATTTATCTCTTTAATTTGTATGATTTCAACCAAACATGGTTGAAGAAGGACTGGCGAAAACTGTGCAGCTTAAACCAGTGTGCTAAGTGGCCCATGCCTGGTAAGCAAGGCAGAGAGCATAAAAGCCCTTTTTGCACCGGGCCAGTACAGATAGAGCTTTAAGCTCTCTGCCTTGCTTACCAGGCATGGCCCGCTTAGCTCACTGGTTCTGGGATGCCCTTGCAAGATCTTGCAGAGTTGTCAGAGCTCTTGCAAGATCTCACCTGAGCATTCCTAGCTTTCCAGGTCCTACCCAGCAAGCAGGGCAGAGAGTTTAAAAGCTCTTTTGTGCCAGGTAACCCAAGTGGACATGGCACAAAAAGGCTTTTAAAGTCCCACCTTGTTTGCTGGGCAAGGCCTCCTCGGCGTGTGGGTTTTGGCAGTGCGAGGCATACTCACTCTCTCCCCCTCACCCACTAGCCATGCGGAAATACCAAGGCTTTAGGTATATGTGACTTTTGTGTCTACACAGAACCCTTGGAACTGAACTCCCGACATAAGATGCAATCATACTGTACAGAGAAAACACACTTCCCCATACACTAAGCTAAATTGTTGTGGTTTCCCTCCCTTTTGTGTTGTCTTTTGTTGCTTCCTGGCAACCTCTCAATAAATTACTCCATGACTTTTGCAGGCCCAAAAATAGTCCTGGAAGAAGAGGAGGACTAAAGAACTTGTGGGGTTATTTTACGGATTCTTGTATGGTATTTTGCAAAGAGGGATCAGGCATCACTCACCTGTACATTCTGGACCGGACATTCCCTCTTAGCGAGCTTGAATGCAAAATAGGAGACCTGGTAAATTTCAGGTCTCTTGTCAGGGTCTGGTTCCAGCATATACCCTAAGAAACAGAAGACCTATTAGGCTTCGTGGTGTGGCATTTAGGTATGGCACAGGAGGGACAAGAACAAGTCTTACTCAATATCACTTTCAGGATATGGATGCTGGAAAACTCAGCCCACAGGGACTTGCATAGCTTCCAAAACCCAAGGACATCCCACACTGCTTATTAGCCTGGTTCAGACACCACAGCGAACCAAAGTCTACTACTACTAGAAGGAGCCTTAGAGACCTGTGGGCTTGCCTGCTTCTCCTCTCTTAAGAGATTCAAAGTGGTCTTACTTAATGGCTTTGGAGTCTTGGAAGACCTTCTAAGCAGGGGCGCCGACTTATAAAAAATATTGGGGGAGCCCGCGAAAGCTCATGAATAATAAATAAGCTCATGAATATGCAGATAAAGGGGCACCGCCTCCTCGTGAGCGAATAGGGGAGAGCGTGCTGCGCCTATTAATCAGCTCCGAAGGAAATTGGGTGGAGCTTTTGCTCGGGAGGGAGGGCAGGAGGCATGTAGCCCGACCCTGTGCATTTTGGGCTGGGGGAGGGGCGGCGGTGGCGCTCTGCTAGAGGGGCGCCCGAGATTATTGGGGGGGCAGAGCCCCCCCAAACGAATTTTTGAGGGGGCTCGGGCCCCCTCAGGCCCCATGGAGTCGGCGCCTATGCTTCTAAGGTGGGAACTGTTTGGTACATTGCTATAATCTCCTCCAAGCTCTCCATAAAGGGAAACACCTGGCAGAGAAGAAGAGGAAGGTGGGAGGAGTAGGCACAGTTTCACATCTTGACAGCTCCAGCTTCTAATTGGATAATTACTTTGCTAGTGGCCCTCCTTTACTTTCCATCACAGGGCAGGAGTGCGAAAGACTTGAGTCTGATGCATATGGAGCAGAACGTACTCCCCCCAAAGCCCTCAAAACTGTTTATTCAGTTAACCACTGCCCTAATAATAATAATAATAATAATAATAATTTATACCCCGCCTCCCCAGCCAAGGCCGGGCTCAGGGTGGCTAACAAGCAATAATAAAAACAAGTTGAATGAATACAACTTAAAAACAACATTAAAATACAACATAAAAATATTGAAACATTAAAATATTAAAATGCAGCCTCATCACAGGAGGAGAAAGAAAAAAGAAAAAGGGGGAGGGAATCAAACTGGCTCCAAGCCAAAGGTCAAGTGGAACAACTCTGTCTTACAGGCCCTGCGGAAAGAAATCAGATCCCGCAGGGCCCTGGTCTCATGAGACAGAGCGTTCCACCAGGCCGGAGCCAGTGTTGAAAAGGCCCTGGCTCTGGTTGAGGCTAATCTAACTTCCTTAGGGCCTGGGACCTCTAGGGTGTTGCTATTTATGGACCTTTAGCATTTCCCAGACTGGTGTCCTCCAAATGTTTTGGGCTACAACTTTCATCTACAACTACAGCTGATGGCAGTTGTGGTAGAGACAACCGTGTGGGGAGAGATGCATCAATATAAGAGCATCTGATGAAGTTCACATAAGTGGGCACCAAAATAAATCTCCTAGACTTGTGCCCAAAACCTTTGTCTTTATATACAGAGGTATTCTGGGTTCCATACCCAAATACCTGGCAGGAGATAGGAGCAGTTTCATGTTAGTTAGCTTTTCAAAACCAGAGTATTCCCAAATAGATACTCACGTATGAGGCAGTGCATGTCGTGAGAGTAGCGCGAGTTGTCAGGAATGGTGAAGTTTCCGTCGCAAATTGCTACTTGGCTCTCACCAAATGGCAAAGTAAAATAACAGAGTTTGTACAGCAAACAGCCCATGGCCTGAAAGAAGACGAAGAATTCTTTAGTGTGCTGCAGGAACGGAGACCTGGTTACCTCCGTTGTCATGTAAGGCCTTGCTGGATTCTAGTTGCAACAACAGAAAACAAACCTCTCTTGCTGACATGACCTGCATCAGATTTCAGGTCAGCAAAACCCCAGCCTGATTTGAAGCTAGGAATGTAGGAATTGCTGGCTCTGCTAGCAATTGTTCCAAGTTTGCCTCTGGTGAACCAAGATTGCTGTTTCTGAACTGGAAGAGATGTGTAATATCAAAATTTGCAATTCAAAGCTTATAAAAAATTGGCAGCTGCCTCAATTCTCCAAAACAGAGCACTCTGAATTAAACTAATCACCAGACACTGTAGGCCAAGTTCTGAGCCTTGTGCAGCTCACACCATCCACATGGTCAAACACATACATCTCATTGGTGTGATTCCTTTTCAAAGAAGAAAGCATCACAAGCGGCCTCAGTGTGAAGTGTCTACACAACACATTTCTCTAGGCCAGTGTTCACTAACCTGGTGCCCTCCAGATGTTTTAGACTACAACTATGAATGACCATGCTTGCCTGGGTGTATGCAGTTATAGTCCAAAACATCTGGAGGGCACCAGGTTGGGGAATACCGGCTTAAGCAGATGGTGGGAAGGAAGGGCAACCAATTCCTCCTCACACAAAGACCGTTGTTTGGTGTGTTTGAAACAGCCCCTGCTATGTGTGTGTGTGTGTGTGTGTGTGTGTTGTTTTACAAGAAGAAAAATCTGGGAAGCTAGCAGCCCACGGACCCTAGATGAGGAGAGCAGATCTAATCCCAACAACCATCATTTTCTACTATCTGCAGGCAATGATCTCTGTTTCCTACTTTGGAGTAAGGCATTTAGTCTAGTTCTTCAAAAGTAGCGTTTGCACATAAGATCTGGGTCTTAAATTCTGTGTCAATTTTTAAAGAAGTGAAAAGCAGTATTCAAGATATGCGAAAATAGAACATAAGATACAAGTTGTCTCTGAAAGAGAAACATGATGATGGGTAAAGAATCATCTCAAAGTCTTTTCACGGGGGGGGGGGTGTCAGTCAAGTGCTTATATTGCAGTGGCGTAGCGTGGGTTGTCAGCACCCGGGGCAAGGCAAGTAATTTGCGCCCCCTAACCCGTGGATTTGCGCCCCCTAACCCTAACCCCCAGGTGTTGCACCCGGCCCCCCCTGCACCCCCACGCTACGCCACTGTTATATTGTGCTTCAAGGAGCCTCTACATCAGGCATGGCCAGACTTGGCCCTCCAGATGTTTTGGGACTACAACTCCCATCATCCCTAGCTAACAGGACCAGTGGTCAGGGATGACAGGAATTGTAGTCCCAAACATCTGGAGGGCCAAGTTTGGCCATGCCTGATCTACATGTTTGGTCTGAGATTAAAGAATGGAGGTGAAACTCTCAGCACAGTACGTCTTGGATTTTTAAATGCATGACTGCAAGACACGAATGTTACATCCATGCATCCAGATGCCCCCCTCCCATCCATCTGCTTATTTGAAAGCTATGGCTTGTTTATGCTCAGGAGTCTGCTTTCTGAATGCAGTTTCTCTAACTTGTGTAGATTTATATGTTATTGGATTTTTTTTATTGATAAAAAGAAAAAACATCAATAATTAGTTATCTATGAGTTGTCAAAGAACTGGAGAAATCCGTAACAGAAGAAAATATTTTTGGCAAGAGATGGCAACAGAGAAATGAACACTTCATTATTAAAAAAAATAAAATTAAGTGCTATTTTTGCACCCTGATGAAAGGATGTTCTAGCACAATTAGAAAACAAAGGAATAACATTTGATGCCACTTCCACCTACCCACGCCCATGCAAATAGGCTGTAGTTTTTACTTGGGACTGCCTTAAGCGGTTATGAGAATTGATTATTTTTTTTGTTTCCAAAGTCACTAGTGATGTAAAAAGAGCTCAGAAGCAGAATTTATTCTGATCACATCCTAGTTACTGGGAAGTGAATACAGAAAGAAAAAAGTATAGTGCAGCCATCTCCAACCAAGTGCCCTTCAGATGTTTTGGACTACAACTCCCATCATCCCCAGTCATCATTTATGAAACCCAGAGATTTAGAAAAGGCAGGGTCTGGCCCACCCACCAATGAAAAATGCAATTATTATTGTTGTGGTATGGGAAGCAGTTAAATCAGATCCGCATGCTATTGCAAGGAATATACACGTTTTGGAAAAGAGAAATAAACCTGCTAAAACTTTGTCTAGAATATTGACTACAGGAGCAGATGATGAAGCAAACCTCATGAATGAAACAAAAAAAATGGGAAATCCAGCTGTTTCACAGGATAAAGTATGCAATTCTCACTGAGGCAGCCCTCCACCCACTCTAGTCTTTCCAGGCAAACAAGTTAGTCAAATGCAATATGGTCCAGTTCACTCATTGGTTTTCTCTGCAAGAATAGATTGGATGGGGTGTGGGGAGGAGACCGGGGTGGTGGGCCTGAGATTTCTACTGGGCTGAGAGTTCTGCCTTTAGCACAGTGGCTGATTATGCCCTTAGTGCATCTAGTCCTTTCTTCTGAAATGCAACTCAGAAAGCAGCCTCTTGGAATAATCTCCAATTGCTCATTTTGATTTATTAAGCCCCATACTATTCACAAGGGCTCTGGGGCGGGTTACAACTTCTAAAGATGAAAGGGGGGGGGGAGAACCGAGGCACAAGAACAAATCCAAATTGCAATGTAAATTCACTGCTAATTAAATATTTAAAAACAAATGTATATATCAAACCACATTAATAAAACATGCTGCCAAGTATGCCTGATTGAACTGCTAAATATACCCCACGTAACCAAAGGGTTGCCCAAAATGGAAAGCTTGCTGCCCTGAGATGTCAAAGGCTTGTGTAGATCAAAAGAGGGAGGGAATTTGGGTTGTAAAAGAGCCACTTTGATTCCATTTCTATCCTTGAGGAAGGCAAGAGAGTGACTGACCTGCAAGCTTCCAGCCGGACATGCTGTAGTGGAAGCAGGCCCGGCCTGGCCGTGAGGCAGGGTGAAGCAATTGCCTCAGCGTGGCAGGCACAGGGCAGTTGGGAGTGGTGGCAGAGCTGGACCCAAAAAGAGCACACCACCTGCTGCCTTTGCTGACACCACTAGCACCACTGTCCACCGCCACTGCCTTCTCTTCCCAATGGCCTCCTTTTACTCCCCGTTTTCTGATTGTCATTGTTGTGGGTGAGGGAGATGAAGGCAGCAGAGTGTAAGGGTAGCATTGGTGGGGAAGGGGTGGCACTTTCTTGCTTTGCCTCAGTGGCAAAACGTGCAGGATCACCACCGAGTGAAGGGGCAGGTCTAAGGGACTGGGAACCATGGCAGACAGAAGACCACAGGGAAGGGCGGGCAACCAGGGCAAGAGATTTGCCAGTACAATTTCTAGCAAGCCACATGCAGGCAAGTAACTTCACAGAACCTTCTACGTACCCAGATGTCTGCTCTTGTAGTAATCAGCTTGCCGCTATAGAGGTTGACCATTTCTGGTGCTCTGTAGGATAGTGTGGTGTACCTACAAGGAAACCAAAACTCACAGGGTAGCCGGATAAGTCAAAATGGTTTTATAAACTACCGTATTTTTCGCTCTATAACACGCTCCAGACCATAACACGTACGTAGTTTTTAGAGGAGGAAAACAAGAAAAAAAATATTCTAAACGAAATAGTGGATATATGATTTTTGTGGTTCATGCTGTGGCCACAGACATGTGATCTGACAGTGAGTTTGGAGTAGCCCAATGCAAAAATCCTGAGGATCCATGTGGATCCATGCTTTGTAACCATGGAGGAGGGAAGGAAGGGGAACCATGGATCCTCTGCTCACGACTGCAGCAGATCCCTCCCGCCACCCGCAGGCATTCACTCCATAACACGCACAGACATTTCCCCTTACTTTCTAGGAGGAAAAAAGTGAGTGTTATGGTGCAAAAAATACGGTATGTGGTTTTTCCTCTACAACTCACATCAACGTTTACTCTTCCTTGAATGATTTCTAGATCTAGAACTGACAGCAGCTCAGGGCACTCAGAAATAAAGAGATTTCAAGATCGCATCCCAGACTACCACAAAAAGAGGTTACTGTTGAAAGCCAATAAATTTATAATTCGTTTGTTTGTTTTCTGCCCTTCACCCTAAGGTCCTAGGGTGGGTTATAGCATTAAAAACAATAGTTAAAATAATTTAAAACAACTTACAATCATAAAAAATTAAGGTGGGTCCTAAAAATATGCCACCTCAAGTGTCAGGGTAAACGTTAGCAGCAGCCCAGCTAATTAACAACCCTCTTCTAGTTTTGAAACCACAATAATTAAGATTTAAACAAATGTTCCAAAAGCACTGAAACAGGCTGCTCTTTTTCTCTCTTTTGCACAGTCAACCAGCTATGAAGCTTTTCATGCAAAAGCAGCCCCAAGCCAGAGACAGGAGAGGCCCACTAAACCATCCCTCACTCACTTCTTGATTTCTTCCTCCACTGCATTCACTCCTTCAAGCTGAGGGTTCTGGAATTTGTTGGTGGCACTTCCAAAGTCACACAGCACATAATGGCCACGATCGTGCAGGAGGATATTTTCCACCTGGAAAGTAAAGGTGTGCATACCAGGATAAAGGGGAAACATAATTCCTTTTGCATAAACATTTCTCTTTCCACCAGCAGGAACCGGAAACGTGAACTTGGGAGCAGTGGTGGCAACTGCAGAAAGTGCCCCTGACTTCTGAAAGCCACAATCCCCTAGCCATCAAGTCCTACTTGGTTTTCCTCCCTGAAGACTTTTCATGTGGTGACTGAGATATCGCCCATGGAGAAGGTCACCTGATACTTCATAGACCAGCCTTCCCCAACCTAGGGCCCTCCAAAGGTTTTGAAATACAGCTTCCATCAGCCCTCTCCCCCATGCTTCCACCATACAGTGGTGCTGGCTGCGTCTGATGGGAGCTGTAATCCAAAACATCTGGATGGCCTCAGGTTGGGAAAGGCTGCTGTGGACTATTTAGGAATTTTACAGTGGGTGTAAGGTTCTGGCAGAGCATTGCAACTGTCCCTCCCTACATATCCCACTGTACACAAAGGATCACCTCCGTAATGTTCTACAGATGTTCCAGCATTTATTTTTATGTTCTCACAAAGCTACAAATCCCCTCTTCCTAAAAACAATAAATGGAACTGATGCCAAGGCACACAACAGCAACTATTCAACACATTCATAGTGTCAGGGAACTGACATCAGAGCATCAGGTGGTGGAGGGACTCAGGCAGGATGAAAGAGACTCAACTGCTGAAGCAGGGACCAGCAGGGGGAGGAGTGGGTCTCTGAGGGAATGCGAGCAGGAGGGAGGGCTCAGGGAGGCTTCCAGCGAGAACAGTGGGGAGGTATCGGAGTCTCCCATAGGGAGACCCACACCTCGCAGGAAACTGTCACGCCGTGAGTCCAGGAGACGCGTTTCCGTTAAGGAACTTCTTTGCTGGAAACGCTTCCGCAGACAGCCACTGTCGGACTCTACTAGTGACTAGAGCAGACATGTCTGAGGAGCTCCGTCACACACGGAGGTTTGTGGGGTCGCACAAACTCTGAGGGAGCACGTTTTCACGCACAAGCAGCTAATCAAACCCTCACAGCAGTCCGACAGTCTTTGTACGCTGCCTGTGCAAGAGAAGGCATCATGAGCGAACCAACCGGAACCGGAGGAGCAGGGGCTGGAGCTGGTCCAAGCTTGGAAGATAGATACCGAGCGTTGGAGGTTCAACTGGCCCTGCAGACGGCGAGGTTGGAGGAGAGAAGGGCTCAGGATGCAGACAAGAAGGGGAGAGCCACGCAATTCCCCAGAAAGGTACCAGGATTGGTGCAGAAATTTGGGGGGGACCCCAAGGACTACCATGCTTTTAGGACAGAGATGCAATATGCCCTTAATGTGCAGTTCGATGAGTTCCCTGATGAGGAATCGCGAGTTGCTTTTGTAATTGGGCATCTTGAGAAAGGGGCTAGAGACTGGGTTCGACCCCTAATGGCAACGCACAATGACATACTAAAGGACACAATGAAGTTCTTTCGTGCAATGGATATCATGTTTTCCAGCGATATTGAGGAAGGGGTGGTGCGCAGACAGCTAATGGCTTGTAAGCAGGGAAGTCGATCTGTCCGTGAATATTGGACTGAGTTTACCATGCTGATTCACAGACTGAGTTGGGATTTATCGGCGGCACCCGTTCAAATGCTATTTGAAGAAGGTCTTTCTTCGGGGGTGAAAGACGAGCTGGCACGGAGCCCCAGGGCGGAGTCTATGGATCAGCTGACCAAATCTGCGCTGACCATAGGAGCGCGGCAGGAGGCAAGAGCCTTGGAGAGGCGGGAAGGGAGAGGGGAACGTTGGAAGGAGTTCCGCATTCCAGACATTCCTGAGCCAGCTTTCCCGCCGGCAGAGCCGATGGAAATCGGAACAGCGCGCGCGCGCGCATTTTCAAAAACCAGCGAGGGAGCTAAGAAGGAGGGAAAGGGCCCCCGGAAATGCTATCTCTGCCAACAGCCAGGCCACTTTGCCAGAGTCTGCCCCCAGAGGAAGGAATGGCAAGGGATGGTGGGAGCTGTTGAGGGGGGAGAAGAAGGGGGAGCGGAGCAGGTAAAAGCCAACGCCTGGTTGCCACAATTGGGGCACTGCAGCCAGGCCAAAGAGCAGTGAAAGTGCCCGTGCCAGAAGCTCCTCGACCTGCTCTAGTGATTGAAGTGTCGCTAGAGCTGCAGAATGGGCACCCCCTAAAAATAAAGGCGCTATTGGACTCAGGCAGCTCCTGCAATTTTATGAGCAAGGAGTTTGCTGCTGAACACCAGATACAGACCATCCCTTTAAGCAACCCCCTGCAGGTGACCACGATTGATGGCAGGGAGTTGTTGGGAGGAGGAGTCCGCTTGCAGACTGTCCCAATGATAATGAGGGTGGCAAGGCACACAGAACTGATAGCGTTTAATGTGGCCACCCTGGGAGGCGCTCCCATTATTTTGGGAATGAGCTGGCTAGCTCTACATGATCCGCTGGTTGGCTGGCATCAAAGAGTGGTGTCCTTTGGTTCAGCACATTGCCTAGAACACTGCAAAGGGGAGAAGGGTTCAGCAGGGGCCCAAGCCACCCTAGCAGGGACTGAAGTAATGGGGAAGGTGAAGGTACCACCACAGTATGCAGATCTCAGCGACGTGTTCAGCGAGAAGGAAGCTGACCAACTACCACCTCATAGACCCTTTGATTGTCAGATCAATTTACTCCCAGGAGCACAGCTTCCCGTGGGCAAGTTGTATGCCATGTCAGACAGGGAAATGCAGGAGTTGCGAGGGTTCATTGACAAGAACCTGAAGAGAGGCTTCATCAGAGAGTCCAAAGCAGCAGGTGGGAGCCCAGTGTTCTTTGTGGACAAAAAAAATGCGGACAAGCCGAGACTTGTATGTGATTTTAGGCGGCTGAATGCAGTGACTGAACCGGTGGCGTTCCCTATGCCCAGAATTGATGATATTTTGACCAGGGTGAGGAAGGGAAAGATTTTCACAAAGCTGGATCTAAGGGGGGCGTACAACCTGATACGCATAAGGAAAGGGGATGAATGGAAAACCACCATGTTTACCCCTTTGGGGGCGTTTGAATACCTCGTTATGCCATTTGGATTACAAGCAGGCTCCGCGTGTTTTCAATCTTTTATGAACCACGTGCTGGGCCCTTTGCTCTACAAGAATTGCGTTGCCTTTCTAGATGATGTGTTGGTGTATTCTGAGAATGAGGAGCAACATGTGAGAGACGTCAGAGAAGTGTTGAGCAGACTGCAAGCCAACAGGCTGTGGGTCAAACTGGAGAAGTGTCGGTTCCATACCAAGGAGGTGGAATTCCTGGGGTACCGCCTGTCAGACAAGGGATTGGCCATGGATCCCGGCAAGGTACAGGCAGTGCTGGAATGGAAAACACCCAAAACCAAGAAGGATGTGCAGAGGTTCCTAGGGTTTGGAAACTTTTATCGTAAGTTCATCCGCAACTTCGCCCATCTGACGGCGCCCATCACTGACTGTCTCAGCAGTAAAAAGAAGTTTGTATGGACGGCGGAGGCGGAGCGAGCGTTTGAGGAACTGAAAAGGGCCTTCGCCTCTGAAGAACAACTTCTGCATGTGGATTTACGAAAGAAGCTAAGGGTTGAAACAGACGCATCTGACAGAGCCATAGGGGCGGTGCTTCTTCTGCAGCCGGGGAAGGAGGAGTCAGAGTGGCGTCCGTGTGCCTTCTTCTCGCGGAAGCTGAACAAATCCGAGAGGAACTACACGGTGTACGACCGAGAACTGCTTGCTATTCATGAGGCGTTCCGGAGATGGAGGCATCTGCTAGTTGGTGCACAACATAAAGTGCAAGTGTGCACGGACCATAAAAATCTAGAGTACTGGAGAACGGCGCGAGTGCTCAACCAAAGGCAGTTGAGATGGGCCCAAGAGTTCTCCAAATTTAACTTTGAGATTTGTTATGTGCCAGGCCCAGAGAATGTTAGGGCGGACGCTCTCTCACGCAAATCTGAATATTTGGAGGGGGAGGGAGCACCCGAAGAAACCCATATCATTCCAGAGGACCGCTGGGTGTGTGGGGCGACTTTGGTGGGGCAAAGGGAATTGGTAGAGGGTACGGTGCAGGATGCATACGCCCAGGGGAAACTCAGGGATCTCAGAGGGGAGGAAGACAAATCCGGTGGTTTTGAGGAGAGAAATGGGGCATTGTATTATAAGGGAGCGTTATATATACCTGAAGGGGAATTGAGGGAGAAGGTACTCAAGCAGCTGCACGATAGCCCCACAGCAGGGCACTTTGGGCAACACAAAACCATGTGGCTGGTTACCAGGGAATTTTGGTGGCCCAAGGTCAGGGAAGATGTGCGGGAGTATGTGAGAGGGTGTGAACAATGCCAAAGAGCCAAGGGGGAGAGGCAGGCGCCGGCTGGTTTATTAGAACCACTGCCCACACCTGAGAGACCGTGGGAAGCAGTGGCAATAGATTTCATGACTGATCTGCCAAGGTCTAGAGGGAAAACAGCCATCATGGTTGTAGTAGACCTGTTAACTAAAATGGCCCACTTCATAGCCTGCTCACATGCGGTTACAGCAGAAGAAACCGCCAAATTGTTTGTAGAGAATGTGTTTAGGTTGCATGGCGCCCCCTTGAGGGTGGTTTCAGACCGAGGGAAACAATTTACTTCCAGGTTCTGGAGGAAGCTCATGAGCTTACTGCATGTAGAGGTTAATTTCTCGACGGCCCGTCATCCTGAAACCAACGGGCAGGCGGAAAGAGCAAATGGGGTTCTCCAACAATATTTGAGGTGTTATGTTAATGACAGAGAGAATGATTGGGTGGAGAAGTTGGCGTTGGCAGAATTTGCCTACAACAATGCAGAGAACGTGTCCACGGGGATGAGCCCCTTTTTGGCTAATCACGGGTGCCATCCCAGAGCCTTCCCAGGGGGGGAGGGGGAGAACTGGAGCGTTCCAGCTGCAGAACAGTTCGTGGAAGAAATGGAAGCGATCCATCGCCAGCTCCAACTCAATTTAAACAGGGCTAAGGAGGAATATAAGAGGCAGGCAGACAAAAACAGAAGGGAAGGTGAAAGCATCAGGGTGGGGGACCAGGTGTGGCTGTCAACCCAAGGGTTGCCATTCAAAGGAGGTTGTAAGAAATTAAGACCCAAAAGGCTGGGTCCGTTTGAAGTCATACAGCAGGTCAATCCAGTGGCTTTCAGGCTCCGGTTACCGAACCACATGAAGCTGCACCCAGTTTTTCACAGGTCGTTGCTGTCACCGTTTAGAGGAGACAGTGAGGGGAGGGTCACTAGGGGACCAGCAATGGAGGAGAAGGAACACAGCTACCATGTAGCGGAGATCCTCGATTCCAGGTGGAAGGGAGATCAAGTAGAGTATTTGGTAATGTGGGAAGGGGAACCGGAGTCGGAAAACACCTGGGTTAGGGCAGAGGATGTCAATGACGAGGTTTTAATAGAGACTTTTCATCAGAGGTTCCCACGTAAACCTCAGCCTGTAGCGAGGTTCCGAAGGGAATACTTTGCCACCACCGACGAGGAAGAGGAGTTGGAGGGGTTCCCAGATTCTGAAGAGGAGGAGGATTCAGCTGGCCAGGACGACGATCGATGGAGAGAATTGTTCGAGACGTCAGAAGATGAGGAAGATTCGTTTCGGGGTTTTAGCCCTTCACCTCCCAGGGGGGAGGAATTGGGAGGGGGTGAGGGGGGCCCTGGAGGGGAGGTGGATGTCAGGGAACTGACATCAGAGCATCAGGTGGTGGAGGGACTCAGGCAGGATGAAAGAGACTCAACTGCTGAAGCAGGGACCAGCAGGGGGAGGAGTGGGTCTCTGAGGGAATGCGAGCAGGAGGGAGGGCTCAGGGAGGCTTCCAGCGAGAACAGTGGGGAGGTATCGGAGTCTCCCATAGGGAGACCCACACCTCGCAGGAAACTGTCACGCCGTGAGTCCAGGAGACGCGTTTCCGTTAAGGAACTTCTTTGCTGGAAACGCTTCCGCAGACAGCCACTGTCGGACTCTACTAGTGACTAGAGCAGACATGTCTGAGGAGCTCCGTCACACACGGAGGTTTGTGGGGTCGCACAAACTCTGAGGGAGCACGTTTTCACGCACAAGCAGCTAATCAAACCCTCACACATAGTAATAGTAATTGTTTCTACATTCATCTTGGGTACTCCTCATTTGCTTGGTGGGAATTTTGAATTTTGAGAAATCATTTCCCAAGAGCAAAGGCAGGAAACCTGTGTCCCTCCATATGTTTTGGATTACAATCACATCAGACCCAGCCAACAAGGTGAATGATCAGGGTGATGGGAACATCTGGGATGGCACCAGATCCTCTGGCCTTGCCTTAAGAGAAACAAATATATTTCACTGAGAAACTCAGATAAGCAGAACCTTTGACATCACTTAAATGCCCTGAAAGAGCTTACGATCCCCCTATTTGAGAGGCTGGGGACACAGGGTCAGCCCCCACCATAAAGATTTCTAAGCGCACAGATCCATGCACACCACTTTTCTGTAATTGTAGTGTTGATTACATTACTTTGAGTGCTCACACAGCTTGGAAGAGAGCCTCAAACACTGTGTAATAAATGTGATAAAGTCAAACACCCGCCCCCAAAACATCTGGGGGGGCACCAGGTTGGGGAAGGCTGCTATAGGCAGGCAGTGAGAGGCAAGACAATACCTGCCAAGTGGGGTTCCACCAACTGCCCACTGACAACAGCTCAAGGTTAATCAGAAACTGGTGGTGTAAAAAACCTAACAGCTCAAACGTGAGTGATAGGTAAAGGTAAAGGGACCCCTGACCATTAGGCCCAGTTGTGACCGACTCTGGGGTTGCGGTGCTCATCTCACTTTATTGGCCAAGGGAGCCTGCGTACAGCTTCCGGGTCATGTGGCCAGCAGGACTAAGCCACTTCTGGCAAACCAGAGCAGTGCACAGAAACACCATTTACCTTCCTACCGGAGTGGTACCTATTTATCTACTTGCACTTCTGATGTGCTTTCGAACTGCTAGGTTGGCCGGAGCAGGGACCGAGCAACGGGAGCTCACCCTGTCACGGGGATTCGAACCGCCAACCTTCTGATTGGCAAGTCCTAGGCTCTGTGGTTTAACCCACAGCGCCACCCGCGTCTCCTAATGTGAGTGATACCTGTGCACAAAACTCTTGTTTTCCAGTATCAGCAAGGTACTGAAAAGGAACTGCCTGTAACACACCCAGTCGTGAGGACCTATCACTGCTTTAATATCAAGGAGAGTCTCTGGGCACCAGAATACTATCCGCACGCCAAGCATCTCTACAAGGACACTGTAAGTTACCTTCAAATCCCTGTGGACGATGGGCGATTTGCACTGGTGCAGCCTGGCCACGGCTTCGCAGGTGTCACAGAAGATCTGCAGGACTTCGCTTTCCGTGAAGCCTGTCTGCAAGCGCTGATTCATGAGGTTCACCACTTGGCCTCCTGGAAAGAGTAAAGGCAGAGTAAGAAAGAGGGAGAGACAATATCAGTGGTGATACACTGAGCTTTCTAAGAGGCTTTACTAACCACAAGGCACGCAAGGAAACATGGCAGCATGTTGGCACAGGGTATCAAAAGATGCCCTGTGCCAGTGGTTCCCAAACTGGGTGGTACCACCCCTTGGGGAGCAGTGGGACTACTGGGGGGCAGGCTAAGAAACAAGGGGGTGGCAGGAGGCACTAGAGTTGGGCTCCTCCAAACATGTTGCTCACTTATGTACAACTGACAATGCTAGAACCTAGAGCAAAACACATTCATTTCGTATTTAAAGTTATACTCCTCCTATATTTTTCAAATCTATTTCCTTTGGTCACGCTTGCTGGTATTTACAATTCTGAGTTGTCACAATATACCAATAACTGGGTAAAAAAAGGTAAAGGACCCCTGGCAGTTAAGTCCAGTCACGAACGACTCTGGGGTTGCGGCGCTCATCTCCCTCTATAGGCCGAGGGAGCTGACGTTTGTCCGCAGACAGTTTTTCTGGGTCATGTGGACAGCATGACTAAGCCGCTTCTGGCGAAACCAGAGCAGCGCACAGAAACGCCGTTTACCTTCCCGCTGGAGCGGTACCTATTTATCTACTTGTACTTTGACGTGCTTTTGAACTGGTAGGTTGGCAGGAGCTGGGACCGAACAATGGGCGCTCACCCCATCACGGAGATTCGAACCACCAACCTTCTGATCGGCAAGCCCAAGGCTCAGTGGTGTACACCACAGCGGCACCCACGTCCCTAATAACTGGCTAGCATAACTTGCCTTATAAATTAGTTGCCACACATCTGTGGTAGGTGAAGGTTTGTGCATGTTTGGTAAGTAGTTATATATAAATGTTTTATGCATAGAAATCTTTTTCAGGCAATACCTAGTATCACCAGATCAGATTCATCTATTTTGAATTAACTAAATGAAATGGTTGAATTGGATTTTGAATAAATGTGCTGTTTTTAATTTTATTGTGTCATTTTCCTTAGCGGGTCATGCAAACTGCTATTCTGAATAATGCTTTTTGCAGGGTAGGATCACTGGGGGTGAGTTTATGGAATGAAGACCCCCCCAAAAGTTTGGGAACCACTGCCTTATACTAAGTCAGAGCACGGGTTCACCTAGCTCATTGCTGCCTACACTGACTGGCAGGGATTCTCCAGAATTCTTTTCCCAACCCTATCTGGTGTTGCCAGGACTGAACCTAGGGCTTTTTTTGCATACACAAGAAATGCTCTATTGCTGAGCTACGGTCCTCCCTCTAAGCTCAGAGGGAGTGTGACTGCTCCCATCTCTGCAAATGAACACAGCTGCTTCTAAGAAACGTTTGGTGCCTCAAGAGGTTTCAGCCGCATGCCCCAAAAGCTTTGCCCTAGAATCCCAGCACCCTATGCAGGATTATGCCTGCTGTCGTGACTTTCCTCCTACGTAACATAATGGGGCAACACAGCTCTAACACATTGCATAGGTAAAGGTAAAGCGACCCCTGACCATTAGGTCCAGTCGTGACCGACTCTGGGGTTGCAGCGCTCATCTCGCTTTATTGGCTGAGGGAGCCGGCGTACAGCTTCCGGGTCATGTGGCCAGAATGACTAAGCCACTTCTGGCGAACCAGAGCAGCGTACGGAAATGCCGTTTACCTTCCTGCCAGGGTGGTACCTATTTATCTACTTTGACATGCTTTCAAACTGCTAGGTTGGCAGGAGCAGGGACCGAGCAACAGGAGCTCACCCCATCGCAGGTATTTGAACCGCCAACCTTGTGATTGGCAAGTCCTAGGCTCTGTGGTTTAACCCACAGGGCTACTCGCATCCCTTAACATACTGAATAGGGAAGGGCTTAAAATTATTCTCCACATCCCTATTTCAATCTGAGCTGGAAAATAATCCAGTGACTTTACAAAGCTTGCTTGTTCCTTTGAGGTGAGTTGTGACGAGCCTCTAAGGTTCTCTTCTAAGCATGGCTTGGTAGTGACTGCTTGCCTTGTTGCCAGAGGTGGGGTAAATCTTGTGGGCCAGTATTGTTTGTGAACTTATTTTTAAGGCAAGAATCTTTTTCCATTGCACCTTCTTGCATTTGAGCAGCACTCCGATCTAGACAAACCTTTGAATATCTGGACATCGTGCAGGCCTTCTGAGAACAGTCATACCATACAGGTTTGTAAACATGGCTCCATTGAACTAGTACACACCTCGGCAAAAATCCATGAGGATCAAGACTTCCCAGACATCCCCGCTGCTCACAGAGTTTATACTGGAGTCAATATATCCAACAATGTTCTTGTGTCCCACAAGGTCCCTCTGGGAAAAGTAAGAGAAGAGGTACTGGTTACTGCAAGTCACAACCAGAAAAATCTACATCTAAGTAAACAAACTTCGAAACAGAATTAAGCTACCTGCACATATTATGCCAGTGACACTTATCACTCTCTTCCTTTTACTTTGCTTCTCCTCATTCTCTGGGTATCCAATAACTTTTCAAATTCAAATTCACTTCTGCTACATGATTTTTGGTTGTTCTGTATTTCTAGAATATCCTGGCCAAACTCTGACACCTGAACTTCCCACTCTCACTCAAGTTACTCAGTTTAAAGAAGCACATTTTAAAACAACAGCTGGCTTTGTAGCAGTGCTAACAGGAGTGGTTTTCTTTCCCTCCTAGATCTGTCAAACAGGAAGGCCCAACTTTCCAATCCATGCAATAGTATCTATCCAAAACATTCTGCAAGAACTCCCAGAGTTTTGAGTCCTGCCTTGGCTTACCATGATCTGAATTTCCCGTTTGCAGACTTGTAGGTCGTGTTCATTGTTGACATACATTCGTTTGAGGGCACATTTCATTCCATTGCTGGTTCTCACCAGAAAAACAATAGCAAACCCACCTGCGGACACAAGATGTGCAAAAGTTCAGCTAGCAATTTTAGAGGATTGTCTGAAATCTGAGGGCAAACAATTTTGCTGTTGAAACTAAGCAGCCCTGACCTTGGAGATCCATGCAGAAAATCAATCCAAGCTCTCTGGAAGGAGATATGGCTATCTAGGCAACCAAGATAACTTTCATCCTTGAATTAAAACTGGAGGAACTCTCGCACTGGAGAGGAATTGTTTTTAGAGCATGTGAGCACAAGAACCAACCTCTGCTCAGTGTAGTTTGCCCTATATTATTTCTGCATGAGTCACTGTTCTGGGTGTGCCTTCTGGAAGTCCTGGCCATCTAAAACAATGACTCATGCGGCAATGCAATGGGTAGCATCCTCTGAAGGTGGGCAGTTCTGCAGAGTCCCTGCAATTGAATCACAAAGCCATGCCAGGAAAGAGAGGGGGGGAAAGAAAGAAAGAAAGAAAGAAAGAAAGAAAGAAAGAAAGAAAGAAAGAAAGAAAGAAAGAGTCTGAAGGGCAAAGTTTTTAACCAAAACATCTGGAGGGCACCAGGTTAGGGGAGGCTGGCATACGGTAAAGGACAGATGGACAGGACCTCAGGCATCATGGACTTGGAAGGTTCTGCCAACTCACTAAGTGGTCTTGAACAAGCATTCCTCCTTTCTCAGCTTCATTGCTGATGAAAGGAGCAGACAGCAACTGATTTCTACACATAGAGGAAAAGCTTGGTCTTCCACAACAGAATAACCCCTAGCACTTCTCTGGTTGATATTACCTCGGAACAAAACTTATACAACAACACAGTGAAAGGACGCTGATTAATTTCACTCCACAAGCCACAACTTTTACAGCCAAACCACAATCAATCAACATTCCTACAGTGCACCATGTTTATAACAATCTGCTGCACAAGATGTGATGGAAGCATCATCTCTCAGGAAGAACCAGGAACCCAGTACAGTAGTCTTGTTTATACCAGCCTTCCCCAACCTGGTGCCCTCCAAATGTTTGAATTGCACCTCCCATCAGCCCTAGGAAAGGGGAGACCAATGGTGAGAGGTTGTGGGACATAGTCTACCTACATCTGAAGGGCACCAAGCCATTAAGTTGGTAACTCACAATGTCTGCCAGAGTTTTCTTTCCCCCTAATGAACTGCCCAGGAGATTTTATTGAGCATCTTCCCATTGCTTTGACCAGCAATAAAGAAAACCAAAACATCCTCAATTCTGTTAATACCAGCCTTTTATCCAGGTTAGCAGATAGCTCAATCCATGATGCTCCAGATTATAGGCCCTGAACCAATGGATTCAAATTACAAGGAGATTCCAACAAAACATTAGGAAGAACTTTCTGGTGTTAAGAGCTGTTTGACAGTGAAATTGGCTCCCTTGGAAGGTGGTAGACTCTTTCCTTGGAGGTTTACAGTATAAACACTGGTTGGGTGGTCATCTGTTAGGGATTCTTTAGCTGTAATTCCTGCATTGCAGGCGGTTGGGCTAGATGATGATTGAGGCCACTTCCAACTCTACAGTTCTCCAATTCTATGGAGGATTTCCATGCATATCAACCTCCCCAGGGCAACACAATGGTACCACTTCCACTTTCATCTATAGCTCACAACATGGAGGTTCTAAGGCTAAGGGAAGGGCCATAGTTCAGTGGCAGAGCACCTACCTTGCACACATAAAATCACAGGTTCAATCCCTGATATCTCCAGGTAGCGCCAAAACCTGGGGGAGGCACTGCTAGATGTTTTAGAGCAAGACAGATAAATGGTTTGGCTCTGTAATGAGGTTGCTTCCTATGTACTCTTAAGGGACCTGCAGCCTATCCTGGATGGAAGCTACCTTCTCAAAGCGCCAACAGACAGGAACGCCCACACTTGCCTTACAGCACCCCCTACACATCTCCTCCAACTGAAATAAGAACTTCTTACTGAAGAGCTGTTGTCATGTGCAGACTAATAGAAACCACCAGTTCAAATCACCACAGCCAGCCAGAGACTCACCACAAGAGATGCACCATTGCACCACAGCTGCTTCAGATGTGGCTGTACCAGAGGTGAACACAACACTTCGGAATAGGGCCCCAGCAGCCTACATACTCTCACTGTTCATAATCCTTGTCCACTCTCAATCCTGCCAAGTATGCAGCAGGGCTTACTACACTCAACTACAAAGAAAAACACCCAGATGCTAATGTCATCTACACTCAGTGTCAAGGCCACCTCGGAGCGTTAGTTAGACATTATTCAGATCAAACGCAGAAATTGAGTGGTCAAGACATACAGATTTTGAAATCTAGCTCACAGCATAACCCCAGCCTACATTTCAATGAAGATTTTTTTTAAATAAAATATTTATTAAAGTTTTACAAATTTTATCAAACACAACAATACAAACAAACAAAAAAAAAAGAACAAGTATAATTTCAAAACCTTATTTTCTTAAAACTTACTTCACCGACCTCCTCATACCTCCCCTTTCTGCATTCCCATTTCAAATATTATTTTCAGCAAATCCTCACCCTTAATTTTATCTAATTGTCAACTTTTCTTTTCTTTTAACTTAATCTTTACAGCTGTACTCCACTTAATTTCTAAAACCACATCATTCTAGCACTCATTAATTTTGCAATATTTCTTAAGAAATATTCAATCTTCTTTTTCAATGAAGATTTTTGCATCAAGCCCAACCTCCCAGGAACCATTGGAAAGCTGAAAGGAAGATGGGGAATTTGGGAAACCTGCAACCATTCATGAGAGAGGAGGACCCCCAAACTCTGCTTCCCGCTAGGAACTGCAACACCTCTCTGACGTCAGCCACCATTACCCTGTTGGGATGCGTCCGGGGAGACGGGGGCATTTGGCAGGCCCCCAGCTGGCTCCAGCCACCAGCCAGCAGCTGGGCGAACTCCGGTTCTCGGAACAGCATCTATCAGTGACTCGAGCCTCAAAAGCCTTCAGAGACTGAGCACGCTTTAATCAGCAGAGTGAATAACGTTTCACAAAAGAAGTGGCGGACAGAAGCATATGTAAGCATATTTACAGGCGTTTATTCGGCATCAGGAACAAAGAAAAAACATGTCTGCTTCCCTTCATGTCCAAGCAAACAGCAGTATAGCAAAAGCAATATACAACGGAAGTTCCCAGCAGACTGTGCTGGAAGTAAACAGACATATGACATACAACAATCCACACATCTGTTCTAAAGGTGGAATGGAAGTACAGTGGTACCTCGGGTTACAGAAATAGTGCTTCAGGTTAAGAACTTTGCTTCAGGATGAGAACAGAAATCGGGCTCCGGCGGCGCGGTGGCAGCAGGAGGCCCCATTAGCTAAAAGTGGTGCTTCAGGTTAAGAACAGTTTCAGGTTAAGTACAGACCTCCGGAACGAATTCAGTATTTAACCCGAGGTACCACTGTATAGCCTAACATACTCCAATCCCCACCTTCAGGTCAGGCCTGTCTACAGGCTCAACAATATACACAGTTCAGGGAAGAGAAGAAGGGAGCAACTGCCATGGAATGGAGGAAAGGAAGGCAGATTTGGCAAAAGTTGCCAGGAAGAGATGTGGCAACCTGTAAAAATACAGTGAGTCAAAATACAGTGAGTCAAAGCCTTAAGAAACAGCAACAAGGTTTATTACAATCAAGTGGTAAACAAATTAAAACAAGAAATAATCTATCTTCCCACAACCCCTGTCTAAGGCAGCTCCTGCCACGGTGGCATAAAGCAGGCCCCACTTGCTGCCTTTGTCATCATTAAAAAGGTACAGGTACCCCTGCCCGTACGGGCCAGTCTTGCCAGACTCTAGGGTTGTGCGCTCATCCCACTCTAGAGGCCGGGAGCCAGCGCTGTCCGCAGACACCTCCGGGTCACGTGGCCAGCGTGACAAGCTGCATCTGGCGAGCCAGCGCAGCACACGGAAACGCCGTTTACCTTCCCGCTGGTAAGTGGTCCCTATTTATCTACTTGCACCCGGGGGTGCTTTCGAACTGCTAGGTTGGCAGGCGCTGGGACCGAGCAACGGGAGCGCACCCCACCGCGGGGATTCGAACCGCCGACCGTGCGATCGGCAAGTCCTAGGCACTGAGGTTTTACCCACAGCGCCACCTGCGTCCCTTTTGTCATCATTACTCATCACTTTATTTTTCTATGCTGCCTTTCCACACACAGAAAAGCACCCGCGCTCTAAGCTGCTTACAACAAAGAGAATAGGACTGCATCACAAAATCAGCAACTGCAAGAACAATTTCTTAATACTGTGGCGGGGGAAGGGTTGTTTGTTACTATGTTGTGCATTTTTGTGTTTTTATATTGTAAACTGCCCTGTGATCCTCAGAGGAAGGGCGGTAAAGAAATTAAATAAATAAAAATATTGACAACAACAAAACAGCAACTTAATAGCAAAGGTAACTGCACACAAAAGAACAGCGTTTGAGTACAATCAGCGTAGCAACATTTCACCTCCTGGCAGTAGCAAAAAGAACAAGGAGGTTTGAAGAGTTTCATCCCAGATGCTCCAGCTACTGATATCAAATCCATGACAAATTAGCCAAGAATCAAGTTATAGTCTGATTAAATTTATAGTGTTCAGCATCCCCAAAGATCAGTGCCCCCTTTGGCATCACCAGGAAGGCTTCCAGAGGTAGTAGGTGGGGTAACTGTAAACACCCCCCCCCCCATGATGCTAAAGGGCTTAGATGGAGCCAGGATACATGCCGGCCCACCATCTCCTCCTTGAGTCTGCTTGTCCTTCGAGATCAGCCAGGGAGGCTCTTACTGCACGTTTCAACAGTGCCAGAGATACCTTTGGTGAGAACGTAGAAGAGCACCTTCACTGTGGCCATGCCTCAAGCTGTGTGATCAGTTTGGTGCTCTCTTAGTGGCAGTGAGGATTTTTGAGAGTTGCCGCCATTTAAGAATGCATCTATTTTTGGGAGGTGTATTTGGATCTTGGTTGGTTGGACAGGGGGATCTGCCCCTCTGTCTGTTGCCAGATCTTGCAAAGTGATTGGTTTAACTGTAATTTTATTGGCTCATATGCTTAAGAATTTTGTTATGATTCATACTGTCACCTTCTTTGGGGCCGCCTTCAGAATACATCAGTTTAAATCAGGGCATGGGGAAACTTTTTGAGCCAGAGGGCCACATTTCCTGATGGGCAACATTCTGGGAGCCCCATGTAAGAGGCAAGTAGGTTCCCCAGCCCTGTCAGCCTGGCTCCAGGGACAATGCACTCACCCATTTTCATGGGGCTGCAGAGAAACACTGTGTGGGGAGCCAATTAAACTTTCTTCCATTCCAAGTCTATCTTTATGCCTCTCCCTAATATTTCCACCAAGACACTGGTGTTTCTGTAGCTGGAAAATGACTCCACAGATCTATTGTCAACATTCTCATTTTATTTTATTAATACTTCATTTTATTAATATATTTTCCAGAAGCAGAAAAAGCCCATACAAAACATTGCTTTCTAAAATATACATCTGTTGTCAGCACTTCAAAACATGATACCCAGCTTCCATTTTCCTCTGGGTCGATTTTAAAGACACCCACACAATAACAGTCCTTTCTTGGCTGGATGTATGCTGAACAAACAGCTTTTTCCACATGAAAATAACAGCTTTCAAGCATAAACTGTTCAGAAGCATCCAGGCAGCCAAACAAGCCAACTGAAAGGAGGAAATAAATAGCACCTCCAAATTAATCTTCCTTAGCAGACGAAACTACGACTACTTCTTAGGCACCAAGGCAAGAGACTTAAACTAGATCAGTCTTCCCCTGGAAATTTTGAACTACTCTCTCATACAGGCATACTGTCAGGGTCTAATGGGAGTTGTAGCCCAAAACATTGGTGGAGGAAGAATTCTAAAGAGGCCCAGCCATTGTCGTGGGAGAGAAAAGCTCCTCCCCTTTATTGTTTCTCTCTGCATTGCCCCCGCCTCATCAATACTTCACAGCCAACACAATGTGGCACTTGTGCCCTCCCCATGAGGGTCAACTGATCTGGCATGGAAAATTCTATTGCACCATCCCAGCATACGTTTCTAAACCATAAAGATTCACACAAGTCTTCCTGTATATCATCTGGAAATGGAACTAGGCAACCAAGGTAGAGTGAGAATCAGGCACTGGGCATTGCACACTCCAAGTGGCATTTACTCCAAGCCACTTGCCATTTCTCCGTCTGTGTCCAGCCTTTAACCAAACAACCATCAGTTGTGAGTCGAGGACCCGCCACCCGCATAGGAGTATAATAAGACACAGAGACACATTATTTTAGGTTAATGGGCAAAATTAGGCCACAACTTTTATTGGTTACAGCATGTGACCAATATTGGCATTGGATGAAACAGCAATACCAAACTCCACGGGAGTCATATCAGGGTTAACAGCCAGTGGGAGGAGCTTGTTGATGCAAATACAACTGGAAGCTCCCCCATGACGTCACCGGGGGTCGTGCCATGGCCCTTGCCACCAGCAGGGCATCGGACAGGATCCACGACCGCCGGATTCCTTTAGCGGAATACCCAGAAGAGGAGGGGTAGATGATGGCCCATACCCAATCCTCCAACACAGCACACACATTCCAATCCCTAACCGCCAATACCAGAAAGTTGTGACAAATTGCTACGAGGCAGGCGAAAAAACCTGAGGCTGGTGCCAATTTGCCAAATGGATAAAAAAGTCCTACCAGGCCCCTTGGGCAACCAAGGCAACCAAACGAAGTCCATAGCAAGGTCAATACGCAAAAGAAGCTGACCTAAGAGGGAGGGAGGGAGGCAGGGAGAGCCGAAGAAAGCAGGAACAGGCTGGGAGCTGAGCGCTGCCGCGGCTGTTTAAATGCGGCTAGCCTCACCCACCAGCCCCGCCTATTGGTCAGCTGGAAGGCTTGGGCGTGGC